>NC_138369.1:2693176-2739167 GCF_054177405.1 Leptonychotes weddellii | reverse complement strand
GGGGGGGCCTGGATTGTTGCCTGGGGGCCTGTATGTGGAGCTATAATGGGGGTTCTGTCGGCACCGCAGCGGGTGGAGACTTTGTCCGGGGGGGCCGTGGGAGGCACAATAACGGGGCTCGCGGCTGCGCCGCTGGGGAGCTGGATTTGGGCCCAGGTGGGGGGTTCGGGGCCGGCAGGGGCCTGCTGGCCGGGGGTGGGGGGGGGTGGTGCTGGGGGGCGGAGCCCTGAGAGCTAAGTCGAGGCGGACCCGGGACCGGTGCGGTGGTCCTGGCCCGGTGAGGCCCCTCCACCCCACTCGGCGGTCCAGCCGCCGCACCTTGGGCGCCGCTGAGCCCTCTCCTGCCGCACGCCCGGCCCAGAAAGAGTCCAGGGCCCGGGCCGCGGGGGAGGGGCCGCGGTGGGGGGAGAGAGCCAGCCTGTCCGGATCCCCCCGTTGCAGTGGGGGCCTGGGGGTTCGGGGCCCCCCAAGAGCTGACAAAGGGACAAAGAAAGCGTCTCTCTCCGAGCGCGCCGGGAGAGGTGGGGGGCGCCGAGTGTGGCCCCCCTCCTGCGGACGCTGATTGGTCCCCGGGGCGGGGGTCACGTGCCCCCCCTCTCCGCCCTGCTCTCCGCCTGCGGGCGCCCTCCGAGTTTAGGGCACCTCCCAGAGGGGGCGCTGCTGTAGGAACCACCCCCCACCCCTGCCCCGGTAGATGCTGGAGCTGGGAGTATTTGCAAGAGTCCTGGGGCTGGAGGCGATTCACAGACCCTCAGCCCCTATTTGGCCCTCTCTGGCTGAGGTCTTTGGCATCCTACCTTCCCTGCCCCTTCCCCCCACACCCCCCACCCCGGAGGTTGTCATCTTTGACCCGCATACTGGAGGGGAACTGAGGCTTGGAGTTAGAAGAAGGGACCTTCAAGCTTTGGGGATCTGGGTTTGGGCTCAAGGAGGAAAGCGGGACGGTGGCTGATGGCTGGGCCAACAGAAGAGACCCCCCCACCCCATTTACAAAACTGCATTTCTTCATGTTTCTCTGGGTTCCCTCAGCTTCTCAAGGAGTCCACTGGCTGGAGCATCCCCTCCTCCATGGGCTCCCCCCCACCCAGCCTCTTTCCCAAATCCTAGTAGACGCTATTCAGGGGTGAATTTGGGGATGTATCTGGGCAATTGCTCTAAACTTTATTTAGAATGAGTACAGCATGTGGGGAGATGGCTGGGGCTCACCAGTGGGTCCAGGGCCCACCTGGGAGGGGGTCCTAAGCTCTCTAGGAAGTTGGCTGGGAGGTCACTGTGGCCCATAGGAGATCCCTTGAATACTGGGTAGGTGGTGGCCTGGCAAAAGCTTCATTCAAATGGCATGTGAACTGGCCTGTTCCCAAGAGTAGATGGAGAAACTGAGGCCCAAGAAATTGGCAGAGTGGGCAAAGAGGGAAGCCAGACCTCTCCTCTCCTGAGGTTGCTAGACAGGGTTAAGGGGGAAAGGAGCTGCCACATCAGCTGAAACCCAGGAGTCCTCCCAAAGGTTACCCTGGACCCACCACCACCCTGTCCACTCTGGGCTGTGTGGAAATTTGGGCCTGGAGCTTCCAGTGCCCCAGCCCTCTCCAAAAGAAAAAAATTCGGTGTAGAGGAAAGAGCTGGGGCTAAGAGGGCCACAGCTGTGTGACCTCAGACAGGTGTCTAGTCCTCTCTGGGTTGCCATCTCCCCAGGAGGCAATCTTTGGGTTTAGGGCCTGAGTGGAGGGAGATGAGGCAAAGAGAGGTCACATAAGAATGCCCTGGATTTGTACCTCTCCACTCTCCCTCCAGTTCCTGCCTACCTTCTGCTGGGGTTGAGCACCCACGGCTCCTCCGGGTCCTGTCGCCTCCTCTGCTTTGAGGTGAGACAGTGTCTCTGAGCGGAGGTATTGCTTACCCGGCAGGGGCCCCTCCTCCTCTAGGTTTTGTGTCCGCCTTTGTCCACTGGGCAAGGAAGGTGCTGGAGACAGGCCGTAGGAGGGTTTGTCATCTGCAGTGGCTGCCCAGGGCTTGAGACAGGAGTTGCTGGGGTTACATGGGGCTGGACCTGGAAGATAGAAATCAAACTGTCCTTGGAAAGGTGACCCTGACGTCAGCCCGCAGGACAGGTGAGCTGGGTCCCTGGAGGCTGAAGGACATGCCGGTCGCTCCCGTCTCCTGGGAAGGTGGTATCTCTGGCTGACCCCGGGGTGGGGCCCGTCCTGCATGCCTGGCCCTTTGTCAGAAGATGCTGGGGTGTCCAGAGAGGCCTCAGCCAGGGTCAGGACAGATGGAATCAGGGAGGACTGCCTGGAGGAGGGGGTGCTGGCATTGGGACTGGAGGGACGGGAAGGATGATCCCAGGAGAAGAGGAGGACAGGGATTCGAAGTAGAGGGAGTGAGCGGCAAGAATAGCCACGGCAGGGTGTGTTGGGGAGCCCTGAGTGGCTGGACTGTTTTAGGGGTGGGAGATAAAGAGCAATTAGGCCTGAGAGTTGGATAGCGTCCAAGAATGCCAAGTTGAGCTTGGGCTTTATCCCAAGGGCAGTTAGGAGCCACGGAAGGTTTTAGAGCAGGGGAGGGAATGGGCAACGTTTTGGATCTTGAGCAGCCGAAAGGAAGGGTAGCTACCAGGAGACGGGCTCCTGGAAACCCAGTGAGCTGCTTGGAGTGGTAGTGAGTGGCCTGTCCTGGGAGGCAGGCAAGTGAGGTTGATAGCCATCTTTCCAGAATCCTGGAAAAATAATTCTGATATTGGTCAGGGCCCAGGCGATCCCCCAAATTTCTTCTAAATTTCCAGGTACTGTGGGGGTTTTTGAACTATAATATTTAAGATACTGTGATTCTGAAACTCTAAGCCATTTAAGGGGCTGGGGATACTCAGTCTGATTCCTGGAAGACCCAGCAGTGATGAGGGCTGACTGTGAGTGTGGCCCCATTGAGCAGAAGTAGGGAAATTGAGGCTCCAAGCAGCCCCGGACTCAGGCCCCAGCCATCTGCCCCACATCCTGTGGATGAATTACCCAGGAGCGGCTGCAGACCGACCCCCCCACCCTAGACACAGCGCAGGTTTGGCCCACCAGAGCCAGGGTTCAGTGTGTGTCCTGATCGGTCTGGACCTGAGCCATGTACTCTCTCATTATCACGGTTGTCTGTCGCCTGGCCTTTGGGGATGTCCACGTAAAGTGACAGGCATTAGAAAGTGCCACAGAGGTGACTTAAGAGGCTGGAGACCCCTCTTCCATTCTTCTGGGCAGGGATACGGCGCCCCACCAGCCCCCCTTCATGACCCTTCACTGGTGGCCGCCCCAGGGCCTGCTGGGAGGAGGCCCAGGCTAGTGAGGACTACATTTCCCAGGATGCACATTGGCCCTGGCGGAGCCTGCTTTCCAAGGGCAGACCTAGGGGAGGACTTCCTAACTGCAGGAACCCAGAAGAGGATTATGGGTTCTAAGAGGGGCCCTGGGGGAGATCTGGTCCAGGGCAGCTGGGGAGATCAGTCACTCAACAAAAGCTCCTGTTGGCCCCTGTGTGCCGTGCCCCACGCTGGGTGACACTGGGATCCCAGAGAAAAAGGCTTTAGCTCAGGTGTTTAGTTGGCCCTCAAGGGGCTTCCAGGCTGGAGAAGGGGAAACAGGCAGGCCCTGGCCCTCTCTGCTACATGGAGTCAGAGTCCGGGCGTAAGGAGCAAATGGGGCTGGGGAAAGTTGGTCTCTGCCCAGTGGATCAGAGAAGATGAACAAAGGCGGGGCACTGAAGCTGGGGAAATGATGGATGTGTAGGAGTTCGCAGTGGGGTTGGCTACATATTTTGATAGTTTTAGAACTTTTCCCAGAGGCCAAGGGGTCAGAGCCCCTGGGCAGGTGAGACAGCCTCACTGAATTCTTGCCCTTAGAGATTGCCCACTTGGATCAGACTTACGTGGGTTTGAGTCCGTGTCTTTGCTCATTCACTCATGCACTCATGCCCCCTCCTTGAGACTCAATTTACCCATTTTTAAAGCATAGATGCTATTTTCTCTCCCTTAGGGTTGAACATTTAAAGAAGAGGACACAGGTAACATGCTAGGCATAGTCCCGTTGTTTTTCTTACTCCAGAAAAAAAGAATAACTTTGAGAAGCAGAAACTTTGTGGCCTCTGGCTCTGATCTCATTTGGAGCTGTGTGGTCTTTGCTCTCACTTCATGAGGTGACAGATATTTAATAGGTGTCTATCTACTAGGTGCTAGGTTCTGGGTACCCGGCAATGACCAAGGCAGACTGGGCCGTGCCTTTGTTGACCTCACATCCAGGTGGGGACATGGATACCAACTAGGGAAATAGAGTAAATCAAGTATAATAAGTTTTCCTGAGGACAGTAATACTGGATCGTGTAGCTGAGGAGGGCGGGGCTGTTTTAGCTGATGGTGTCAAAGAGCGTGTCTCTGAGGAGGTGGCAACTGAGCTGAGACCTGGAAAATGGGATGGAGCCAGTCATGTGGAGATCTGGAGGAAGAGCATTCCAGGAAGAGGGTAGAGGCAGTGCAAAGGCCCTGGGGCAGGACCTTGCCAGGTGCATTGTATACATTGGAGGCCTGCATGGCTGGAGCAGAGTGAGTGAGGGTTAGAGAGGGAAGGAGGAGCAGGTCTTGCAGGGCCTTGGGGGCCTCAGAGGAAGACTTGGGCTTTTACCCAAGTGAGGCTTGAACCCCAGAGGGCTGTGGGCCAAGGTGGCAGCACCTGACCCAGGGCTCACAGACCTCTTATGGCTGCTGTAGGGAGGACAGTCTGCGGGCAGCAAGGGCCAGAGCTGGGAGACCAGGGCCAAGGCCTCCGTGCTGGTCCAGATGAGCAATGATGGGGTCCAGCCTAGCTGAGGCAGGGGAGGGGGAAAGAAGTTGGTGGGTGGGGTAGATCTGGGACTTCTTACAGAAGGATGTGGAGAGAAACAAGGCCCCTTTCTCTAAGGCGTAGGGAGTACTATGGTTAAGAGTGTAGTGTCTAGACCATATGGCCTGGGTTTGAGTCCAGCTTGGCAATTTCCTGGCTGTGCAAACTCGGGCCTGTCACTCACCCACTCTGGGCCTGTTTCTTTTCTTTTCTTTTTTTTTTTTTTTTTAAAGATTTTATTTATTTATTTGAGAGAGAGAATGAGAGAGAGAGAGCATGAGAGGGGGAGGGTCAGAGGGAGAAGCAGACTCCCTGCCGAGCAGGGAGCCCGATGCGGGACTCGATCCCGGGACTCCAGGATCATGACCTGAGCCGAAGGCAGTCGCTTAACCAACTGAGCCACCCAGGCGCCCCTCTGGGCCTGTTTCTTTAACCATGAAATGATAAGAAGAACCCTTCCCACCTACCCCACTAGTACTTTCTGTAAGGCCCACAGCACAGAGCTTGGAAAACAATAGATGCCCCTGAGTGTTTGCTGCCATTCCTCTTTGAAGGTCTGAGCCCCAGGCTCTGAGGAGAAATGAGGCACAGATTGGGGTGGCAAATTCCCTGAGGTCACCCAGAAAACAGGGGCCTCTGGCCCTCACTATTTTTTCTCCACTGTTGCACAGTTCTCATGCCCCATCCCCCAGAGTCCACGTCACTCTGCCAACATCTCTGCCATTCCTGAGCCCTGACTCACCAGGACTTGTGGTCCACTCTGACCCCAGGGCCGTCCCCTAGGACCTATCTCCCGCCTTTGTCTTCTTTAAGTTCATTTGCCAGGTCTTCTGTTCCCAGCAACACTTAGCACAGCCCTGCCTGCTTCCCGCCCAGCATCTCTTAGTGGTGTCCCTTTGCAGAACTGCCCTTCTGGTCCCCTCGCACTTGGGGATCCCTGTGGCCTCCCACACATGGCCTCTGGGGGAGGGGCAGAGTGACTGGAGGAATCTGGAGGGATCAACCTGGGGGAGAGGAGGGAGGGCTCCCAGAATCCCAAGAAAGGAGGACCGGGCTCGCTGTCTTTTTGGACCCCAAGGGCAAGAACCAGATCTCTTTGTCCTCCCTAAAGTGGAGCCCCCTAGAGCCAAGCCTTACTCCCCTCTGTCCCCCAAAACTGGCCCCAAGAGCAGGGCCCAGCTCCCCTGCATTTCCTTCAACTTGGGGCTGAGGACAGGGTCTGTCTGCCCCCAGGCCTACCCAGAATTCCCCCCTTGGGAATCTGTGGGTGTCCGCCCCCCCAGCCCCAGCCCCAGCCCCACTCTGGATTCCCCAGGAGCCCCCAGGCCCCTCGGGCGGCCCCCTCCAGGGCCCTCTAATTACCCACTGGGTATAAATGACACTTTAATTTTCTCAGAATGGTCGCTGCATCGTGGAGAAAGCAGCCCCCCCTCCCTCGTTCCTAATTACAAGTTGCTGCTTCTGACTTGCCTCCTGGCGGCCCAATTTCCAAACAGTGATTAAAATTAATTACCCAGGAGCCCCCCTCCCTCCCCATCTGGGCCTGGGGCCCCCGGGGGCCAATCCGTGGCCCCCCGCTTGAGGTCCTATCTCTCCCACCTGTTCCCCACCCTGGCTCCCCGAGTGGCCTGGGGACAGGATAGCCTCTCTCTGGGTCTCCGCTTGCTTATCCGCAAATGTGCATTTTGGGCTGTGCAGCCTCTTAGACAGATGGCGCCTCATGGGCACTTGGCAAGAGGCAGCATAACCCAGTGCCCTGGGTTCGGACTCCAGCCGCACGTTTCCGTGCTGTGTGACCTTGGCCAGGTGGCTTCACGTCTCTGGGCCTGTTTTTCCATCCACGAAACAGAGATGATGGTGCTGGTCTCTGCCTCACTGGGTTGGGGTGGGCCGGAAATGAGTTCATACATGTGAATGGTTGGGCCCAGCACGGGGCTTCGTGAAATCTTAGCTTAGATCCCAGCTCCGCCGGGCCGCCGTGGGCTGCACGCGGAAGGCGGCTCAGGAACTCTTGAGCACTGGTCGTCTTCCAGAGAGACGCTCAGCACGAACTGAGTGTTTGCCGTCAGCCCAGCTCTGTGCCAAGCCCTTGACGTGCACGACCCTGGTCACGGCTGACCCTCCTGGCGTGCTGGTGTACAATAGGTGCTCAGGACGTCCGGAATAAACGCATCCTCGCGGCTCTTTTGCAAGTAAGGACTGTTCGCGGGACGCTCATCGGGCTGGTATCTGGAGCGCCTACTGCGTGCCAAGGAGCCGGCGTTGCGGGCCCCGATTTGCAGAGGGGGGGCGGGAGGAGGCACTGCCGTCCCCCAGGCCGGCCAGGGACGAGTTAACCGGCATCCAGCAGCCTTTGGAGGGCGAGGGGGCCTCTCTCTCCCCAGCCCCTCCATGGCCAGGGCCCCAGGGACTCCCTCTGGCAGCTCTGCCAAGTTCCTAGACAGCCCCGAAGCCCGACTGGGCTGCCACGGGGGGCGACTGAGGCAGCTGGAGGGGGCAGCTGTAAGCAGAGCTGGTAACTAGACCTGGAAGGCGCAGGGGCCCGGCCGCCGGGCTGGGTTACTCGATCCCCCCGGGGACACCGGGCCCTGGAGCTGGAATCCTGGGGCCGTCAGGCTGACAGCAGCTCCTTCTATGGAACTGGAAACGGGCATCCCGCCCCCATCCCGGCCATGGCAGATGGAGAAACAGGGGCTCCGAGCCTGGCCCAGAGTCACTGAGTCCCCTGCCGTGGCCCAGAGGGACCCAGAGAGGGTGAGCTGCCGGTCCGAGGCCACCTGGTGAGGCCACTTCACGTCAAGTAAACACCTGCGTACCGGGCCCTGGTGTGGTGCCTTAATTTATGGAGGAGGAAATTGAGGCACAGTGTCTGGTCTGGAGAAGGGGGAGAACCCCAGGGGTCCTCTCTCGAGATAGGGCAGCCTCCCTCCACCCGCTGGGACCTTCCCACTGCTCCTGGAACAGTTCCAGCCCCCAGGCCTTTGCCCTTGTGGAGCACCCTCCCCCACATCCTCACTGCTGTTCCCTCCTCAATCCCCAGGCCGCAGCTGGAATGTCCCTCCCCCAGGGGCCCCCCAGCCCCACACCTGAGCAGCCCCTTTGCCACCCCCTGCCATTCTTACCGTCATTTGGTAACATGCGTACCCCCTGTCCCCCCTGTGGAGTGGGGGCCCCACAAGGGCAGGGCTTTGCCACTGTCTTGGTCACTGCCGTGTCCCCGTGCCTGGAACTGTGCCTAGCACACAGTAGGCACACAGTAATTGCTCATCTAAGGAGTGAATGGACAGCTCCCGGTGTAAGGTACAGGGAGCCAGAGCTGGACACAGGAGCTCCCAGATTGGTGAGATTGGGTGGAGGTGAGAGAGGAACGGTGGTTGGGGAAGCCCAGGGACACTGAGGCTCAGCCAGGGCAATCAAGGAAGGCTTCCTGGAGAAGGGGACATCCACATGTAGCTGATATAGATGGTGAGCAGGAGTTGGCTGGGGGGTTTCCAGGGGCAAAAGCAAGGTGACTATGTCTGGGTGATTGAGGGGGTTCTGGGGAGAAGCTGGGCCTTGAGAAGGCTGAAGACGTCCCCCTGGCAGAGGGGACAGCGTGAGCAAAGACCTGAATGTGGGACTGGTGACTTCTGGGCATGCCTGGCAGGAGATGGAGGCAAGTGAAGGTTAAGGTCATTCCCGGGGTGGGAGGGATCCTTAAATGTCAGCACACAGAAATCGGCTCTTTCTTCTGTGGGGTACTAGGGAGTCATTGCAGGCCTTTGAGCATGGTGTGGGCTGAGCTTGCCAAGAGTTGCTTGGGGGGAGAGGGATCAGAGAGGACAGTGGCATTGCCCTTCAAGCCCAAATTCTCAAAAGCCCCAGCGGGAAATGCCCAGGCCCCAGGAGGGACCAAAACTCCAGCCCCCAGGCCTTTAGCTTCTGGGAGCCTCTGGAAGCAAGAGGGATTTAAGGCAGATCGAAGGTAGAACTTCCCTGCTAAGGCTGAGAGGATGGGGGAATCCTTCCTAGCTCTGGGCTTATTTCTGGAGCTGAGCTGTCGGCAGCAGCGGCCACTGGCTACGTGTGGCTGTTGGATCACGTGTGGCTGGCCCGAATCGAGATATGCTCTAAAAGTAAAACACATACAAGATTCCAAAGATTAAATGCGAAAAATGGCATGTCGAAATGTCTCGTTGATCATTTTTACATTGATTACTGGTGGAAATAACAGTATTTTGGATCTATTGGGTTAAATAAAACACATTATTAAAATGAATTTCCCCTTTTGAATGTGGCTGCCCAGAAACTGAAAGGACACGTGTGGGCGCAGTTTTCTGTTGGATGGCGCTGGTCTACATTATGTCCTCCCATCGGCAACACTGTAGGTTTGGACTTGTAGTCACCTGATGCATATAGGTGGGGTAACCAAGGCCCACACGGAAGGGGTGGGGGGACCCGTCGGATCGCAGAGCCGGGATTTGAACCTGGGCCGCGCGATGCTGGAGACCAAGCCGCTAACCTGGAGCTCTTCAGCTAACAGTGTTGTCCGTCCAGCCCGCATTCTGGGCCTCAGTTTCCCCAACAGACTGACAAGGTTAGACCCGGGGTTGGCCGGCCTGGTGCCCACAGGGGAATTGAGGTCCTCGGAAACTGTTTGATGGCCAGGGGGTGGCAGGCAGCAGCTTAATTTGGGGGATGGGTATATAAACTCTGACACGTGGGCGTGTGCACACACGTGCAGACGGCCCGCCATGGCTGGGGCACACGCATGTGCTGTGGTTGTATCTATGGATACATGTGAACACACAGAGGCTATTACGTGCTGTGGACATCGGGGCCTGTGGACATGCGGCGGGGTGGACCCACACTCCTGTGGACACCGGCCAAGTGGAACCAGGGAGGAGGGCAGATCTGGAGTCCGCTCCTGATGCTGACGCTTAGTTCATTCACCAAGACACACCCCAGACTGCCGTCACAGGGCTCCCTGTCCAGGGGGGGCAGACAGGCTCTGAACAGACTGATATGTGGATGATTATTTTATTTGGGGGTACCCATGCACAAAGATTGTTGTGCATGCTGATCCCTGTGAGCTCTTACTATGTTCAGGCTCTGGTTGGTGGGCCTGGGGTGGGGCTTGGGCCTCTGCATTTCTTTTTTTTTCTTTTTAAGATTTTATTTATTCATTTGAGAGAGCACAAGCAGGGGGAGAGGCAGAGGGAGAGGGAGAAGCAGACCCCCTGCTGAGCTGGGAGCCTGCCATGGGGCTCGACGTGGGGCTAGACCTGGGGCTGGATCCCAGGACCTGGAGACCGTGACCTGAGCCAAGGCAGACAGACCCCCAACCACCTGAGCCACGCAGGTGCCCCATGGGGGCTAAGGGCTCCAAGTGAGGCTGATGCTGCTGGTCTGAGGACCACATTCGGAGGAGAAAGGGTCTAAATTGGACACTTTGAGAGTGTGATACCGGCTAGGGAGGGGCATAGCGGTGTGTGGAAAGGGTAGAGGCTCCTGGAGTATGGGGGGGGTGTAGCGCTGGGAGGGCTGTCTCTGAAGATGTGGCATTGCAGCGGAGACCTGAAGTAAGGACAGATGCAGTTATCCTGCCCTGGGGCCCTGGGGCAGGACCGCACCTGCCTTGTTGGGGGGGCGCCCGTGTGGCTGGAGCAGAGTGGGCGAGGGGGAGATGGGGAGGAAGTGAGGGCGGGGAGGGGGCTGGGGACAAGTCGTGCCGGGTCTTGGGGGCAGCAGGGAAGAGGCTTTCCCCCGGGGAGGTGGGAGCCGTGGAGGGCTGTGGGCAGAGGAGGGCTGAGCTGACTCGACTTCTCACAGGCGCCCTCTGGTGGCCGCTGCGGGGAGGATGGACGGTGGAGGGGATGAAGGCGGCGGCCTGGGACCAGGGTGGAGGGGATGAAGGCGGCAGCCTGGGACCAGGGTGGAGGGGATGAAGGCGGCAGCCTGGGACCAGGGTGGAGGGGACTGCGTGGGTCTGGGCGAGAGACGATGGGGGCTGACCAGGAACGGACTGGAAAGGAGTGAGGATTCTGGATAAACTTGAATGCAGAGCCCACAGGACTTGCTGGCATTGGGCGTGAGGGTGAGGGAATGAGGCTGGGGGGCCGGGTGTTGGGGGGAGCTGGGGGAGGACTCCCAGGCGCGGCCTGAGCGGCCAGCTGAGGCCGGAGTGCCAGAGCAGGCTCCAGCTGGGGGCCGGGAGCACCAGCTGCCAGTCAGGAGGTCAGCCTGATCCATCCGTTCAGCACCGCTCCAGTGAAAACCCTGACAGGCTTTATGTTTTATCTGTCGTTTGGAACTTACCAGCTGATCCTAAAATTTATACTGAAGTCCCATGGCCAAGGGTAGCCCAGACACGTTGGCCTGACGAAGGGCCAGGTGGGAGGTTTTCCAGAAGGAAACTGGAGCCTATGTCAAAGTTAGGGTAACTGAGGTGCAGGGAAGACGGGAAGACTGTCCGGTCCAGGGGCCACCTGAGGACCTGAGAAGTAAAGTAGGGTGGCTTTGAGGGATTTCTACCTCTGCCTCAGTCTTCTCATCTGTACAATGGGACCGTGTGCCAAGAGTTGGAGTGATGGTCGGGGTTCCAGCAGAGAGTCCCTGCCACAGCATGAGGCCTCCTGGATGGGGGCTGGCGCTCTCTGGCCTTATGACGGTCTCTCCTGTGTGTCCCCAGGGCTGCAGGCAGGAGGCACGCCCCTTCCACGGGCAGACAAACACGTGGGTGAAGGGATGCCCCCCCCAGGCCGCGGGGTGCACAGGCTGGCCACGCAGCGCCCCCATCTGGCCCTGGTGGGGGCTTCCGGTGGCCAGGTGCTCGGGCAGGGGGTGGGGCTTCATCCGGGCGGCCGGATGCCGGGTGGCTGCTGACAGAGGCGCTGCGAGTTTCATGGAGAGAAGCAGATGGTCTTGTGGGGGGGGAGGTGCTGAGGCCTCCAGTAACCCCAGGGCAGGGGGTAAACTGAGGCCAGGTGCAGTGAGTGGGAGTGGACTCCCCCAAAAAAGCATGTGGGGTTCAGTTCTGCATTATAATCAGAATAACTAATGTTGACCGAGTGGGTTTCAGCCTCAGCTCCATTTTCGTCCATGATGTCGCCGCTCTGCGCCTCGGTTTCCCCATCTGTATAAGGGGCATGTTAACAACACCCACCTCTTGGGTGTGCTGTGTGGATTTTTACAATGCTTGGCACATAGTAAGTGCTTGGTGTTTGCTATCTTTATTATTTATTGAGCTTCCACTGTATGCAGGGCCCTGTGCTGGGTGCTGGGGACACAGTGGTGGCCAAGACCCTGTCCTGCCCTCCCAGGAGGCTCACAGTCCAGTGGGGAAGACGGACAGACAGGCAGTTAGAAGGTAGGGGGATCAGGGCGCTAATAGGGGACACACAGGCACGTGGGAGCCTGGAGGAAGCCCATCCGGGCTGATCTGGGAAGGCTTCCTGGAGGAGGTGTCTGAGAAGAACAAGTTTACCAGGTTACTGGGAGCAGGAGGAATGTGTGCCAGGCAGAGGGAGCAGCATGTGCAGATGTCCAGAGGTGGAGATGGAATGGAGGGGAGGAGCTGGGACTTCATTTTGAGGACACTGGGGAGCCATAGAAGGGTTCAGAGCAGAAGTTCTCAGCTGGGGCTGGTTTTGCCCCCCAGGGGACGCTGGATAAATGGGGAAATCTGTGGTTGTCACACTGGGGTTTCTCCTGGCATCAAGTGGGGGGGCCAGGGATGCTGCTCAACACCCCCACAGTACCCAGGACAGCCCCCCAGAGAGAATAGTCGCCCTGAATGTCAGCAGTGCCTGGTTTAGAGCAGGGGAAAAACAGGTAAGATTTGAGTTCTAGAAAGATTCCTTTGCTACCTTGAGGAGGATACTGAAGGGGCAGGATTGGAGGCCGGGAGACCAGGTAGGAGGAGGTGGGGGCTGGGCTACAGAGCACTCGGGACAGGGAGGGGACAGGGAGGTCAACACCCCATTCTTTGGCTAAGGGATGCCGGGGCTGTTCGTAAGTCGAGGAACTGGTAGGAGAAACAGGTTCGGGCAAGGAAAGCCCAGTGTGGGTCCTCAGGGGTCCTTGGATGGATCTCTGGGGCTGGGGGCAGGTGGACAGAGGGGGCAAATGAACCCCTTCCCAGCCTCCAGTTGCTGCATCACAAAGTTAAGAAAACCAGGAGAAAAAGTTAGCCGTGAGGTCCCATCCTGACCTGGGGCCTCAGTCTGCCTGTCCATGCACTTGGGTATTAAGTTACTGCTAGCCTGTCTGGGTTGAGGGTTGAGGGAATGGGCTGGGTGATTGTTGATCTTGTTATGGTCATTAGGATGCTCAACACCTAGGAGCAAGATCCTGGAGCCAGAGAGCCCTGGGTTCGACCCAACTGCCACATCCTCTCTGGTGGGACCATAGCCCCCAAATCAGACCCTCAGTGTTCACATCTGCAGAATGGGCTGACTGTTACACCGCTCCTGCTAGAGCCAGTGGGGGCTCTGTGAAGTAATTCCTGGAAACCAGCCAGCCCCAACCTCTGGTCCTTACTATGGCAACAGCAACAACAGGAATCATAATAATTAGCATTTATTGAGCACGTGCGCTGTGTCCGGTGCTGTGCTAACACCCGCCACAGGCCTATGAGATCAGTACAGTTCCCATGCCCATTTTACAGATGAGGAAACCGAGGCCCAGAGGCAGAACCTGTCCAGGATCACACAGCATGTAAATGGCAGAGCTGGGTTTTGAACCCTTGCAGCCTGACTCTGGAGCCCTGCATGGCCAGTGAATGGAAGCTTTGTTTGGAAGGTTCTTACGTTAAATATTATTCTGATAAAACGTGGGCCAAGGGCGCCTGGGTGGCTCAGTTGGTTAAGCGACTGCCTTCGGCTCAGGTCATGGTCCTGGAGTCCCGGGATCGAGTCCCGCATCGGGCTCCCTGCTCGGCAGGGAGTCTGCTTCTCCCTCTGACCCTCCCCCGTCTCATGCTCTCTCTCTCTCATTCTCTCTCTCAAATAAATAAATAAAATCTTAAAAAAAAAAAAAAGAACTACCGTGTGATCGTAGGTCTATACACAAAAGAATTGAAAGCAGGGTCTCAAAGAGATGTTTGCAACCCCAAGTTCATAGCAGCCTTATTCACAACAGCCAAGAGGTGGAGACAACCTCAGTGTCCAGCAGGTGAATGAATAAACACCATGCGGTCAGTCCCCACGAGGGAACACTCTCCGGCCTTAGAAAGGAAGGGACCCTGACACCTGCCACGACGTGGAGGGACCCCGAGTACACTGCGCTCGGTGAGAGGAGCCAGACCCAGAAGGACACATCGCACAGACCCCACTCCCAGGAGGTCCCCAGAGGAGTCCCGTCCACAGAGACAGAGAGGAGATGGTGGGAGCCAGGGCTGGGGCAGGGGGTGGGGAGTCCGTGCTTCATGGGGACAGAGTCTCCATGTGGGGAGATGGAAAGTTCTGGGGACGGAGGGTGGGGATTGTTGCACAACAGTGTGAGTGTGCTTCATGCCGCTGAACTGTTGCACTTAAAAATGGTTAAGATGGTAAATTTATGGTATATATATTTAACACAATATAAAAAGAAAAATGTTTATCAAAAAAAAAAAAAAAAAAAGGACAGAGCACCTGAGAGGCCGGGATGACCCAGGCAGGTGTTGTGGGGGAGGAGACTGGGGTGGGGAGGGCAGCGGCCTGGGGGTGGAGTAGGCAGCAGCAGGCTGGAGGCCACACTGGGGGCCTTGACTGCAATGCAGCGGCTGGGACCTAGATCGGGGTTACTGGGAGCCATGGGAGGCTGCAGAGCAAGGGAGGAGCCAGGGAAGGAAGCTCTTAAGGAAGCAGAAGCATGTCCCCCGAACACGTGGGATCCGGGCATCTGCTGAGTCACAAATACTGGAAGTCCAGGGTCGTGGAGAGGAAGCTCTGCTGGTCCTCGCAAGGCCTTCCTGTTTTTTGGCCCTGAGTCCTCAGAGGCAGGCACTCCAGGGCCAAAGGTCCTGACCACCTTCACCTCCAGGGTTTCAGAATCTTGGAGCTCTGAGGCCAGGACAGGGCGTGGCGATGTCTCTGCTGCTCAGACGGGGAAACTGAGGCACAGGGCTTGCCTGTGGCTTCCCGGAAGGACGAGGCTGCAGGCTTCTTACTCGGGACCTCCAGACTGCACCCCTGCTGGTAGGGATGTGGAGGGCTGGGTTCCAGAGGGTGAGTTCTGCTCACACTTCCACCAACCGATCATCACCCGGAGGGAGTCTCCACGCTGCACAACCGGGCAGGTTCTCCAAATTACCTTGAACAGGAGCGGGAAGCAGGCTCCCTTGAGGGGTAGTGAGGTGCCTGTCACAGAGGTATTCCAGCAGAGGCCAGAAAGCCTGGACTTGGGAAGGAAGTCAGACTCACCGGGGCCCCTCTGAGGTCCCCAGCCAGCTGGAACATTCTAAGATTCTAAAGTATGGCAACTCTCAGATTGTGGTTTATAAAATTCTGAGAGACTGAAAAAAAATTTTTTTTTTAAAGATTTTATTTATTTATTTGACAGAGAGAGACACAGCGAGAGAGGGAACACAAGCAGGGGGAGTGGGAGAGGGAGAAGCAGGCTTCCCGCCGAGTAGGGAGCCCGATGTGGGGCTCGATCCCAGGACTCTGGGATCATGACCTGAGCCGAAGGCAGACGCTTAACGACTGAGCCACCCAGGCGCCCCGAGACTGAAAATTTTTTTAAGCCTTTCATTTTAAGATTGTTGTGGCTTATTTTTTTAAAGATTTTATATATTTATTAATTTATTTGAGAGAAAGAGCGAGCAAGCGGTGGGGCGGGGGGGGAGGAGAAGAGGGAGAGGGACAAGCAGGCTCCGCGCTGAGCAGGAAGGCCGACGAGGGGCTCAATCTCAGGACCCTGATATCACTACCTAAGCGGAAATCAAGGGTCAGTCGCTGAACTGACTGAACCACCCAGGCGCCCCAGGATTGTTGTTTTAATTGTAAGATTTCTTGAATATATGTTTTGAGATTGAATTATTTAAGTACGTGTTGTTAAGTGTTGTGTCTATCATTATCGTGATTATTTGTTTTTTTAATTATTTAATATGATTTTATTTCAAAGTCATTTAAATATTGTCATTATTAGTTTTTGGTTCGAAACCGTTTCCGGAGCTCTCACTACGATGTGGTCAGAAAGTCTTGCTGATAATTAAATAAGTGCTGGCGTTACTAATATTGCCGAGGTTTGTGTTATGTTTTATTATATGACCCCGTGGGGAGTGGTTTTCGGGTACTTGAAGGTCCAGGCCACTGCGGCTCGCGTGCGCCATCTCTCGGCGGAGGGCGGAACTGCAGGCAGAGCAGCTCACCGCCAAGCCTCTCGCCCGCAGGTCTCACTTCTCGTCGCCCCGACCTCGCCATGCGGACCCCGCGAGCGCCCCCTCCTCGCCCGGCCCCACTGCTCCTACTGCTGCTACTGGGGGGAGCCAACTGCCTCTTCCCCGAGGAGCCGCCGCCACTTAGCGTGGCCCCCAGGGACTGTGAGTGGGGGTCCCGGGGGAAGCAGGAGTCCGGAGGGAGGGTCTTGCTTCCCAGCTGGGTCGGCTGCCCACTTCCCTCAGGGCTCACCAGACCAGGCTCACCCCAGCCCTGGATCACACCCCTCCCCCAGACCTGAACCACTACCCCGTGTTCGTGGGCAGCGGGCCAGGACGCCTGACCCCCGCAGAGGGTGCTGACGACCTTAACATCCAGCGAGTCCTGCGGGTCAACAGGACCCTGTTCATCGGGGAGAGGTATGAGGGATTGTCCGGCAGAGAGTGCAGGGTGAGGTGTGGGGAGCAGGTGGTGGCATTTTGGGGAGGTTTGCACGATGGACCATATTGTTTGGCTGGAGTACAAATTGGCATCTTTGGGGTGGGACTATATAAAGGCTGCTGACTGAACTCCACTTGTGGTTACAGTCTGGAGTCGGCTATGGTGTGTTTGTAGGTGGGGACAGTTCTTTGGTCAGAATTCCCTGGGTTTCTACAGAAGGTGCTGATGTGGGGCTCCAGGGCTTCTCGGAGAACGTGACATTTGAGTTGAGACCTGAGTGATGAGGAGCCAGCCATGGGGACATCTCGGGGGAGAGGGAGAAAATCTGGGCAGAGAGCACAATCTATGCAAAGGCCCTGGGGCAGGATCCGGCCTGGCGTGTTGGAAGAACATTGAGGAGGCCCGATTGGCTGGAGCAGAGTGGGTGACGGGGAGATGGGGAGGAAGGGAAGGCGGGGAGGGGACTGGGCAGGTCGTGTGGGGTCTTGGGGACCACAGGGAGGACATGGGCTTTTACCCCAGTGAGGAGGGAGCCCTGGGGGGCTGTGGGCAGAGGAGGGGGGTCCCGACTCAGGTGCTCATGGGTACCCTCTGATTGCTGTGGGAAGGACGGACCGAGGGCTGGAGCCAGGGGGACCAAGGCGAAGGTGACTGCCCTGGTTCAGGGTGGACTAGGGTGGTGGCCGTGGAGTGCATGAGAAGTGGGTAAATTCTTGGTAGACATTAAAGGCAGAGCTGACACTATTGGCTGATGTGTGGGAGGCGAGGAGAAGTGACAAGTTGAGGGTGCCTCCCAAGTTGTGGCCTTTGCCCCTGGAAGGACAGAGTGGCCTCAGCCGAGATGAGCGACAAGGCAGGAGCAGGTGTGGGGACAGTTGGGTGCAGCGTGGTCGAGCTGAGTGTGAGACGCCCCGGGAAGCCCCGCAAAGAGACCTCCAGGATCATCTGGACCCCCAAGTCTGGAGCTCAGGGGAGGGCCCGTCTGGAGACAGGACTGTGGGCGTCGTCCTGCCATAGACAGGGGTGGGGAGAGTGGACAAGGCTGCCCGGGAAGGGAGCGGTTGGGAGGGAAGAGGCCCGAGGACCCAGCCTGGGCATCGGGGGAGCGGTGAGAGACCGAGGGGCTGGAGAGGTGGGAGGGGAGCTGGGTCCGTGAGGAGTTCCCAGGAGAAGGAGGGGGGCACAAGGTGAGACACTGCACGAGGGGGAGGAGGACAGGGAAGTGACTGCTGGCAGTTTCTGCGGTGGGGGCGGGGGGGAAGAGCCTGGGGAGACTGAGAGGTGGTGGGAGGGGCACCCGATGGCACCTGATGAAGGGCACTGGACAGTTCTTCATGTTGGGAGTAGGCCCCCAAGGCCGTGGGGCGTGTAAGCGTGAGGTGGCATGTCAAGGAGTATGGGGTGTGCTGGAACCTGTGGGTCACTTCAGGACCGGAGGAGGCGTGTGATGGCACGCACGAGCACGCGGGGGCATGTTCAGTGTTGCAGTCGCTCGTGGCTGAGGCGCTGGCACACCCCTGCACGTTACGTATGGGACACACTTCTGCCGCCAGGGGAATGGAGAGTGGGGGCGGGGGGGCTGAGGCTCCCATCCTCACTAGCTGCACCTCTCCCCTAGGGACAACCTGTACCGGGTGGAGCTGGAGCCCCCCACGACCACGGAGCTGCGGTACCAGCAGGTGAGGAGGGGGCCCAGGTGGGAGGGGTGGGGGCAGCACTTGCAGCTCCTGCCAGGGGGCCCTGACACGGGCTGGGGAGCAAGAATTGGGCGGCAGGGATCCCTCTCCCCTCACCGCTGCCTCTGCTCTCAGAAACTGACCTGGCCCTCCAACCCCAGTGACATCAACGTGTGTCGGATGAAGGGCAAGCAGGAGGTGAGTGGGCCCTGGCCACGCCTCCAGCCACGCCCCAACCCGGCCCAGCTCGGGGCATATGGTCCTCTGTCTCCATCCGGGGCCTGAACCCTCCTGTTGCCGTGGCTGTGCCCCGAGAGCCTGGCCACGCCCCCAAGTGGTCCTCAGGCATGGCCACGCCCCCAGCCTTGGTCTTGCCGGAACTCCATCCCTTCAGTGGCCGCCGATGCAAATTATTTCTGCCCCTTGGTGGGTTCCTCAGTCACTTGGAAGATCCAGTCGCCTTTCAACCCCTGATGTGGTCCCAGTCCTGGCCACGCCCACATCCCCGGCCCCGCCCCGCAGCCCCTCCAACCCTCGATACTAAGCACGCCCACACCCGTGACCACGCCCACCATGGCTTCTGTCTTCCCGCCCCACCCCAGGGCGAGTGTCGAAATTTTGTAAAGGTGCTGCTTCTTCGGGACGAATCCACGCTCTTTGTGTGCGGTTCCAATGCCTTCAACCCCGTGTGTGCCAACTACAGCGTGAGTCCCCGCCCTTCCAAGCCCTGATGCCCCAGGTCCAACCTCCTGGTCTTGGCTCACCTGCCCTCTGCTGGCCCGGCACTTTCCCCAGACCACGTCACCTCCTACGGGAAGCCTTCCTGGATATGCCCTCCTCGGCCGCTCACCAGGAGCTCCAGAGGAGGCTTCCAAAGGAGATCCGGGAAGCCATAGCTCACTTAAGCTACAAGCCAGTTATAGGATTAACTAGAATTGACTTTTAGACCGGCTCGCAGAACAGTACACTAAGCTCTAGAGAGTTTAAGTGGCTGACCAAATCACAGCATCCAAGGTGGAGGCAGGATTCCTCAGGGGTGGGGGGGCTGCCAGGTGTGGCCAGGAGCGCTGTCACTCAGGCCCCATCCCCCCTGCAGATGGACACACTGCAGCCCCTCGGGGACAACATTAGCGGCATGGCCCGTTGCCCGTACGACCCCAAACATGCCAACGTTGCTCTCTTCTCTGGTGAGTGCCCCCAGCTCTGACCATTTGCTGGGGCCCCAACCCTGACCCATGTGGCATTTTCCACTCTTGGAGGCGGGTTATTATGAAGGTGGCTGTGAAACCGAGAATCTCGGCCACGGTCAGCACTCAGCCAAGGTCAGGGCTCAGCTGGGGGAGCTGGAGATCAGCCTGGGCTCGGGCTTAGGTGGGGTCAGGGCTCGGTCTAGGGACAGGAGCTTCCTTGGGCTCTGGGCTCAGTCTTGGAAGATCAGGTTTTGGCCCACCCTGCCCCTGGCCTCTGTGATGTAACTTCTCACCTGCTTCCCCTCAACTCACGCCCATCCAGAAGGAATGCTCTTCACCGCCACAGTTACTGACTTCTTAGCCATCGATGCTGTCATCTACCGCAGCCTGGGGGACCGGCCCACTCTGCGAACTGTGAAACATGACTCCAAGTGGTTCAAAGGTGGGGCAAGCATTCATCAAATCCCCCCACCAGAATAAGAGTCCCAGAGGAGACAGAGAGGGACTCCCATCTCATCTTTGGAACCTACTGACCTCTTTGAAGACAAAGCTAGAGGAAAGATTTCAGTTGGATCTAAAGTAGAACTTGCTGGAAATGGGTGGTTTGGAAACCTGAAATGGAACAACAAGAGGGATATAGCGGGAACTTAGCTCTTCAACACATGAGGGAAGAAGGTGACAAAAATAGTAGATGTTGCTGTTTGTGGAGGGTAGACACAGTGATTTTAGGATTCGGACACCCAACACCCCCCAAAACATCTTTGAGTCTATTTTATTTTTGCCTGGGTAATTGGCCAACATCCCCCCTTCACTGTAAAAGCATTCACCTGAGCTGATGTGTTCACAGCCCTGGAATCTCCATTTCTCATGTTAGGGGCTGAGTTCTGACCCTTTCTCTCCTACAGAGCCCTACTTTGTCCATGCGGTGGAGTGGGGCAGCCACATCTACTTCTTCTTCCGGGAGATCGCGATGGAGTTTAACTACCTGGAGAAGGTGAGGTCCTCTCTCTCCCACCCCTGAGAGGCACTGGTTCTGGGGCATGGAGCTGAGAGGCTCTGGTCATGGGAAGTGGGGAGTAGAGGTGGATCCATGAATCTCCACCTGGGGCAAGAGGTTCTGCCCTCCACCTCTGATCCTCAAGACCCTCCACTCCAGCCAGGACCAGGCCTCTGAGGCTGGAAGACATTAATGGAGCAGCCCTGGTGCACACAGCCCTGGGTGAGGTTCATGGGTTTGAAGGCAGGTAACACCTCTGGGTTCCAGTCCTGGTGTTATTGCTATTCGCCTGTCCACCCACCCATCTCTCAACCATTTATCCATCCTTTATCCACTGTCCATCCATCTGCCTACTTACCCTCCTACTTAGCCACCTTCTCACTCACTTCTCACTCACTCACCCATCTATGTGTTCTGCAGCCCACCCATAATTCCATCAACTCATGCATCTATCTATCCATTTATCCATCTGCCCACCCATCCACTCAACCATCATCCATCCATCCATCCATCCGCTCATCTACCTTACCTCCCACTCATTTCCTTATTCACCCATTTATCCAGCTTCCTGTGCATTCATTCATATACTTAACCGTCCACTTATCTATCCTCTTTTAGCTCATTCATCTCTTCATATATCTGTCTACCCTTTGGTATATCCAATTGTCTACCCCCCCATAACTTATTCATCCATGCCATTCAATGTTCTGTCTATCCATACATCTGCTCATCCATCTACCCATGGATCCACTCATCCATCCACCCATGGATCCACTCATCCATCTACCCATGCATCCGCTCATCCATCTACCCATGCATCCGTTCATCCATCTACTTATGCATCAACTTATCCATCGACTCATGGATCTACTCATCCATTGATCTGTCCTTATGTTCTTCTTCATCTGCCCATCCATCTATTCCTCCTCCATGCAACCACCCATTTATCCACTTACCCATCCATCCATCCATGCACCCACCCATCCATCCACCCACCCACCCATTTATCTCCCATCTATCCATTCATCCATACACACATCCTTCTACCCATCCATCTATCCATCCATCCATTCATCCATCCATCATCTCCTTCATTATTTTTCTTTTTTTCTTTTTTTTTAAGATTTTATTTATTTATTCATTAGAGACAGAGAGAGAGAGAGGCAGAGGGAGAAGCAGGCTCCCAAGGAGCAGGGAGCCCGATGCGGGACTCGATCCCAGGACCCTGAGATCATGACCTGAGCCGAAGGCAGACGCTTAACCATCTGAGCCACCCAGGCGCCCATCCTTCATTATTTTTCTAACTATCCATCATTATCTCCTTCACATTTGTTCATCTATCCATCCATCTATCCACTCATCCTGCCATCCCTTCACCTACCCATCTACCCATCTGTCCTGTCCCTCACTCCACCAGGCAGCTGGACAGTTAAGTGAGAATTCTTCCCCATTTACTACTAGTGTGACGTTGGGCCAGTCACTTCTCTTTCTCTGGTCCTCAGTTTCCCCACCTGTACAATGGGGATATCGGTCCCCTCCTTTGGAGAGTTTGGGAGGAGTGTAGGAGATGATGAGGATTATGTGCCTGGTACATAGTGAGCAATCCGTAAACACGTGAGATTTCGATTGGGATAGCCATGGTTGTGATGACCATCCCTGACATCCCCGTGTTTCTGCTGGGGAATGCGGTGCTCAGAGGAGTATGGTGACTAACTGGGGTCGCATGGTGAGCCAGTGACAGACTCCTCCATCCCGGCCTGGGTGATGGCCAGTGCGGCCTGTGGGCAGCCTTCCCGGACTCAGGGCTCAGGCCCCCATTTTATCTGCTGTCGCACCAGGTGGTGGTGTCCCGCGTGGCCCGGGTGTGCAAGAATGACCTGGGAGGTTCCCCTCGGGTGCTGGAGAAGCAGTGGACGTCCTTCCTGAAGGCGCGGCTCAACTGCTCTGTGCCTGGGGACTCCCACTTCTACTTCAACGTGCTGCAGGCCGTCACGGGTGTGGTCAGCCTGGGGGGCCGGCCTGTGGTCCTGGCTGTTTTCTCCACCCCCAGCAACAGGTCAGAGGGCCCCGAGGGGAGCAAACTGGGGCACTGGGGGGAGAGAAGCAGAGAGCTCCCACATTCATCATATATTCCCTGGGTCCTGGGCTGGGCGAGATTGGACTCCCGAGCGGCATCAGCCCCAGACTGGGGTGGGACAAAGCCAGCTATTGACCCTCCATGGCCCTTTGGTCAGAAGGGGCCAGATGGGGGGTGTCCTCATCTTCTGCCTTTAGAAGGGGGGGGTCAAAGAGGGCTTCCTGGAGGAGGGGACATTGGAACGAGCCACCAATGGGTGTGAGATGGCAGGAGAGGGAAGAGCATTCCAAGTTGAAGGAATAGCATGTGCAAAGGCCCTGAGGCTGCAGTGAGTTTGGTGTGTTTAAATAATAGGGAGGAGGCCCCCGTGGCTGGAGAGGAGGAGGCAAGGGGGAGAGTAGAGGATATGAGGGCAGAGAGGTGAAAAGCCACTGGGAGGAGCCTGTACTGTATCCTGAGAGCTCTAGGGAGCCATGGGAGAGTGAGGAGCAGAAGAGAGACAAGGTCAGATGTGCATTTTTGGAAAGCCCCCTGGGGCATGGGTTGAAAGGGGGCAAGAGTGACATCTGGGAGCCTGGGTGTCCAGGCAAGTGACAATGGGTGGCCATGGAGGGACACGGGTGGCCATGGAGGAGCCAGCCTGTGGTCCAGTCTGAGCCCTGTTGAGAAAGCAGAGTGACTGGAGTGGATGGGTGGCATCTCTGGCCCAGGGTACGGAACATCTAACAGCTTCACCGGGACAAAGGCTCTCCAGTGCACTTGTCCAAGGCAGTGCCCTCCACCAGGCTCACCACTGCCTCTCCCCTAACTCCCCCAGCATCCCTGGCTCGGCTGTCTGCGCCTTTGACATGACTCAGGTGGCCGCTGTGTTTGAAGGCCGCTTCCGTGAGCAGAAATCCCCTGAGTCCATCTGGACACCCGTGCCGGAGGATCAGGTGCCACGGCCCCGGTGAGAGCCCCCTTGATCCTGAACCAGGTACCCAGGTGGGGTGTCCTGACCCTAGGACAAAGGGCTGGGACTTCCAGGTGGATTTTGTGGGGCTGAGTTCAGCTGTACCCATTACACAGATGCAGAAGACTGAGGCCCTTTCTGCAGGGCAGCAGGTCCCCCGGCAAATCAGAGCCCCTGTGTAGGGATGCGCGAGGCCACCCTGACCACCGCTTCCTCCCCACCTAGACCCGGGTGCTGTGCAGCTCCTGGCATGCGGTACAACGCCTCCAGCGCCTTCCCCGATGAGATCCTCAACTTTGTCAAAACCCACCCCCTGATGGACGAAGCGGTGCCCTCTCTGGGCCACGCGCCCTGGATCGTGCGGACTCTAATGCGGTCAGTCCCCGTGCATGGCTGGGGTCCGGTGGGCCAGTGGGTGGTGACGGGGTGGTGGGTGGGGAGGAAGAAGGGGGCCACCTGTGGGCATGAGGGGGAAGGCGGAGAGCGGTCCTGCTGCAGTCAGGCCCTCCAGACAGCTGAGTATGCAGCGACCCAGGGCCGCGTGGTGGGGACGGGGGGGCGGGGGGAGAGAGGTGAAGGGGGGACCGGCCCAGGCTGGGGTCCAGCTTGGGGGTCTGTCTCTCTGTGATGTGCCCCCGCCTGGCATGGGTGGTGTCTCTACACATGCCCAGGGCACCGCAGGGGCTATGGGACCAGCGTAACCCCTGCCCACCCTGGCCCCAGGCACCAGCTGACGCGAGTGGCTGTGGACGTGGGCGCTGGCCCCTGGGGCAACCACACCATTGTCTTCCTGGGCTCCGAGGTGGGCACCGTCCTCAAGTTCCTCATCTGGCCCAACGCCAGCACCTCGGGCACCACTGGGCCCAGTGTCTTCCTGGAGGAGTTTGAGACCTACCGGCCAGACAGGTGAAGTGGGCAGAGGTCGGGAGGTGGGACCGGTGGGCGGGGAGACGGGGCTCGCCCTCGAGTCTTGCCAATCTGCTCACCCGCAGGTGTGGACGGTCGGGCGGCGGCGAGGCAGGGCGGCGGCTCTTGAGCCTGGAGCTGGACACAGCCTCAGGTGGCCTGCTAGCAGCCTTCCCCCGCTGTGTGGTCCGCGTGCCCGTGGCCCGCTGCCAGCAGCACTCAGGGTGCATGAAGTGAGTGCCCCCTGGCGCAGGCTGCGGAGGTGAGGGGGAGGCGAGGGGAAATGAGCATGGGAGGCCGGGAGAGCCGAGTTCAAGTCCAGGGCCCAACAGCGTCCTGACTCATTGAACGATGAGCCCATGAGCCAGGCAGAGGACACAGCTCGTGCAAAGGCCCTGGGGCAGGAGCGGGCCTTTTATGTTGGAAGAACAGCAAGGAGGCCCGATTGGCTGGAGCAGAGTGAGCGCGCGGGAGAGAGGGAAGAGGGGAAGACAGCAAGGGGAGTGGGGCAGTTGTGCAGGGGCGGGGTCCTCTGGGCCATGGGGGAGACTTGGGCTCTCAGAGGTGGGAGCCCTGGAGGGCTGTGGGCAGAGGGCTGTATGAGATCTGACTGACATCTTTAAGAGCAGCAGGAGCAACAGCTGGGGACCAGGGAGACAGCTGTCTCCCTGCCGTTAAAACGGGTGGCAAGATCGGATGTAAAGTTCTGGTGCGCCCCTAGTCTCAGCGTGAGCGCTCAACACGGAGAAATCCTTCCCTGAGCCCGCCATCATGGCAATAACGACACCTGGGCTCCCACTTGGGCAAAAGTGAACTGTCCTGCGCCTTATCTAGAAAGCGGGGAATTAGTAGCCCCTAGCACAAAGATTTGTCACAAGGAGTCCCGGAACTGGCAGTCAGAGGTACCTTGTAGGGGACTGTGGTTGATGGACCCGCGGGGTCACCTGTCTGCTCTAGGAACTGTATCGGCAGTCAGGACCCCTACTGCGGGTGGGCCCCTGATGGTTCCTGCATCTTCCTCAGCCCCGGCGCCAGGTACTGGGGGAGAGGGCCTAGGGGAGGGTGTCTCACCCACCTGATGACCAGGCTGGGAGAGGTTTCTGCTGACTGCCTTTCTTACCCCTGTTAGAGGCACCTTTGAGCAGGACGTGTCCGGGGCCAGCACCTCAGGCTTAGGGGACTGTACAGGTAAGCGCAGTGTGGGAGGGCAGGGGCGCTGGGGACCACCAGCGTTCTCCTAGTGCCCTTTGCTGCCCAGGCCCAGAGAGGGGGCTGGGGGAGGGCGGTGGCCTGGGTCAGGGCACTGGAGGGCCAGGGGTCCCACTTCCAGGAGGGGTGGCAGGGGAGGGACAGAGAGAGACCAAGAGACAGGCCGCGAAGCCGACAGACAGACCTGGGAGAGGATACACAGACCCCAGCAGACAGGCAGACAGAGGCTCTGAAGGGGACACAGAGACACCACGAAGCAGACGGACAGACGGACGGGCCGACTCTGGAGAGGACCGCCGCGCAGCCAGAGGGGCCCAGGCGGCGGGAGGCGGGGGCCGGGCCGTCCCCCGCGGCCCCTCTCACGCGGCCCGCGCTCCCGGCCAGGACTCCTGCGGGCCAGCCTGGCAGAGGAGCGCGCCGGGCTGGTGTCGGTGAACCTGCTGGTGACGTCGTCGGTGGCGGCCTTCGTGGTGGGCGCCGTGGTGTCCGGCTTCAGCGTGGGCTGGTACGTGGGCCTCCGCGAGCGGCGCGAGCTGGCGCGCCGCAAGGACAAGGAGGCCATCCTGGCCCACGGCGGCGGCGAGGCCGTGCTGAGCGTGAGCCGGCTGGGCGAGCGCCGGGCGGCCGGGCCCGGGGGCCGCGGCGGCGGCGGCGGCGGCGGCGTGGGGGGCGGCGGCGGCGCCGGGGGCCCCCCCGAGGCCCTGCTGGCCCCCCTGATGCAGAACGGCTGGGCCAAGGCCACGCTGCTGCAGGGCGGCCCCCACGACCTGGACTCGGGGCTGCTGCCCACGCCCGAGCAGACGCCGCTGCCGCAGAAACGCCTGCCCGCGCCGCACCCGCACGGGCTGGGCGCGCGCGCCTGGGAGCACGGCCACCCGCTGCTCTCGGCCTCCGCCTCGTCCTCCCTGCTGCTGCTGGCGCCGGCCCGCGCCCCCGAGCCGCCGCCCGCGCCCCCCGCGCCCCCCGCGCCCGGCGAGCCGGCCCCCGACGCGCGCCTCTACGCCCGGCCCGGCCGCGCCTCGCACGGCGACTTCCCGCTCACCCCGCACGCCAGCCCCGACCGCCGGCGCGTCGTGTCGGCGCCCACGGGCCCCTCGGACCCAGCGCCCGCCGGCGACGGCCTCCCGCGGCCCTGGAGCCCGCCGCCCACCGGCAGCCTGCGGAGGCCCGGCCCGCACGGCCCGCCGGCCGCCGCCCTGCGCCGCACGCACACGTTCAACAGCGGCGAGGGCCGGCCCGGCGACCGCCACCGCGGCCGCTACGTGCGGCCCGGCACGGACTTGGCCCACCTCCTCTCCTACGGGGGCACGGACAGGACTGCGCCCCCCGTGCCCTAGGCCGGGGCCCGACGCCTCGGCGGTGCCAGCCACGGGAACCAGGAGCGAGAGAGCCGGCCCAGCTCCAGTGGGTGCTCAAGACCCCCAGCCCACCCTCGGGGGTGGGGGGCCCTCGGCCACACGGAAGCACAACGAGCTCGGCGCCCCCCCCCCGCCCCGCCCCGCCCCGCCCCGCCCGGGGCCGCGGGACACTGAGGCGATTTGGGGGTGGGGGGGGCGGGAGGAATGTGCTATGGATTTGAGGTTGACCTTCTGCGCGTGGATTTGGGTTTGTTTTCCAATTGGCGTTTCTTTTGCAGATTTCTATCCAATTGCACAACTCCGTTCTCGGGGTGTCAGCCGGGGGGGGCTTGGAGGCGGCGGGACAGGGGAGGGGCCGCAGCCGCAGACCCAACCTCCCCGCCCCCCCCTTTCCAGGCCCCTCCTCAACCCAGGCTCCTGGCGTGTGTGGGTGTGTGTGTGTGTGTGCATGCCGTGTTCGTGTGCAAGGGGCCAGGAAGGGGAGGGAGGTGTGTGTGTGTGCCCACGAGGGCTGCTGCCGGCGTGTGTGTGTCGCGGCGGGCCACGCGTGCAGTGTACCTGTCTGTGTGCCAGGCGGTGGCCCCAGCGGCCTGGGCGTTGGCTGAGCCGGCGCCGGGGCTTCCAGAAGGCCCGGGGGCCTCCAAGGTGCCGGTTAGGAGTTTGAGGGGGAGACGAGAAGGGGTTTCGGGCAGGGGGGCCGGGAGGGCCTGCCCAGAAGTCATATCGGCAGCAGCTGTCTAAAGGGCTTGGTGGTCTGGGGGGCGGGGAAGGCGGGCGGGCCCCACTGTAAATACGGCCCCAGGGTGGTCAGAGGGTCCCATGCCACCCGTCCCCTTGTGACCTCTCCCTTGACCTCCAGCTGACCATGCATGCCAGCTGAGTGGCCAGCTGAGTCCTGGACCCTCTCTGGAGTTTGCTTCCCCCAACCCCCTCCCCATCAATAAAACTGTTTACAACCACCGGCCCCCAAGGCTCTGGGTCTGCTCTGTCTCCTAGGGGTGGGACCTGGACCACACTTGCCTGGAGCAGTTGGGAGTACCCCCCCGCCTACCCCCTGTGAGACTCATGGCGACAAGCAGAATTTGGGGGAAGTAGGTGTGGACATGGCAGGCATCTTCATCTGGATGGGGCCAGTTTTCTGATTCATCCCTGAGCAAATATTTATTGTGCAACTGCTACATGCCTGGCCGTGGTCAGGGACGAATCCCTGTCCTCATGGAGTTCACAGCCTAGTGGGGGAGACCGGCCCCATACACACAAATTAGGAGGGGATTTGAAGTAGTGATATGCAACGTCAAGAAAAGGCCAGATAATGTGCTAGGTCAGGGCTGACTGTGTGGGGTGGGGGAGGGGGTGGTCGAGGAGGGCCTGTAGGGGAGGGGACACTTGAGCTGAGAGGTGACATGTGAGAAAGCAGCTGTGGGGAGGTGCGCAGGCAGAAGGAACAGCCAGTGCAAGGCCCTCGGTGGGGACCGGCTTGGAGAAGGGGAAAGGCGGCCGCAGCGACCCCCAGCAGCATGGGGAGGGCCGGGCAGGAGCAGGTGCAGGTGAGGAGGGAGAGGAGGGCAGGGGCTTCAGGCAGGAACAGCCTCAAAGGTGCGGAGTGTAAAATTTTTTGTTGTGGTCAAATCCACATAAATTCGAACGCACCACTGGAACCGTTTTTAAGCGCACAGGTCAGCGGCATGAAGCACGCTCCTGCTGTCGGGCGCCCACCCCCACCATCCATCCCCAGAACTTTTGCATCTTTCCAAAGTAAAACTCTGTCCACATTAAACATTAACTCCCCATCCTACCCCCCTCCTCCCAGCCTTATGGATTTTATTTTAAGTGGGACAGGGACCCTTCCGAGGATTTTTTTTTTTTAAAGATTTTATTTATTTATTTGAGAGAGAGAATGAGATAGAGAGAGCATGAGAGGGGGGAGGGTCAGAGGGAGAAGCAGACTTCCTGCTGAGCAGGGAGCCCGATGCGGGACTCAATCCCAGGACTCCAGGATCATGACCTGAGCCGAAGGCAGTCGCTTAACCAACTGAGCCACCCAGGCGCCCCCTTCCGAGGATTTTAAGCAGACGGCGGGATCTGATTTCACTTTAAGAGATCTCTTTAGCATTATGCCTCCTTTGCGGTTCACACTCCCTCCTTCCCATGCATGTCCGTGGGGCACCTGCTGCGTGCTGGGCTCTAGGGTCTGGGTTATCTTTACCTGCACCCAGGACTTCCATCACGCCTGGCCATGGCCTCTTCTCCCTGGCCCAATCTCTGAAGAGTTTTGTCTCTATCAAGCTTTGAGAATGAATATGAGTTCTGTCTTGTGGACACATAGGTTCAGAGACACCGAACAGTGTCTCTGAGTGCCCACTGAGCAGTGGACAAAACAGATGCGGTTCCCCCTTGTCCTGGGGGAGATTGTTAGTATAGTAAACAAAGAAACACAAAGCACCGTGCTGACATCCCTTAGCACCTCCCGAACCTGTGTGTGTCCGTTTCTTCAGCCTTATGGAGAGAGGTTTGACGTACAGCATTGTGTAAGTTTCAGGTGTGCAACTCAGTGATTTGATGGGTGCAGATATTGCACTAGGATTACCACAATAAATCCATTACCTCCTGCAGTTCTCTGTGTAAGTGATGAGAACATTTAAGAGCTACTCTCTTAGCAATTTTCAAGTATATGAGGTTACTGTGTATAGTAACGGTAACTATAGTCACCATGTTGTACATTACACCTCCTGGATGTACTCATCTTAGAACTGCACGTTTGTACCCTTAGACCAACATCTCCCCATTTTCTGCACCCCCCAACCCCTGGCAGCCACCCTCCTGCTCTGGGTTTTGGGTTTTTTAAATCCCATATATAAGTGAGAGTATACAGTATCTTTCTCTGCCTGACTTAATTTCACTTAGGGTAATACCTTCAAGATTTAATAACATTGTTGCAAATGGCAGCATTTTCTTCTTTTTTTAACCTTTGAATAATATTCCAGTGTGTGTGTATATCGCATTCTTTCTTTCTAAGATTTTATTTATTTATCTGAGAGAGAGAAAGAGAGCGAGAGAGTGAGCGAGCAAGAGAGAGAGCATGGGCAGGGTGAGGGGCAGAGGGAGAAGCAGACTCCCTACTGAGCAGGGAGCCTGATGCGGGGCTTGATCCTGGGACTACAGGATCATGACCTGAGCCAAAGGCAGATGAAGGCAGACGCTTAACCGACTGAGCCACCCATGCGCCCCTTCTTTCTTTCTTTCTTTTTTTTTTTTATCGCATCTTTATCCATCCATCTGTCAATAACACTTAGGATGTTTCCATGTCTTGGCTATTGTGAATAATACTGCAAGGAACAAAGGAATACATGTGTTTTTTCTAGTTACTATTTTGTTTTCTTTGGATAAATACCCAGAAGTGGGATTGCTAGATCATGTATCCCTATTTTTAGTTTCTTGAGGGACCTCCATACTGTTTTCCACAGCGGCTGCACCAATTTGCTTTCACACCAACAGTGAAGAAGGGTTCCTTTCTCTCCACATCCTCACCAACACTTGTTATTTCTTATCTTTTTGATTCTAGTTATTCTGACAAGTGTGAGGTAATATCTCACTGGGGTTTTGATTTGCATTTTCCTGATGATGAGTGATGTTGAGCACCTTTCATGTACCTGTTGGCCATCTAGATGTCTTCTTCAGAAAACTGTCTCTTCAGGTCCTTTGACTATTTTGTGGGTATCTGTTTTGTGTGTCTAACTCTATGGATCTGTTATTCTGTCGACGTGCCCTGCCCTGCTTTGTCTGTGTCTCTGTGTGGTTCTATGTATTTACACCTGTCTCTGTTTTGTATCCTATCTGTGTATTCATGAGGATATCCATCTATCTTTCTTTATGCTTGTCATGGTCAGCCTGCATGTGTGTCTCTGAACCTATGTGTCCACAAGACAGAACTCATATTCATTCTCAAAGCTTGATAGAGACAAAACTCTTCAGAGATTGGGCCAGGGAGAAGAGGCCATGGCCAGGCGTGATGGAAGTCCTGGGTGCAGGTAAAGATAACACATCACACCTGAATTTTTAGAATGCAACAAAAATGAAAGCACTGAATAGTCAAATCTGTGAGATGCAGCCAAAGCAGTTCTCAAAGGGAAATTTGTAGCCTCCGAATGCATTTATTAGAGAATGAGAAAGATCCAAAACAAACAGCACATTAGCTTCAGATGAAGAAACAAAGAGCAGAAGGGACCCTTGGAGACTGAGTTCAACTTCATGGATATGGAAACTGAGGCCAAGAAAAGTTAAGCCACTTGCCCAAGATCATAAAATAAAGCCATTCCTAGCAGAGCTGGGAGCCAGGGCCAGGTTTTGTCCCTCCCAGGCCATTGTTCAAAGACCATGGAGACTTTTGGCATCGCTTACTTTTGAAATCTAATTTCTAGAAATTATTTCATTTTTTCAAAAAGGCCAACAATACATCATGAATTCAAGACAAGTGCTTTTTGTTATCTTCATTGAGCTTCCTGGTTGCTCAAATTTATTGCAAAGAGTATCTCTTGCTTAAAGAGCTGTCCCTATCCCCCAGGAATAGTGCCTTGCAAACCTGACCCTTGATCCCCGGATTGGGGGAAGCAGGGATTCGGCCCCAGAGATTCTTGGGTGCCCACCCCCCAAAAGCAGGAATCAGGGGAATGAAAAACTGGGTAGAAGCAGGAAGAGAAGGGAGCAGGCAACCCCCCTCCTGCCCTTCTCCTGCCAGGAAGCAATTTTGCAATTCTGACCACTCCCTTTCCCCTGCCTGGCTCAGGTCCAGCCATTAACGGGAACAGGATGTGGGTGAGGACTTCCCTAGGGTGGGTGGCCCTGCTCCCAGTCCAGGCAGGTATAAGCCTACCTGACCAGGCTAAGGGAACACAGATGGAAAAGAGAGAGACCATCATGTCCTCTTGGAGCCCAGAGCGAAACCAGAGGTAAGTCCCCACCCCACCCATTGGTAGGCAGAACTGGATGCTAGACATTTCTGTCTGATGCACTGAAGTCAAAGGGCTAGATGTAGATCTGCAGGCTGGAATAGACCGACAGGCTGTAACTATAGATAGACATGCTCTCATACACACACTCACTATAGAAGTCCCAGGTGCTCCCCGGGCCAGACAGAGAGTTGGAGTCCCACCAACACCTCCCGACCAACACCCCATCAGAGGGCTGCTGGAGGGACCAGGAGGAGCAGAAGCCCCAGCCCTCCAAGGTGTATGGTGCCAACTGTATACCACCCCATCCCAAGGCCAAATGCCTGTCCCAGATCTGCACAAAGCAGGATGGAGTTTTCATGTTCAGAGTTCCTTTTGGAGCCCTAGATTGCACCCGAGCACTTCGGAGCGAGATGGAGCTGCAGCTCCATCAGAGAAAGAAATGTAACCTTGTTTGGATGGAAAAAGGAGGAGGCCAGAGGGGAAACCTTGGGGAAGTCAGAGGGAGCTTCATGGGAAAGGGAGCATTGGGGCTGGGGCTTTGCAGGATAAGTAGGAGTTCACTGGCCCTGCCTTCAAAATGTGGAGCCAGGGAGATAAGAAATGACCCAGAAAACAAGCTAGAACAGAAGAAACTAGAGAGAAATTAGCAAATTTGACTGTAAATAATTAACAGTCCATTGGGGCTGGGCTGGCCATGAAGAAGGGTAGCATTTATGGATCAGACTGAGAAACTCAGTTTTCAGAGCTTTCTGTAACAGCAGCTACTTCGGGAAGCTGTGGGAAGGTGAGGGTGGAAGCCAGGAGAGGAGCAGGGGATGACTGCACGAGTCCGGGGGAGCCATGAGCTGGCATGGTCCAGGGTGCTGGAAATGGAGACAAGAAATAGTTGGCAGAGTCTGGGGACACTTTCACCAAGTGAGGTGTGTTTTCTGTCATTGCCTGCAGCCCAGGAGGCCTGAGCTCCCATCTTTCTAGAACACTGTTCCTGCTGCTGCTATCTGTGGCCTCAGCCCAGGATGTCACCCCAAACCGTGACACCTGCTTGGTGTTCCAGTCGAGCAACGGCAGCTCCGTCTCCTGCCACCCACCTGCCAAACTCCCTCACCGCTTCCCAGCTGACACCGTCTACCTGGCGGTGGAGTTCTTCAACCTCACCCAGCTGCGGGCCGACACCCTCCAGGGCACCTCTAACCTCCAGGAGCTGCACCTCTCCACCAACCAGCTGGAGAGCCTCTCGCCCAAGCTCCTGCTGACGGTGCCTCTGCTGAAGGTGCTCGACCTAACCCGCAATGCCCTGACCCAGCTGCCCCCAGGCCTCTTCCGAGTCTCGGCCGCTCTCCACACCCTGGTGCTGAAGGAGAACCGGCTGGAAATCCTGGAGCCCTCGTGGCTGCAGGGGCTCAAAGCCCTGGGGCATCTGGACCTATCCGGGAACCACCTCCAGACACTGCCCCCTGGGCTGTTGGCCAACTTCACCTCCCTGCGCATCCTTGACCTCAGCAATAACCAGTTGAAGACTTTGCCCTCTGACCTTCTGAGGGGCCCCCTGCAGTTGGAAAGGCTGCATCTGGAGGGCAACAGATTGCGGGCGCTTGGAGAGGGGCTCTTGGCACCCCAGCCAGACCTGCACTACCTTTTCCTGAACGACAACAGGCTGGCCATGGTGGCAGCCGGCGCCCTCCGAGGCCTGCAGCAGCTGGACATGCTCGATCTCTCCAACAACTTGCTCACCAGCGTGCCCAAGGGGCTCTGGACATCCTTGGGGCAGCCCACCCGGGACATGAAGGATGGCTTTGACATCTCTGGGAACCCCTGGATCTGTGATCGGAACCTGGATGACCTCTATGGGTGGCTCGTGGCCAATAAAGACAAGATGTTCTTCCAGAATGCCACACGCTGCGCTGGGCCCGAAGCCTCAAAGGGCCAGACGCTCCTGGAAGCAGCCGAGTCCCACTGAGGCCTGGGGCTAGGGTGGGGAGACAGGCCAGGCAGCACACGGCACGGTACTTGGCAAATAATTCACCTTTGGCTTTCCAGAGCTGCCAGGATCCGCTTGGCCCAGGCTTCCCAAAATGCACACTGGGCTCTCCAGCCTCCTTGTACCCTCTTCCAAGAACGTCTTTCCCTGGGGGCAGTTGGCTGGCTCGGTCGGTGGAGCATGCGACTCTTAATCTCAGGGTCCTGAGTTCAAGCCCCACATTAGGCATGGAGCCTACTTAAAAGAAAAAAGAAAAGAGAATGTCTTGCCCTGTTTTCCAGATCTCTTGGTCTCCAGGCTCCCTCAGCCTGCTCGGCCTCCCTCTGGCCCAGCCCTGGCTACACTAGGGTTGTCTCTATCTGGTTCTGCCTCCCCCACTTCGGGGGGCTCTCCGAATGCAGGGCCTGGGGCTGGGTTCCCTCGTAGCCAGCATCGTTCAGTTTGTGGTCAGACCCGAAGGGTTAATAAATAACTGTGGAATGGAATTGGAATACTAGAATAATTCACTGTGTTCTGAGCATCTCCCTGGTTGACTTCCTAGTCCTCCCCAGAGGAAGGAGAAGGAAAGAAGAGGCCTGACCCAGGGCCTGGGGTGCAGGACATGAGCTTCCAAAGGAATGGCAGTGGGGATCTGATGGCCCGCGGCTCCTCCTCCCTCTCCCCCTATCCAGGACTTAACTGGAAATAAAACACTGACCGTTGCCCGGAGTGTCATTTTACCGGTGGATTCCTGCCAGAGTTTATGTCCTGGGGAAGGTTTAAATTAAACCGGATTGCCTCAGGTCTCCAAACAATTTGTCATGCTGGCCCGTGACAACCCAGGGGCATAGCCACCCAGGGCAGGCCTGGGCAGGCTGGGTGGAGCCGAAGGCTTAGGAGCCTGGGTTCTTCCAACTCAGAACCTTGGGCCACCTGCTGACACAGTGCTGGGCATGCTGGGAGCCAGAGTCAGATTTGGGGGACCCCTGGGTGTTTGGGGGAAGGCTCCCTGGAAGAATGGTCATGCCCACGTTGGTGGTCATTCCAGGAATGACGATGAAAGCCAGGGAGGGGCCTGGAGTCTGGCAGAGCCGGGTTTGAATCGGATCCCTCAATTTGCTCATCTGTAAAATGGGGATCCAAGGGAATGAGCCGGCCTGAATCCTGGCTCAGTTTAATGGCAGATTTTTAAATTTTTATTATTTTATTTTATTTTTTAAGATTTTATTTATTTATTTGAGAGAGAGAATGAGATAGAGAGAGCATGAGAGGGGGGAGGGTCAGAGGGAGAAGCAGACGCCTCGCTGAGCAGGGAGCCCGCTGTGGGACTCGATCCTGGTACTCCAGGATCACGACCTGAGCCGAAGGCAGTCGCTTAACCAACTGAGCCACCCAGGCGCCCATGGCAGATTTTTTTAAATAACAAGAAAGACCTTGAGGACTTGCCCAAGGTCACTCCTCGCCGAGGCGGTGGGGGCTGTGATCGTCCTCCACTGTTTCGGCGGCAACAGCAGGGTGACGGGTGGCCAAAACTGGCCAACGGAAGTAGCTCAATCCTGGGGTATCCAGCGTCCTCGAGTTACTATGACAACCGCGGAGCCCTCACCCCACCCCCACCCCGAGCCCCAGGGAAGCGCGCGGGGTGGGGAGGGTAGGCTGGGGCCCCGGCCCCGGGACACGCCTCCGCACGGCCCCTCCCCATTGGTCAGTCCCCGAAGGCCCCGCCCCCCCGAGCCGCTATAAGGCGGGCGGGGCCAGCGGTGGGCGGAGACTGGAGCCCGAGTCTGGGGTCCGCAGCCGCACTTGGGGGCCGTGGCTGCGCGCGCCCAGGTGAGTGCCAAGCGGAGGGCGTCCAGGAGAGCCCCGCAGATTTGGGGGCTCCAGATCAGGTGGGCGGGAGAGGATCCAGCGGCGTGAGATGGGAGGGGGATGACTGGCCCCGAGCAGGTGGCCGAGACCCTTGGCCCAGTTGGCTGAAGCTCAGGACCCAGTTGGGCGGGGACCAGAGCTCTGAGGGCACAGGGTGGGGATAGGGAAGAACTGCGAGCGGGAGTCTCAGGTCGAACTCTCCACTCTGGGTCTGCTTAGATGAGTGGCCTTGGAAACACCATGGACCTGCTGGCCGCCTCAGTTTCCCTGTCAGTCTGTGGGTTTATTGGGATTCCGCGGCTACCACCTCCACCCCTGCAGCGGGCTGCGTGTGCAGTTCTGTCGGGGAAGGGTGAGTTGGGGGGTGGGCAGGGGCAGCAGGGACCTCCTCTCCTTTGCAGAAGAGGAAACAGCTCAGAGAGGTGAAGGCACTTGCCCAAAGTCACCCAGCAGGTAATGGTAGGATTTGAACCCAGGTCTTTCTCTCTCCAGAGCCCATGTTTGAATCACTACAATGTCCCCACCTTGCCAGAGCTCTCTAGTGTGCACCTACTGTGTGCAGAGCTCTGTGCATGCATTGTCCGTGTCCCTCAGGACACTGTGAGGTAGGTATTATCATTACCTTACGTTTTTAAGATTTACTTATTTATTTGAGAGGGAGAGTGCGCGTGTGCAAGTGGGGGAGGGGCAGAGGGAGGGGGAGAAAAATCTCAAGCAGACACCCTGCTGAGCGCACAGCCCAACACAGGCCTCACGACCCTAAGATCATGGCCTGAGCTGAAACCAGGAGTCAGATTCTCAACCGACTGAACCACCCAGGCACCCCTATCATTACCCTATTTTGAGGAAACCGAGGCCCCAAGAGAGAACAGTACTTGCCCAAGTCACAAAGCCCAGAGGGACAGAACCCAAGGCCTGGGCAGGCCCCAGGAGGGCTGGTGTGTAGAGGCCCCTCTCACTCTGTCCTGCCCCTCAGGGTGTTTGCAGCAGGCATGTCAGAAGATGAGGCTGCTCAGCCGCCCAGAACCAGCTCGTGGGAACAGAACCAGCAGGTGAGGGGCCGCCCCTCCCACGGAGCAGGGGCACAGGCGGGGGTGGGGGGATATCCCTTCTGGGACAGTTTCAGAAGGTACCCCCTCTCCTTCCTATCCTTGCTGGACCACGCGTGGCACATCTTCCCCATTTCCCAGAGGGGCACAGTGATGCCCGGGGCAGGGAGCGTCTCTCCCCCGCCCCCAACGTCCGGGTCTCTGCCGGAGACTCTGCATCAGACCCCGCTCCCAGCACTTCACGCCCGTTGCCTCCGTGAATCTCCAGCCCTAGAAATCCATTTTACAGATGGGGAGGCTGAAGGCCCAAGTTACGTGTGCAGTCCCCCCAACCCTCTTGCCCACCCCGTCATCCTGGCCCAGAGAGGGCAAGTGGACTGAGGTGTGGCTGAGATCCCCACCCCCAGCCCCCCAGGGGCCACTCTGATGCCGCCTCTTCCCGCAGAACGTGGTGCAGCGCGTGGTGGCCCTGCCGCTGGTCAGGACCACGTGCACCGCTGTCCTCGATGCTTACAGTGCGGCTAAGGACAGGCACCCGCTGCTGGGCTCCGCCTGCCGCCTGGCTGAGCACTGCGTGTGTGGCCTGACCACCCGCGCCCTGGACCACGCCCAGCCGCTGCTCAGCCACCTGCAGCCCCAGCGTGAGTCCCCCAACCCAGCCCACGACCCTGGGTCCTGTGGTTTGCCCCGCTGGCCCGCCCTCCATGCTCTGGATGACATGCATGCCTCCGCCTGACATGCTCTGGAGTGGACCTGCTGAGTCGGGACCTCCTCAGTCTTACCTATCGTGTATGCCGTTTGTCCGTCCACCCGCCTGTACCCCCATCCACCTGTCTCACCCTCCCCCAGTCCTGCCAGCGCCATCTCCCGTTCTCTGCCTGCCCGGCCCCCGCTCCCCATTCTACCTGCATCCCTCTGTGGTTGGATCTCCTGGACCAACGCCCTTAGCTGTTTACCTGGGGCCCCCCTCTTTCTGTCCCCGTTCTGTGCATCTGGATGTCCTCCCTTGTTGAGTGGCCTGACATACCTCAGGTTCCTCTGCCTCTCCACCTCCCTCCCCGTCTACCTCTCTGTCGTTGCCCCCACATGTCCCGAGCCCCACATGTCCCCGCACTCCTGGGACCAGCTGAGGGGTCCAACCTGGCACAGGGATGGGGGGAGCGGAAAGACCCTTGGCTTCACGTCTGACCGAGGAAGGGGGTCACCTGAGATTCCCAGCTCAGGGCCTCCCCCGCCTCCTCCTCAGCCAGTTTGGGTGACCTTGAGCCTGCTCGCTGGGGTGTCCGAGCCGGCATGAGCGAGGAGTCACCTTGGCGCTGGCGGCAGCCCTATGGCAGGGCTGAGGCAGGGAGGGCAGTGGAGGTGGGGTCCAGCCTCGTGCCCCACCCACACCCTCAGGGCCCCCAGCCCCTCGCAGGGTGGCCCAGGCCTCCGTCTACCTCTCCCTACCTCTCTTGCCCTCACTCCCTGCCTCTCCCCTCCAGTGGCCACAGTGAACAATCTCGCCTGCAGGGGCCTGGACAAGCTGGAGGAGAAGCTGCCTTTTCTCCAGCAACCTTCGGACACGGTACCCTGGGGACCCAGGGAGGGGTGGAGGTGGGAGGGAGCGGCGCAGCCTCCCCCGGACCAGCCTGGACTCCTGGACCAACCAGACCAGGGGTGGGGGCGCTGAGTCAGGTTTCGGCCCAACTCAGAAAACACCAGCCAAATTAAAATAATCAGCACCCGAGTTTATCGAGCGCTTAAGTTGCACCGGTTGGGGCCCATCATCCGCTCAACAACCCTTTGGGGGAGAACTTTTCTTTTCCTCCATTTTATAGAGGGGAAATTGAGGCCCAGAGCCAGGAGGGGACCCCTTGACACCCAGCCCCCGGGAGCTGGGGTGAGAGAAGGGATGTCAAAATCTGGAAGGGGCCCCCTCCCACCAGGTGGTGACCTCGGCCAAGGATACGGTGGCCAGTGGTGTGATGGACGTGGTGGGCCTGGCCGGCCAGAGCTGCCACTGGAGCGTGGACCTGAAGAGGTCCATGAGCCACGCTGTGGATGTCGTGCTGGGCAAGTCAGAGGAGCTGGTGGACCACTTCCTGCCCATGACCGAGGACGAGCTCGGTGAGGCCGGCACCCTCCCGCCCTGCCCTGCCCCTGAGTCCTTCTGCCCAGTCCGCACCCCTGGAGGTGACGGATCAGAGAAGTCCGGGACTTGGGCAGGGCCACCTAGCAGTTCATCAGGAAACACCAAGCTGGAGCCCAGGCCTGATGTCCCCGTCCATGTCCACGGCCCCCCGACCCACATCCTGCTAGAAATCAGACACGCAGACCCTAAGAGTCTACAGGGCTTAGAGACTTGAGGGCGCTGGCCTCAAACTGGCCTAGGCAGCGCCTTTAGAATGTTTTGCTTCATCGCATGCATTTAACCGTCAGATTGTGCCCTCCAAATCCTGATTTGTGGCCTGTCCTCAAACACTAAACGCTCGGGCTAAAGGGCATCTGCCCTCTCCCGGGGCGCCCGGCCGGCTCAGTTGGTGGAGCGTGCGGCTCTTGATCTCGGGGCTGTGAGTTCGAGTCCCATGTTGGGAGGTAGAGAGGCCTTAAAAAATAAAATCTTAAAAAAAACAAAACAGGGGCGCCTGGGTGGCTCAGTTGGTTAAGCGACTGCCTTCGGCTCAGGTCATGATCCTGGAGTCCCAGGATAGAGTCCCGCATCGGGCTCCCTGCTCGGCGGGGAGTCTGCTTCTCCCTCTGACCCTCCCCCCTCTCATGTGCTCTCTCTCTCTCTCTCTCATTCTCTCTCTCAAATAAATAAATAAATAAAATCTTAAAAAAAAAAAAAAAGAGTGCCTGGGTTGGAATCCCGGGTCTGCCTCTTGCACACCATGGGACTTCATCCCCTTTGCCTCAGTGTTCCTCATCTGTAAATGGGGCTAATAGTAGTGCCTGCGTCATAGGGTTTGGGGCAGGTTAAGTGAGTTGATATTGGTAAAGGAAAGTTGGGAGCCCGTGGGCTTGTCAACCCAGAAGGAGGGTGAGCGGATGTGGCAGGGGTGGCCACGCTGACCCCCTCGCCCGTCCCATCCTCCCAGCGGCCCTGGCAGCCGAGGCTGAGGGCCCGGAAGTGGGCTCCGTGGAAGAGCAGCGGCGACATCAGGGCTACTTTGTGCGTCTGGGCTCCCTGTCAGCGCGGCTCCGCCACCTGGCGTATGAACACTCCCTGGGGAAACTGAGGCAGAAGAAACACCACGCCCAGGACACGCTCGCCGAGCTGCAGGAGACGCTGGAGCTGGTGAGAGCCTTCTGTCCACTCCCGCGCCGTGATGCAGACCAGTAGGCACGGCCTGAGTGCCAACCGAGCACCTGGTCCCGAGCTGGTCCGAAGGGGGAGGCGAAGCCGAGCTCAGCTTCCTCCAGCCGTGCGTGTTCAGCGCTGGGGCAGAGCGGGGACACGGGGCGGGGGCAGCTCAGGGGGGTCAAGGCTCAGCCTGGGGAGACAGGAGGGGGCTTCGTCCCGTGAAGGGAGGGGAGTAGGAGCTAGAATTTATAGGCAGTTAAGGTAGCTCAGGAGAGAGAGAAAGTGCCCCTTCCCTTGCCCACCTGCCACCAACCCCAATCCTCCCCAGCCTGTAGGTTCTCGCCTCGTCCCTCACTGCCCATCCCTCCCTGCTCCAGAGGAGCACAGCAGCTCCCATTTAACTGAGCTTGGTAAGTTCAGACGCCCTTAACCTGCTCCTCCTGCTGCATCTCAACCTCCATCCTTCCAGGGGCTCCAGTCAAAACCCAGGAACAGCCCTCGCCTCCCCTCTTCTCCTCTGCTCCCACATCTTGCACATCAGCCGGTACCCCAGTTCTGCCCAGAGCTCCCCCTTCTCTTCCCCCCACCCAGGTCCAGCCCCCATAGAACTGCACCTGGTCCATCCTGGACCCCATTCTGTCCTCCCCACAGCAGCCACCAGAGGGCGCATATGAGCCCCTGAGTCTGTTGATGTCCCTGAGTGCAATGTCCTCAAGGTCCATCCATGTTGTAACAGGTGCCAGAATAGCCCTTCCTCTTTAAGGCTGAATCATATTCCAGGGTACAGATGGACCACGATTTGTTTCCATTTATCTTCTAATGTCTACTCTGTCCTGGGCACCGAAGGCATAGCGGCCCCCTCAGGACACTCACAGTCCAGTAGGGGGATCAGGGTCAGGATGGAGAACACGCCAGGGGCTGTAGAATCTGCCCACCCAGGAGGGGAGGAGGGAAGACTTCCTGGAGGAGGAGACATCTACATTGAAACTTAAACTGGAGTGAACCAGGCAGGGGCATGGGGTGAAGGGAAGTGTGTCCCTGGCAGAGACCAGCACGGCCAAAGTGAGTCTGAGCTTTAGGGGACCCACAGGTCGCAGGGTCTGGCCAAGAGCAGAGGAGAGAACGGGCAGATGGGCCAGGCTGAATCAGCAGGCGGGGAAGGTTGCAGGAAGAAGATGTTCTCCAGATGCTTATCAAGACCAGATCTAGGCTAGGGTCTTGGCTCCCCCGAGCCCCCAAGTCCTCCAGCTCTGACCACCACTGTCCCCATCCCCTCAGATCAACCTCATGCAGTGCGGGGCGACACCCACTGCCCCGACCCGCCCTGGGAAGGTGCACGAGCTTTGGGAGGACTGGAGCCAGCGCTCCCCAGAGAATGGCCGCCGGCGCCGCAGCCAGGTAGGGTGGCGGGGAGAGGGGGAGCAGGGGGCGTGTGTGCGGGGGTGTTCTGGATCTGCCCAGGGTCGCCAGGGGCCGGGCTCCAGTTGTCTCAGTCCAAGTGCTGAGCTCAGCTGTTTGGAGTGTGCATGGAGAAACTGAGGCAGGGCGCTGGTCCCGGTGGGCGCCCATCTGGGACGCTGAGGCCCCCCCTCCCCCACAGGCAGAGCTGGAGACGCTGGTGCTGTTCCGCACTCTGATGCGGGAGCTGCAGAGCACAGTGGACGCGCTGGAGACCAGCGTCCGGGGCCTGCCCCCAGGCGCCCAGGAGAAGGTGGCCGAGGTGCGGCGCAGTGTGGACGCCCTGCAGTCCGCCTTCGCCGACGCCCGCCGCTTCAGGGATGTGCCGACCGCCGCCCTGGCCAAGGGCCAGGGCAGTGTGGCCCGGGCCCACGCTTGTGTGGACGAGCTGCTGGAGCTGGTGGTGCAGGCCGTGCCGCTGCCCTGGCTGGTGGGGCCCTTCGCGCCCATCCTCGTGGAGCGGCCTGAGCCCCCGCCGGACCTGGAGGCTCTGGTGGACGAGGTCGTGGGGGGCCCTGATCGCCGCTGGGCTCACCTGGACTGGCCGGCCCAGCAGACAGCCTGGGAGGCCCAGCACGGGGACGGGCCAGCCCTCGCAGAGGACATTCCCGAGGAGGAACCCACCCCCCCCCCCAAGCCGCCCCAAGCACACCCTGATGCCGGAGCTGGACTTCTGACCGGAGCTGGACTTCTGACCGGATAGGGCCCCCCGGGGCGGCAAGCAGGAGGCCGCCTATATCCCGAGATCCCTGCTGCCCCCTAGTGGCCATGCCTCTGCACTAACAGCCCGTGCTGCCGCCTTGGCCCAGGGGCAGGGTTGGGGTGGGGGGCTGAATTCAGAATCTCAGACCCTCCCCAATCCTTCCCTTGGACATATGGGGGCTGGAACCCAGTCCAGGCCCCACTAACCCCAAGCTGGGTTCATCTGTCTGTGGCCCCTGTCCCTGCACCCCCAGAAGCAGATCAAAACTCCCCCCACAAAAGCACACATTTTGCCCAATGGCTTCTACCTGGGGTTTTGAAAAGTGAGCACCCTCCTTCCCCCACACCTTGTACATCCCGGCCTGAGGGGTCCCCGAAGATATCCAGCTGTATCAGCTGGACCTGCCAGATCCACTTGCTTTGCCCTTTGGGGTTTGTGCTCCAACATAAAGGTGCTTTGTGTTGTCCAAAGGCCTGTGACCTCTGTTCAGGCCGGGGTGGGTCTTAGTTGCAGGGTGCTGGGGGCCTCAGGTGTTTGTCGGCTTGGCAGAAGCCAAGATTGGAGATTCGAAAGCAGTGAGAATGCCTCTCTGACCGGCTTGACATCCGGCTGGAGCCCCACCACTAGCACCAGGCCCACCAGGGTTAGGCATCCAGATGTAGCTTCCTGGGATAGAAGCTATTCACACTTTAGTATAAATGAGTTTCTTGGAAACTGCAGAGAATAGGATCAGAGGGAGGAAGAAGTCAGATGGGGCAGCCCCTCCTATGCCAACCTCCTAGACCTGCAGGGGCTGATCTTGCTGTGATTTCTCTAGCTGCACTGGTCAGGATGGGGCAGACAGAGGTAGGGGAAGGGCCACGGGCCAGTCTCTTGGGGGCCTGCCCATCCTTTGACCGAATTCTTAGCCGCCCCTCAGGCTCCCCTGTGGCTGGGTGGGGTGTTAGGAAACCACAGTGTAATGTGGTGAGGTCAGGGTGACCCCTGGCTTCCCTAGGACCTGGCCCAAGGGCAGCTCTGGGAGGCTGAACTACCTCCCACTAGCCAGATTCACTTCCCTGCCCCTGCTCAGGAACGTCCATGGCTCCCACTCACCCTCAGACCAACTATCCAAACTCCTCACCCTGGCATTTGAGAACTTCTGGTTTCATCTGGGAAAATCTGGGCTGCATTCCCACCGAACTGTGCATATTCCCTTACCACCGGGCCTTTGCCCAGGCTGTGCCTGGAGTCCTCTCCCAGCCCACCACCCATCTCTTGGACACATCCGACCCACTGTCAAGCCCCAGCCCCAATGCCACCTCCTCCAAGAGGCTTTCCCTCACTCCGCCCCAGCGGGAGGGCTCCAACCCTCCACAGCTCACCTTCTTGGGACTCCAAGCCCCTTCTACCTGGACTTAGAGCCATAGGCAACTTTGCCTTCTCTTCTCCCGCAGGGCTGGGGGCTCCTGGAGGGCCGGGTGGTGAGGATGGGCAGAGTGGCACACGGGAAGGGCATTTTGCAGAGGGAGGCTCGGGCAGAGACGTGGCAGTGGGGAAGTCGGTGTGGCAGGAACAGAGGGAAGGGAAAGCTAATGGACTGAGGGAAAATCTTGGAGCAGTAGATAAGGCCCTGGGGTTGAGTCTCAGCCTGGCCCACAACTGGGTGGGCAAGCTACGTGCCTCATCGGAGCCTGGTTTCTCCTCGGGGCGGGGGGGGGGGTGGGTATGAACGTATCGAGGCGACCGCGCTCAGTCCTAGGACCTGTCTCACGCTCAGGAGCTGCCGTTCACTTATTCGTGTGTTCAGTCGACAAACACATACTGTTGAGTACCTGCTGTGGGCCAGGCGGGCAGCAAACCAGATAAAAGTCCTGCTCTTTGGGACCTGACAATGCAGCTGGAGAGAAAGACAACGAACAAGAAAACTACGTAAATTATTTGTCTTAGTTTTAGTAGATGATGAAAAATATAAAAGGGATGGAGGATGGGGGGCGTGTGAGGGTAGGAGGAGGGGTGTGTATTTTTAAATAGGAGAAGGGGGTCGAAGAGGACCTCTTGGAGGAGGTGACACATAAGCGAAGACTGACAAGCATTCCGGGCAGGAGGCATGGGCTGTGTGTGCAAAGAGCCTGGGGCAGCACCAGGTCTGGTGTGTTGCAGGAACAGTGTGTCTGGAGCAGAATGAGTTGAGGGGAGAGAGGGAGGAGGGAGGACAGGGAGGTGATAGGGGCCAGGGTCGTGAGGAGGACTAGGGTTTCCCCCAGGGAGGTGGGAGCCCTGGGGGGCTGTGGGCAGAGGAGAGTGGGACCTGATTCGGGTGTTTACGATCACTTTGATTGTCTTTGCTGGGTTCCTCTCCCCTCACTGTGCTGTGGCAGCCTGTGGGAAGGGGAGGGGCACACCCAAGGTTTCCCTCCTCCCCTGCCACCTTTGGGAAGCGTTGGCTGAGAGGACAGAGTTTTGGGGACATCCCCATTTTGTTCCCCAACTGTTTGGCAAACACAGTGATGGCTCCAAGGAGATGACCTAGGGGTCATCAGGCTGTGTCTGAACGCTCTCTCATCCCAGCTCAGTGCCCAGAGCCACCAACGGGGTCTGCCCCGTACCCCCACCAGCACGTAACTGGGATCCCTGTCCCAGGAGCGGGCAGGGGGGATCCTTAGCTCGGGGAGGGTGTCATTCCTCTGCTGGCCTGTGCACCTACCCACAGATAGCCCACTCGGCACCTAGGCTCTGGGGCTGGGTTCCAGTCCTGTCTCTGCCGCTTTCTGGCTCTGTGGCCTCAGGCACAGGATGCCTCCTCCAGGCAGTCACCCTGGGTTGTCCCAAGCCCACCAGGTCTGCATCTCACTCCTAGGATCCCCTGGCTCTTTTGGCACCCTGTATCCATCCGCATTTTGGCCCTAATTTATCAAGGGAAGTCCCTCCTGGAGAGCGACGCATCCCCTCCCTGCTCAGGAGAGACCCTGTTCCTCTCTTCCTGCCTGGACAATGCTAAGCTAATGTTTGTTGAGTACCTGCCGGGTACCAGGCACTGGGGTAAACAGGTCACATGCTTGATCACACTTCGCACTCAGAGCTGTCCTATGAGTTGGCCCATTCAGCCAAATGTTTATTAGATGCTGAGTGTGCACCAGGTACCGATCTATTGCAGGAGAGATAGCTGGGAACAAAATGGGTCTGAAGGAGGAGAGGGAGGGAGCTGTGTGCTGTGGGCAAGGGCCCTCCAGGTAGAGGGAACAGCATGTGCAAAGGTCCTAGGGCAGCACCACGCCTGGTGCGTTGGAGGAACGGTGAGGAGTCCTGTGCGCTGGGGCAGAACGTGCGAGGGGGAGAGAGCTGGAGGAGGTGAGAACAAGGAGAAAACAGGACGTTGTGGGCCACGGAGAGGAGTCTGGAAGGGTAAACCGAGGCCCAAGGATGTTCAGTGGCCGAGGGGTCCCAGCAGTGCCTCGGGGGCACGGGATGGCCTGAGAATCCGTCGGCCTGGTGGGGGCGGGGGCCGTGGGCAGAGGCCGCCTGGTGCTGAGAGCAGGGGAAAGGTGCTGGGCCCAGGGCCCACGCAGGGCAGGGCGGTGGCAACTGACTGCCCAGGGCCCGCCCCCCCCCCCCCCCCGCCCACTGGCTGCCCGCCCCGCGCTGGCCGCGCCTGCCCCAGACCCTATAAGGCCTGGCAGCCGACAGCAGAGCCGGCAGCGGGCTGTGCCTCCGGGGCTCCAAAGGGCCCTCACGCACTCCAGGTGAGC
>NC_138369.1:2671802-2692676 GCF_054177405.1 Leptonychotes weddellii | reverse complement strand
GAATGTTGTCACAGGCACTAAAGATGCAGTGTCCACTGGGGTGACAGGGGCAGCGAACCTGGCCAAGGGCACCATCCAGACTGGCCTGGACACCACCAAGACCGTCCTGACGGGCACCAAGGATGCAGTGTCCACTGGGGTGACAGGGGCAGCGAACATGGCCAAGGGCACCATCCAGACTGGCCTGGACACCACCAAGACCGTCCTGACGGGCACCAAGGACACCGTGTGCAGTGGGATGACCAGTGCCATGAATGTGGCCAAAGGAGCTGTCCAGACTGGCATGGACACATCAAAGACCGTCCTCATGGGCACCAAGGATGCAGTGTCCACTGGGCTCACTGGGGCAACGAACGTGGCCAAGGGCACCATCCAGACTGGCCTGGACACCACCAAGACCGTCCTGACTGGCACCAAAGATGCAGTGTCCACTGGGCTCACCAGGGCAGGGAGTGTGGCCAAAGGGACAGTGCAGACCGTTCAGAATTGGTTACCTGGTACCCAGGACAGTGGACTCCCCAGTTACAGTGCCCCAGACAAAGGAGGGGAGCAAACTCTCCTGAGACCCCAGGAGGCTCTGTCCTCTGGGGTATCCAGCGCCCCGGACACTCTCTGTACCGGCCTGGACCTTGCCAGGGAAGCCACTGCCGTGGCCACGGGCACCCATGGGGCCACCCTGGGCAGGGAGGATGCAGGACACGAAGGAGCCGTGAGCTTTGCAACGCTCCAGGACGAGCTGGGGGAGCTGGGGGATATCTTCCACCCCATGGATGCCGGGGAGCAAGGTGAGAACAGTATAGCTGGGCCCACCCCCCTGGGAGGGCTTGGCTTCTGTAAAACCCAAGCCCTGGATTTTTCAGGGGCCTCTCAGATTGAGGAATCCCGTCTTCCTTTCCAGCTCGGCTTGCTGCGTCCGAACCTGAGCCAAAGGTGCTCACGGCCGACCGCGGCAGCTATTTCGTGCGTCTGGGTGACCTGGCCCCCGGCTTCCGCCAGCGGGCTTTTGAGCATGCCCTGAGCCACCTGCAACACAGCCAGTTCCAGGCCAGGGCTGCGCTGGCCCAGCTGGAGGACTCCTTCGAGCTGGTAAGAGCCTTGCCCTCCCCACGGCACCTTCCTCAGAATAGCTCCCCAGGCTCCCCCAGGCCTTCGGCACCGCTGAGAGCTGCCACTCACGCTGGGGGGCGGGCTGCACACAGTCCAGCAGCAGCCCACGGAGGGACCCCCAGCTCTGAGGACCTCCCGGTTCCCAAGCTGAGTTTTAGATGTTGAGATACATGAGCCTCACTTACACACGCAGGGAGGAGCCCGGTGGCACGGCCTGAGTCGGGATCCCCGGGGGGTGCCCACGCAACTTTTCAATCAGTGCCCCGCGTTCTCTGGTGAGCCCCAGTTTAAAGAGCACTGGTCCAATCCCGTGGGGTCTCGATGGGGATGATCAGGCCTCTGGGACGCTGGGCCCTGTCTGGGGGCATCTGTAGCTATCACGACTGTGGGAAAAGGTGCACCTGGCATCGAGGGGGGTGGGGCCAGGGATGGTGCTCAGCCCTCCCCCCCCTCCCCCCGCAGCGCCCGGGACGGAGCGCTGGCCTGACCCAACAGAGGTTTTGCTAGGGGGTCACTCTGGCTGCTGAAGGGAGAACAGGCTGGACCTGGGAGATCAGTGAGGTTTCCACAAAAGTCCTGGCAAGTGAAGGACAATGGGGCCTCAGGGCTAGTGTCAGCGGCAGCGAGAGGCACCTGTGTTCAGGATGTGCGTCCAGAGCAGGGCTGCCGGGTCTGTGGACAGGCTAGATGTGGGGCATGAGAGAGAGGGGCCCTAAGGAACCTCGGAGACTTAAAATTTTTTTGAAGTATCTTATTTAAGTAACTTCTATACCCAACATGGGGCTTGAACTTACAACCCTGAGATTGAGAGCCGCAAGCTCCCCCGACTGAACCAGCCAGGCACTCTGCCTGGGAGATTTTTAGCAGGGGACCCCAGGGGAGGTGCCGAGTGGGCTGAGGGTGAACAGTGAGAGCTTGGTTTTGGATGGGGGAAACAGAGCTGACTAGCGGGCCCCAGATGGGAGTTGCCGCGGGGTGCGCTGGGAGGGTGACTGCAAGTTGGGAGTCCACACCTGGCCCACGTGCTGCCCCCCCCACCCCCCAATTGCTGGGACAACGAAGATTGGTGGTGGGGCTAGGGAGGCTCCTATGTGCCGGGGACCCAACAATCAAGGAAGGAAAACTGCCAAAAGAGCCTTTATCTCCACCCAAAGGGGGAGATAAACAGCCAAGAAACAAACATCCGCAATAACTCGACAGTGATGTGCCTCTGAGAATAATGAAATCTGACAGGGAGGACTAGAGGCCACTGCACTGGGTGGCCAGGGAAGGCCTCACCTGGAGGACAACCTCGAGCCGAGATCAGATGGGCACCACGTGTAAGGCCAGAGGAAGCATGCTCCAGGCTGAGCATGCAGCATGTGCAAAGGCCCTGAGGCAGCAGCATGCTGGAAGTGGTCAGAGGACAAAATGAGGCTAGCGTGTCCAGAGCAGAGTGTGACAATGTCAGCAGGAGATGAGGTCTGGGCAGTCCCAGGGAGCAGACAGTGTAGGCCATGGTGAAGAGCTGGATCTTATCCAAAAGGCACTGGGGAGCTATGGGAGGGTTTTGAGCTGGGAAGTATTTGTTATTTGGTCTCTGACAAGCCCAAGAATATGGATTATTGCCCATCCTGACACAGCTGGCTCTTCCACCACGCCACGGAGAGGTCTAGACACGAGGCTCTAGGGCCAGGCCCAGGAATGTCCCCAGGGGGGAGTGTGTGAAAGGACCCTGCTGAGAAGCCGTAATTTCTCTGCTGGGCTCTCTTTCTAGATTGAAAGGGCCAAGCAGGCTCCAGAAAGCCAGCCATGGCTGGACCAGGGTCCGAGCAGCAGAGTGGAGGGAGCCGCTCCCCAAGAGGTATGTAACAAAGGGCCACGGCTCCCGCTCTTCTCCCCCAACTCCTGCTTACCTCACCCCTTCCCTCCCCCGCAGGTGCCAGGCTCCGGGGCTCTGTCCAGGGCCTGCGGCCTCATCCAGCAGCTCCACGTGGCCTACAGCACCCTGGCCTCCGGCCTCCAGGGCCTCCCCTCTGAGCTCCAGCAGCATGTCGGGCAGGCGCGCCACAGCCTCTGTGAGCTCTACGGCCTCGTCTCCTCGGCCAGCTCCGTGGAAGAGCTGCCGGCACAGCGCCTGGCCCAGAGCCGTGGGGCCGTGGGCCAGGCATGGCAGAAGCTGGAGCAGATGCTGGAGAGTGTGCAGCACGGCCCGCCGCCCTGCTGGCTGGTGGGGCCCTTTGCCCTGCACCCCGCTGGGCAGCAGCTGTAGGTCCCTCCTGCCCACGGAGCCCTCCGCAGAGCCTTCTCCCCAGCCCAAACCAGTTCCAAATCCCCGAAGGTCTGGACCCCGCACGCTGGCGCTGCCTAGCACCCGTGGGGGGCACCCAGGACTTTGAGTTCAGCCGCACCGCACACCCAGCTCTGGCCCTGCCTACGCCGTCCACCCTTTCTTCCCAAGCACCGCTGGGCCTTCTCCTGCCCCAGGGGCCCAGGGCTGCTAAGACCGCTGACAGAGGGCCTTCCCCTAAAGGTCTCAAGCAAGCACTCCAATTAGAAAAGAGAAGTGGAAACATGCCTAGGTCTAGAAGGTTCTCCAGTCAGCAGCCTCCACGAGGCACCCTTTCATCTTTGGGGCAGCCCAGTCTAGGTCCTTTAGCTACGGGCACAGCAGGTGCTCCTCCATCCTGGGCTCCTGGAGCACCGTCCTCACTCCAGAAGCATACACCCCAGCCCTCAGCAAACTGTGTTCCATTGTACCAGAAGGTACCAGAATGCCACTGTCACCCAGCGTGGGCTCCCGCTGCCTCTGCTGACACCCAGTGTGGCCTCGGCCCACCCCCAGAGCTGATGATTTGTGGTCCCCAGGGCCCCTGGGCTGAGGAAGGAACGAGAGGTGTTTCCCGTGGGGGATGGGGCCCTAGGGGGTATATGACAAAATGTGCTCAACACGGTCCCACACTCACCCCAGGCTGGAGAACACGGGCTGGGACACACACAGCGTCCCCTCTTTCCCAGCCACACTGTCCCTAAATGCCCAGGGCAGCCACGCGAGATGGGTGGCACGTGAGGAAGCTGAGGCTCCCCCTCACTGGACCTCACCTGTCCTCCAGCTGGGGGGAGCCCTGCCAAGGAAGCCCTCGTATCCCACCCACAACCCCCCCAATCAGGCTACCTCCCTCCGTTAAGGAGGGCTTGAGGTGCCCTCATACCAGCCCCCTCTCAGAAACTATGGAGCGCTCCAAGCTCAGGACACGAGGCCAGCCTTCCCCAAAGGGTCGTCATTAGTTCCCAGGAGCCGGCCATGGTGAGACGCGGGGATGGGTCCAGAAGCCTCTGGGGCCCCTTCCTCCTCAGTCTCCACCACAGGTGGAGGCGCTGGGCACACGGCCATTCACGCCAACTGAGCAGTCACTGGAGCTTCAGTCCAGCCAGACCAAATGGGGGGGCGCCAGGCTCAGAAGTCCCACACCGCACCACGGCCCCGGCTAGGATGGAGGCACTTGACGAGGGGCAGGGCGGAGGACACACGGTGGACCCCACTGTTGATGCAGGTGCCTGGCTGGGAACCACATACACGTCTGTCCAAATCCATGTGCTGGCCCTGGGAGCCTGGGGCCACTTTACAGGTGAGGAACGAGAAGCCCAGAATGGGAGTGCCACTTGTCCAAGGTCACAGAGCAAGGCCTGCCCCCAACACTCACATCCTCTGAACATCAAGGACAACGGCCAGCCCACAGCACCCCCCAAAGCCTAAATGGCTTGAATGCCCTAAGCTGCTGCTTCTGGGGACCCTGGGTCTTCCCTGCAGCCCGGCCAAGAGCAGGAATGGGAGCAAGGCCTTGCAAGAATGTCTGGGCTCTAGGATGCTGCACGCGAGAGGATCAGACTGCAGCCTCTGCTTGAGCCTGCGTTACTTCTAAAATGGCCTCCCACCTCCCCTCTCCCTCACCGTCAGCTCTGCAGGCCCAGGCCGGGCAGAGGCAGTGTCAGAACCGAGTTCACATTCGCTGTGAACGGTGACCTTGTGGCTTAAACCCTCTGTCCCTGGAGGGGCCCTAGACAGCTACACCAGCAATCCTAGAAAACCAAGCCAATAAAAATGATTTTCATTAAAAAAACCCTTTATAGTCATTTCATGTCGGTTGGAAATCACAGAAGTTAGGCAGAAAAACAACCCAGGGGACAGATACAAAGGGACAGCACAGCGCTTCCCCAACAGGTCTCTGCTCGGCGGGTGGCGGGTGGGGGCCGGGGCAGGCCTGGGGCGTCTACGCGTGCCGGGTGGGCCTGGCCGCCGGGGCTCAGCTGTCCTCCTCGTCCAGGGACTCCGAGTCCATCCGCACCCTCGCATGCTCCTGCCGCTCCTGCCCGGACACATCCAGCTCGGGGCCCTCCCGCACGCTGCTGGTGGGAGCACAGGCGGCCAGGGGTGAGCACTCGGCTTCCCACCGCCGACAGAGACCCAGCGCCCTGGGAGTGCAGCCCACGTCCGGAGCCCCCTATGCTGCCCCAGCCAGACCCCCGCCAGGTGCGGGCAGGCCCGGGATCCTCAGCACGGCGTCAGCATCAAGCAGCCCACTGCGCCCACTCCCAGAGCGCCAGGAGGAAGCCATCCTCCCAGAGCAGCCCAGAGCCGCGGAGTTCCCTCGATGGGGCACCTGGGGGGTCAGCGGCAAAGGTGGGGGTGGGAGGCCGGCATGTAGGACAAGTCCCTGCGGCCAACAGCAGAATGAGCAGCCCATGCAGCGGAGGCCTTGTCAGGAGGCGGCCCCCCAGGGCTGCTGCCCGCGGCAATACTCACTCGTTGTGTAACGGCTCTTCGGAGGAGCCACACCCCAGCCCCTCCTCGGAATTCTGTCCTTCCTCCTGCTCCTTGTCTTCCATGCTCTCCCCCTTCTGAGACGTGGCCTCGCCATTCACTGGGGCTGAGAGATCTGGCGGGAGAGAGGCTCATGGGACCCCGTAACCCTGCCCACTGGTTTGGGGCCAGGGGCCCTAAAGGAAGCACCACCTCCCTCGCGGGCCCTGATCCGGGGCGCCCACATCCCCCCACCCCTACATCTCCTAGACGGCTAGGCACACAAAAGCCTAAAGAGGGAGGAGCCAGTAAATGAGCGGCCATGGGCAATGGGGGAAAAGCCTGCTGGGCACAGAAATAAGGCGACGCCCCCTGCAGGCTGTCCCTGGGGCTGCTGAGGCTTCAGCTGAGCCATCCTGCCCGTCTGAAGGAACACTTCTCAGCAGCTCCGTGGGCACCACGTGACCCCAGCAGGAAGGACCGCCCTCCCTTTAGGCAGGGACCAGTGCCACTGTCCCTGGGGGAGACACCCTCTTTCTCCAACCCGAGGCCTGTCCCAGCAATGCTCCCACACATGGCCCGTGTGCACAAACGCACGGCCTCCCACGCTGTCTGCCTCCAAGGCTCTATGAGCAGCTCAGGTACGTGCATGCACCAGGCCCCGGCGACCTTGGGGACACAGCCAGGCATGGAGAGTGCCAGCAGGAACATGCCACTCTAGCCATGGGGGGTGGGGGGTGGGGGGAGTGGAGAGCCGAGTGGTGCCTGCTCACCAGCGCTCGCCTCGACCTCTGCCCTCTCCGTGGCAGCCTCTTCTCCGGCCAGCGCCTCCGCGGCCTTCTCCAGCTCGGCCCTCTCCTTCTCCACCCCAGCTCTGGTCGCCTTCTGGATGGCCTCCATCTTTGGTCCCAGGACCCGAGACTTGAGCCGGGTATAGACCTCCGCGGCCTTCTCCATCACCTCCTTGTTGGCCTTGTAACGGCGGATCTGGCCCGCAAGAGGCCTGGCTCAGGAGATGCAGCTGGTCTCACCCCCCGCCACACGCCCGCCCCCAGCACCACCACCCCCGGCAGCACCTTCCCACGAGCACAGCACAGTGGACCCCGGCACTCCAGCCTGCCAGTGCGCCGTGTCCTCCCGGACCGAGGGCTGCTGCGGCCGGGAACCCAGGCTCCCTGGGAAGACTCCTGCCTCGCCTGCCACCAGCCCCTCCACTGCGGGGTTCCCACCGTACCTTCTTCAACGTGGCCACCACATCTGTGTTCTTCTGGAGGATCTGTGAGGTCACCTGTAGGGTCCCTAGCTCCTCTAGTGCGTTCAGACACCGCTTCACGTCCTGCAGGGTGGGGAGGGAGTGAGGAGGGGCAGCACCTAGCTGAGGGAGCCCTTGGGGCCCCGCGGGACTCCCCGGGTGGCAGGCGGAGTGCCAGGGAAGCCCAGGAACAGTGGGCAGGACGCAGCACTCGGAGGGCTGCTTGGCACCACCTGCTGGGGACCCCAAGCAATGTACCTGAGGAGGTCAACCTGGGCCTCCGGGGAGGACACCCAGGAGAACAAAGACCCTGGATTCGCCTCAGTTTCCTGAGGCTTCTAAGGGAGCTCCAGACACGAGGGACAGGGGGACCGCTTGGCTCGGAGGAAGTGGCTGCAACGTGGCCTCGGTGCCCTGCGAGGGCCTCACCGGATTGTCAACTTTCAGGGCGAACTTGATCTCGCTGTGCAGCTTCTGCAGCTTCTCCTCCACGGAAGGTTCTGGGGCCAGGAGAGAATGCAACACCTGGGCCTGAGCGGGGCTGCAAGGGCCGCTGGGCCTGGCCCCCCACGCCCGACTGACTCCCATGACCCTTCGTCAGAGAGGGCCGGGGATCTGCCCTAGCACCGCTATTGTGACAGGAGCGAGCTCCTTGTTGGCTCAGCCTCCTCCCTGTCAGCGACCTGGCCCCTCACCTTTCTTCTTCTCCACCTTCCGGTCGGGCGGGAAGCCTTCTGACCGCTTCCGGGTTCGCTCCACCTTCGTAGGCCTGTGGAGTCACGTCCCTTAGTCCCGCCCTGGACTCCCGTCCAGCAGCCCCAACCCAGCCACTGCCGCCCTCTGAGTGTGTAGTGGGGGACCCGCAGCCACTGGGAGGGAGAGCCTCAGGGGGCCCTGGAAGCGGGAGGGGTGGGGGGTCAGGCCCGTCGTGACCTGGTCTAGGCAGTCACCTGAAGTGACCAGGGATGGCAGCCCTCCCTCTGGTTCTTGCTGGTAAACGACATCAAGTCTCAGAATTAGCATCATTACGAACACACGACTGAGGGTTGGTGGTGACTTAACGGAAACCCGAGTGAACGAATTACGGAAAGGTGCCCCGATGTGACGCCTGTCAATGACCGGCCTGTTTCCACAGCTCGGACTCGACATTCTACTTGGCAAAAGCTGCCGAAGTTCCACGGGCAGGTTCCCTCACTGATGGAATCTCACGTGGCCAGTGGGCAGGGAGAGGGGCTGTGTCCCCCGCCTTGGGGGGCCTCGGACTCAGAGTCTCAGAATCACTGGTGTGGGGGACGGTCCCTCCCCTCGGCACTGCTGACATCGGGTGGGTCACTCTCTGGGGGGGCACCCTGGCCCCCATCGATGCCAGGAGCACCCCCAGCTCGAGGACCACAGACACAGCGTGGTGCCTCTGGGGGCAGAATTGCAGTCCCGGAGCACTGGTTCCCATGTAAGCTGATGGTGCCCCAAGAATGGGACTCTTGGATTGGCTCTATCTCCAAGACTGAACTCGGACATCGGGTCACTCCCGTAAGGGGTGAGGGCTGATGGGTCCCCAGGAGGCTGAGAACCGCAGGGACCGGCACGGGGCGTGTGGGCCCCCAGGTAGGTGTGGGAGCAGAGGGAGGACGGGTGCTGACCTGGCTCGGGGCCTCTCCTCGGGGCGCCCTCTCTTCTCCTTCTGGCTGGCTCTCCTCGCGGGCTCTGTGCCTTGTGACTGTCTCGCTGCCTTCTTTGCCTATGGCGGCCAGAGAGAGGGAGCGCTGGAATGGCGGGCAGTGGGGGCAGGTGGGGCAGTGGGGGCCCTCCTCCTCGGAGATACGCCCTGACACTTCCCGCCACCACCTCTGCACCGTCGGGACCTGGTGCAACGGGCAGGATGCGAGGGAAGGAGGACTCCTGTGTCCAGCCTGTCCCCAGGCAGCAGCCTCTCAGGCCCCAAAGGACCACTCCCTCGATGGGTGGGGCAGCCCCACCGCACACATTTCTCCTGCGGCAGGGGTCTTGGTCCCCGTTTTTTGTTCAAAGGAAAAGAGACAGGGCGAGAACAGTGTCGTCCTGCTTCCCCCATCCTCCCATCACATAGACCCCATCCAGAAGGTGACAGGCCTGGAAAGTCAGGCTCAGATTCAGGCGGGCTGTGAATGCCAGCAGAGCGGGGAGCGGACAGGCCTGTGGGACTGCACGGCACCTGATGGTCACCGCCAGTCATCAGAGACCTCCTAACTGCTCGCCGCTCACCCAGACTCCCTCCCTCCCTCTGTCCCTCCCGCAGCAGCCACAGGGCACCTGTGAGCACCCGAGTCAGGTCCTACTCCTCTGCCCATAGCCCTCTAGGGCTCCCACTCACTGTGGTAAAAACCCAAGTCCTCCCCTTGATTCCCAAGGCCCTGCACAATCTGCCCCATCCCCTCCTTACCCTCATCTCCTCCCTCTCTCCTCCTCACCCACTCTGTTCCAGCCACAGGAACAGAGGCCTCCTGGCTATTCCTCCAACACGCCAGACCCAGTGCTACCCCAGGACCTTTGCATAAACTGCGCCTTCTGCCTAGAGTGCTACTCCCCCCCGCAGTATCTTCCCAGATCACCTCTCACTTCATTCCAATCCTTACTTAATGGCACCTTCTCAACTAAAGCCTTTAGGGTTCACCCTACCTAAAACAGAACCTCACCCGACAGCTGCTGTCCCCTGACCCTTTCTTGTCCTTAGCAATAAACACTCTGGAATGTATCTCATGTTGTCCCGTCTCCCTCATTTGAATGTCCGCTCCTTCACGGTAGGGTCTCCGTTTCACATTCACGGCTTTACCACAACACCCCAGCCCTCGAGCCCCAGCATAGCACCTGGCACGCAGGTGGTGGAAGTCAGGAACCAACTTGCTGGAAGGGGTGGGCGGGGTGGGCACCAGGGAGAAGCCCCTCAGTCACCATCCTCCCCAGGAGCCCGGGACGCACCCCAGTGGGACGTACCTCTCTCTGCAGCTCAGCCTCGGGCCCCGAGTCAGAGGAGGACTGTGGTCCCCGCCCCCGGCCCTTGCGGCCTCGCTTCCTGACGGGCTCATCCTCATCGCCGAGCTCATCCCCGCTGCTGCCCCCACTGCCCCCGGCCGGGGCCTCCCCGCGCTCGCGCTCGCGCCTCCGCTCCTTCTCCTCCTTCTCCTGCTCGCGGAGCCGCCGCAGCTCGTCCTCCTGCTCCCGGCGCCGCCTGGCCTCCAGCTCGCGCCGCCGCTCCTCGTCCCGGCGCTTCCACTCGCTGATGCGGTCCACCTCATCGCTGTCGCTGGGGGTGCGGGCCGGTTAGAGGGCTGCAGGGCCGGGCCCAACCCACACCACCCCAGCCCGTCACCGGCCTGTTGCTGTGCACCCACCTGTCACTGCTCGAGCTGGTCGGAGGCCGCTCGGGCTTCGGCTTCCGCCCGCGGGGCTTTGGCGGCAGCTTCTCCACTGCAGGAAAGGAGGGGGTGGCCTGGTCTATGTGGGCACCCGCCCCCGCCGGCAGCCGGAGGTGAGGGGCCACACCGCCGGGACCCTACCTGGCTTCCTGCCCCGAGGAGGTTTCTTTACAGACACGTCCGAGTCGGAAGAGGAAGAGGAGGAGGATGAGGAGGAGGACGGCGCTGACGGGGTCACAGCCACTGGCTCGCCCTTGGCCCCATCGGATTCTGCTTTGGAGTCGGAGTCGGAGGCTGAGGGCGCCTTCTGGGAGAGGCCGGGGCATGGAGGTGAGAGGAACACAGGCCAAGAACAGGCCTCAGTGCCCCTTGCAGCCCCCGACACAAACAGCTGCCTCCCTCCAACCAGAAACCGCTCACGTTGGCCAGGAATCACAGGCAGCCCCCGAGGTGCCTGCAGCACCCCGATCGTTGGCTCAGTCGTGGCGTGTGACGCCCCCAGGCCTCATCTCCTCCTTGGCAGAGTTGGCGGGGGGGCAAGGAGGGCCACTGTTTTCTCCAGCGGTTAGAGCTCTTTCTAATACACACTATGGCCTGGGGCACCTCACTCCCTTCCAAGGCCAGCGCTCTAGCACCCCATCGCCCAAACTGGCCTCTGCGCTTCTCTCAGGAGCGGTGGGGGCGTGGCGGGTCCGGCCCCAGGGAAGTGCTCTGCACACACTGAGCTCAGGAACCAGGGGCTGAAGTCATCAGTGGAGGCAGAGGTAGAAAGTGGAAGGTGGAAGGTGGCGGTCCCAAGGGCTCCCTGTGGCCTGTGATCTACCCTCCTCCAAAAAGGACCAACTCGAACCATGGACGGTGCCCGGTGACCACGGAGAGGATCTCTTGGGGTTTCCCACAGACAGGCAGGTAGGAACAAAACAACAACAAAACACCTCTACCTTTTTCTTCCGTCCCGCAAGGGGGCCCCGCCGAGGCGCCCGGACCACAGCTTTCTTCTCGGGGGTGAAGTCCTGGGCAGAGAGAAGGGGGCTGAGCACGGGCCCCCCGGCTGACTACTGTTCGGCTCCCAAGCGTGCGTCCACCTGCCCGCTCACCCACCCACGGAGCCAGCCACCTGCTCACCTGGTCACTGGTCTTCTCTGACTCAGATGAGCTTTCTGAATTCTCGTCCTCTGATGGAGACACACTAGCTTGATCCAGGTCACTGGAGGCCTTTCGAGTTCGTTTTGAGACCGACATCTAGTAGGGGAGCAGCCCAAACAGATCAACAATCGGAAAGCCTGTGTGGGAGCAGAGCTGTCTCCCGCCTGGCCGCTCACATTCTGGAGAAGAGCTGAGGTTCTGGAACATTTGGGAGGCAGCAGGGACCCTTTTGAGGATCTGATTAAAAACCACGGATCTTGAACTGTGAGGACACTGTGCTCAGTGAGAGGAGCCAGACCCGGAAGGACACATCCTGCAGGACCCCACTCCCAGGAGGTCCCCAGAAGAGTCCCATCCACAGAGACAGAGAGGAGAGGGTGGGGGCTGGGGCAGGGGGTGGGGAGTCTGCGCTTCATGGGGACAGTCTCCGTGTGGGGAGATGGAAAGTTCTGGAGACGGAGGGTGGGGGTGGCTACAGGATGGTGTGAGTGTGCTTCATGCCGCGGAGCTGTGCAGTTAAAATGGCAAATTTTATATTATGTGTACTTTAGCACAATAAAAAGAAAATGAAGGAAAAAACCAAACCAAGCATCCTTTCCCTAGAAAAAGACATATGCATGCACTCTGAAACTAGACAGAGGTGGGGGCTGCACAAACGGTGGGAACGGATCACACGCCACTGAGCAGCGTGTTCTGGAATGACTACCTTTTTTTTTAAAGATTTTATTTATTTGACAGCGAGAGAGGGAACACAAGCAGGGGGAGTGGGAGAGGGAGAAGCAGGCTTCCCGCTGAGCAGGGAGCCCGACGTGGGGCTCGATCCCAGGACCCCATCATGACCTGAGCTGAAGGCAGACGCTCAATGACTGAGCCACCCAGGCGCCCCTGGAATGGCTACTTTTTAATGTAAATTTCACCTCAATAAAAAACCAAAAATACACATATACACACATGCACGCATACAGCCTGAATTCAGTTTCAGGGGTTCATGCGTTCCCTGACGTCCACCCAAAGAGGCCAACAGAAGAATTTTTATGAAGGGCGCCTGGGTGGCTCAGTTGGTTAAGCGACTGCCTTCAGCTCAGGTCATGATCCTGGTGTCCCAGGATGGAGTCCCGCATCAGGTTCCCTGCTCAGCGGGGAGTCTGCTTCTCCCTCTGACCCTCTGTCCTCTCATGCTCTCTCTCTCACTCTCTAATAAATAAATTATTTTTTAAAAAAAATTTTTATGAAGAAAGAACCAAGTTTTAGAAACAGATCTCAACCAGGGACGACCTGGGTCTTCCTAGCCGGCAACTGTTGAGGTACACCACATTTTCCCTCTGTTTTGTCACACCTGAGAAATGTGTCAGTTCTCATAATAACAGTCACCTGAGCATCTCCCCTGCTCCAGGCCCTGTCCCCCTAAAATTCCTATGGTGGGGCGCCTGGGTGGCTCAGTTGGTTAAGCGACTGCCTTCGGCTCAGGTCATGAAACTGGAGTCCCAGGATCGAGTCCCACATCGGGCTCCCTGCTCGGCAGGGGGTCTGCTTCTCCCTCTGCCCTCTTCCCTCTCGTGTTCTCTGTCTCTCATTCTCTCTCTCTCAAATAAATAAATAAATAAATAAATAAAAATCTTTAAAAAAAAAAAAATTCCTATGGTGAAGCCCTGACCCTCAGGATCTCAGAAGGGAACAGGGTTTGGAGACAGGGATCTTTAAGGATGTAATTAAATTAAAATGATGTCACTGAAGGGACCCTAATCCAGTATGACCTGTGTCCTCCTAAGAAGAGGAGCTCAGGACACAGACACACACGGAGTGAACACCACGTGAGGATGGGAGGGGGTGTCTGCACACCGAGGAGAGGCCTCAGAAGGAACCAGCCCTGCCGACACCTTGATCTCAGACTTCCAGCCTCTAGGAATGATCTCGAATCACAGACGGTCTGTGGTCTAGGGGCGCCACATGCTCTCCCTTCTCAGCCCTCCAGCACAGGACTCTCACCCGGGGTGCTCAGGGAATCTAGAGTTACGACAGTAACTCTTGAGGCAGTTCCAGGGTAAGCGTTTAGAGCTGGGCGTGGCCAGATTCCCCAGACAAAAAGGCAGGAATCACGGGGACCAAGATGACCCAGGACCTACCCTCCCAATGTCTACACGCCAGGGTGCAAGGGAAGGCGGTGGGGAGGGGCCCCGAGCAGTGAGATCGTGGAAACCCAGAGAGAACAGACCCCGGGGGGCGGGCAGTGCTGAGCTACTAGGGCTTGGGGCTGGGGTCAGGGTCTGTCGTGTCGTCCTCATGAAGGAAGTCTGCCACGGAGCCATTCAGAGAATAGATGAGAAGAGCAGAACATGGATCCACAGAAACACACCAACAAGTTAATGTCAACTGAAGAGAGAACATAGAAAGCCGGCCCGGCCGGAAAACCACAGCTCCTCACGGATCAGGGAAAGGAGAGCTGCAATGTGCTAGTGCCAAGGGGCTACCAGGGAAAAGGTCTCTTAAATTCCCCCTGCGTGGTTAAAAGGTGTTGTAAAAAGAACTTAGATCTGTTTAATGCAAAGCTGGCAAAAAAAAAAAAAAAATCTAAGTACTGACTTACAAATAGGGGTTTACCTCTAAGGGATGGCATGCTGGGGGGGCTATTTTCTACACATTTCTGTTTAACCTCCCCGGCAACTGTAAACAGAAATAGTGGGGAACTTTAGAAAATGATGCCACTACATTATAAAAACTGGAGAAAAACCTAAATGCCCAACAGTCTTAATAATATATTGGTTAGAAATCATCCATGTTATAGACTACTTCTCAACCGCTGAAGACTACTACTTAATATCGGACGTAAAGACAAAGAAATGCTCAGCATTTCACACACATGATCACCAATTCCGGAATTCTGGGCTTCACGCAGCCGCCCTGTGTGTGAGGCACAGGCGGGATCGTGGAGAAACACGTCAGGTTGCGTCCAGTCCTCGGCACGGAGGCCCTCCCACGGAATGTGGGTCTTTTCTACTACAGCTGCTCCACACTTTTTACACCTTTCAACTTACAACGAGCGTGGCTGACCCTTATGAATGGAACCGAAAGCAAATGTTATTTTTATGAATAATAAAAGGAAAGCCTTACTCTGTTGAAAAAGTTGATGATAAATCCTAGTCCTTTCATTTTGCACCCGAATGTTTAAAAGCAGTCAAAAGGCAGACAAGGCACGAAAGAGACTATCTCCAGGAGAACCGAACACTCTCGTCCCCACAGAAATCCGCACACACCCGTGCTCAGCAGTATGTTCCCAGCAGCCAAAGTGGACACAACCCAGATGTCCATCAACTGATAAACGGATACACACAATGCGCCCACCACACATGGGAACGTCACTCAGCCATCAGGCGGTAAACGGACAAACACGTGAAAATGGCCACCAGCAGGAGCCAGGCGCCCACATGCGCTGCCCCGGGGATGGACCCTGAGCCCATGACGCTCAAGGAGGGAACCAGACACAGAAGGCCACATGGGGTGTGAGTCCACGTGGGTGACACATCTAGAACAGGCTCATCCACGAATGGGAAGGGGGCACGTGGGGGCTGGGAGCTGGGGACTGGGGAGGGATGGGGGATGACTGCTGACGGGGACAGGTTTCTTCTGGAGTCATGGAATGTTCTGGAACTAGCCAGTGGTGGTGATTGCACAGCTCCATGAATGTACTAACAACCAGTGAATTGTGTATTTTGGAAGGGTGAGTTTTGTGGTATGTGAATGGTATCTCAATTTTTAAAAAGTGTGTTAAAAAAAACCATGTTAATCATGCAGAAAAATTATCTGCATATTCAGGCTAAGGGCATAATTTCAGCTAGGAGGCTCCTGGGAGGGAAAAGCCAAGAGCAAGCACATGCATTCTAGTTCTGCCAGTATCTGCTCAGTCTGGCTGGTGTCGAGTAAAAGGTCGGGTTAATACAGGAAAGCATTTCACCTTCACACTAGAGAGCCGCGCTAAACACACAGCCTTCCCCGAGGTGATAATCTACACAGTGGAAATGGTAATATCTACTGAGCAATATTATAAAGGTTAATGAGATGACGCATATAAAAGAATAACAAATAAAAATAATAAAATACATCAGAATGAAACCACGTATTAAAAACAAGAAAGGCAGGGCAGGGGGCAGAGGCAGCCGGAGGCGGAGGCCTCCTGAGGGAGGAGGAAGGCCCAGGGCGTGGCTGGGGGGGGGGGGCTGCCTGCCGCCCCCAGGCCAGGAGCTCCCGCCCCGCCCCTACCTTCAGGGCTGCCGCCTTCCGCTTCAGGCCACTGTTGTCGCTGCTTTTGTCTGAGTCTGAGTCACTCTCCATCCTATCGCTGGCCGCTGTGGCGGTCACGGCTGTGACGGCCATGACCCCCCGGACCTCGTCGTCCTCGCTCTCGCCCGCCGGGTCGGCTTCAGGGGCCTCGCTGTCAGAGGAGCTCACCGGCTGGGGGGCGGGGAGGGGGTGGGCACAGACCATGAGTCACCATCAGGCTGGGGTGGATTTCCAAATCAGGATGGTGACCCAGAGGACAGAACCCATGGCGGGGTCTCAAATGTCAGGGTCTGGCCTCCTCACTTTCCAAACTGGGGACCTGCGGCCCAGAAAGCCCCCGAGAATGGAGGCTGGAGGGCGAGATGACACATGCAGGGGGTGCTAGGATTACAGATCAAACCCTGGGCCAGTTATTTAGCCACTCAGTGCCTCAGTTTCCCAAACTGAGCAATGGGGATGGAACCATTTTGGCCTCACAGGGCTGTGGCCAGGATGAGGCAGAAGTGGGATGTGACATACTGAGGACAGTGCCCAGACCGGCCAGAGGTCCACCAGAGTTGACTTTTCTATTATTAATACTCTCATCGCTATGAACACAGGCCCTCCAGGCTTGACCTGCTAGGCACTGTGATTTCTGTTTCACCCAGCGTGCCCGCTCAGGCAACAAGAGCCACAGAAGCAGCAGATGCTTATACAGCACCCATTCCCAGCTCGCCCTGTGCCGGGCGCCGTGCGGGGCAGGCAGTGAGCCCACACACGCGAGCACAGCATGGTGCCTGCCCCCAGGGGGTTTACGGTCTAGTGGGAGAGGCAGACAGGAGACTCTGCGGCAGAATAACGTCACACTGTGGGGACGGGGAGACAGGACAGCACCGGTATGTGGGTGCCGAGGGATCGGGGAGGGGCAGGAGTGTTCTGAAGTGCATTTTGGGGGGGACCTTGGAGGGTGTGACATTTTAGTTGAGAAATTGTCCCAAGCATGCAAAGGGGCAGGGGCTAGACGTGAGCCAGAAGGCATCCCTGCCCTCGGGGAGCCCACATGCTAACGGGGGACAAGGAAATGCACAGCTACAATGCACCACAAGATGGGGCGCCCACGACAGTCCTGGGGTACCCAGCCCAGCCGAGCCTGAGTGTAAAACCTGATCGTGTTATTTCGTGGTACTTCTTTACTGAATAACCGATTTCTCTTTTTTTTTTTATGAGAGAGATTGAGACTTTTTAAAGCTACATTCTCTGCAAACAAGGCGAACGGCCACCTACTGATGAACACAACACGGCCCGGCTACAGAATGGAACACTACTCTGCCATAAAAAGGAACGAGGCTCTGACAGGTTACAGTGTGGATGAACCCCCAAAACACGCTCAGTGAAAGAAGCCAGGGGTAAAGGGCCAAATAAGGACTCCATTTATGTGAAATATCTGGAATGTGCAAATTCATAGAAATAGAAGGTTCATCAGTTCTCAGGGGTGGGGCACCTGGCCGGCTCAGTCGGTGGAACGCCCCATTCTTGATCTCAGGGTTGTGAATTCAAGTCCCACATTGGGTGTGGAGCCTACTTTAAAAAAAAAAAAAAAGAGTTTGGGGTGCCTGGGTGGCGCAGTCGTTAAGCGTCTGCCTTCGGCTCAGGTCATGATCCCAGGGTCCTGGGATCAAGCCCCGCATCGGGCTCCCTGCTCAGCGGGAAGCCTGCTTCTCCCTCTCCCACCCCCCCTGCTGTGTTCCCTCTCTCGCTGTGTCTCTCTCTGTCAAATAAATAAATACAATCTTTAAAAAAAAAAAAAAAGAGTAGGTCAGGCCCCGAACCTCAAACGCTAGGAGAGAATAATGTCGCTTTCTCAATGGACGTCGTCACACCTTGCACCAGGGCGCGGGTTCTCTTCACAGTAGCCCTGGTGGGGAGCAGGGAGACATGAGCCCTGTTCTCCATGGCAGGGAGGCACAGCAGCCTGGAGGCTGAGTGACTAGGCCCACGGCTCTCCCGCAGAAGGGTCAGCTGCAGTAAGGGCTGGCACTGGTTCAGAGCAAGCCCCTGCCCCAAGCTCACCATCTCTCTCTGGGTGTACTGGGTATGAATTGTCACCCTCGTTTTGCAGCTGAGGAAAAGGTGACGTGACAGCTCAGGATCACAGCGACTATGCGACAGAGGCGGGATACCAGCCAGGTCTGCCCTGGCCTTTAGGCCCAGGCCACTGGACACAGCTACTGCTGATTAAAACCCCTCCTTGCTTCTGCCAAGCTCCCAACTAACTGGGGCCCAACTCGCGACTCTCACGTGCAGCCAGGTGGCTGGGGCAAACGGGCCTGTCCCACAATTGGGAAAACGGACTCTCTGGGAAGGTAAGTGACTGGCCCTACCTTGTGCCTGTAGGTAAAGCTGGGAACTCTGCATCTCCTGGGGTCAGCCCATGGGATCTAACTGCCTGCTGGCAAAGGTTTGGGGAAATCCGGTCCACACAGAGAAGCATGGGGCAGAGAGAGGAACCAGGAGACACAGGCTAAGAGCCAGCTGACCTCCAACCATCCCGAGCCCGATGGTCTGGTGAGGGAGGTGAGCATTCATGTCTCTCAGTGCCTTAATGGATCAGGGGGGTGACGGAGGTGGAGTGGGAAGGTCACGTCCAGCCTGGCCTCATTTGAAACTAGTACCTCGTCACCTACTCAGCACTTTGCCTGTGGTAGGTGCCTGATGTGCGCTTGCTCATGGGGCTCCCCACAGCAACCCTGGGAGACGCAGACACTACCATGACCCTCTGTCTTAAATGAGGAGACTGAGGCTCAGAGAGGCGATGTGGAGCCCCAAGGCTCATGGTAAGCAAGTGCTAGAGCCGGGACTCGAGCCCAGGTCCCTGTGCTCACACCACAAGGCTCTTAACCCCAGCCCAAGGTGCAGAGATTATTCTCGGGGCCCTCCTCCAGCCTGGGACATGGGAGGCTCAGGCTTTAGCCCTAGCTCATGCTCACCAGCTTGAGAACCGTGGAGAGGTCCCTGTCCCTTTTCTTCTATCGAGGGACAAGCATGTATTTCTAGGATCCTTCTAAATCAATGGTTCTCAACCAGAAATGACTTTTGTTCTCTTGGCGGCATTTGGCAATTTCTGGGGACACCTGAGGCTGCTGAAACTGGGGCGCCCCTGGCATCTAGTAGGTGGGGGCCAGGGATGCTGTTAAACACCCCACAGTGCCCAGGAGCACCCCTCCCCACCCCGGCCTAGAACGATCCAGCCACAATTGCTGAAAAACCCTGGTCTAGGTCTAAGAGGTCTCAGATTCTAGCTGGGTCCCTCTGGGCCTCAGTTTGCTTATCTGAAAAATGAAAAAGATACTACCTGTCCAGGCTACTCTCAGAATTACTGTGTGGACCAGAGGACAATGAAGTTGGAACCACACTCAGATATCACTTTCCACCTCCCGCCTTGGCAAGGAGATGCAGGAACAGGGCTTGCTGTCCCCTCTTAGTGGAAGAACCAGCTGAGTTAAGGCTGTCGGAAAGAATGAGTCTGTTCTCTGCATGCAAACCAACAGTCAAAATATATTTTGGGGCACCTGGCTGGCTCGGTCAGTGGAGCGTGCGACTCCTGATCTCAGGATCCTGAGATCCATGATGGATGTAGAGATTATTAAAAATAAATAAGTACGGGGCGCCTGGGTGGCTCAGTTGTTAAGCGTCTGCCTTCGGCTCAGGTCATGATCTGAGCAGGAAGCCTGAGAAGCAGGAAGCCTGCTTCTCCCTCTCGCACTCCCCCTGCTTGCGTTCCCTCTCTTGCTGTGTCTCTCTCTGTCAAATAAATAAATAAAATCTTTAAAAAATAATAATAAATAAAAGTAAATTTAAAAATATATATATATTTTGGAGAACAATAAGCAAAATTAAGAATTCTATGCTTTAGAAGGGAAAGCCGTGTAGGATTTCATAGGAATACAGAACCTCAGAGGATGTACAAGAAATGAGTAGCTATGGCTATCTTGACAGGACATTGCAGCAGAGTGACCGGGAGGCAGGGCCGACTGCCCACTCTCCCTACGCGCCTTCGTATCTTTTCAATTTGCACCGCGAATCTGCATTCCCATTCAAGATGGAAAGAGAAACAAAAAACCTGAAGGCTGAACAAAGAGACCGCTCCGGTACCCACACAGAGCTGCTTCTAAAAGCGTGCCTGTGGCCTGGCTCCATCAGAAACATCTAGGCTGACGTGTGCTAAGGAACACCTCAGGGGTCCCCGGCCTGAGCTCCTGAAACCCAAACTTCCATGCGTTGGGCCCATGAATCTGCATCTTAAACAGACCTTCAGTGTGGAGCCATAGGCTCGTTAGAGAACCAAAGAGCAAGACAAGCTCTCAGACTTAACAGCTACTTCTCAACCTGGGGAGTCTGTGTAGGGCCAGTTTAATGTCAAGGTTGTACCATTTTTGAGTTTATTTCCTCGAGGGCAGGCATCTACACAGCACTTAGCAAGCCGTGGGTGTGCAATAAATTTTAAATGATGATTCACCAGCAGTAATAAGCTTAGGACGTAACCAATAGCACTTGAGCTGGGACCAGAAAAGGATCACACAGAACCCAACTGTCTTGAAGACCTTCCGACCCATTCAGCCACGAAGCCGGGAGACACGGTGGGCAGCAGAGGGGGAACCTCCTTCTCCTAGACCCACCTGAGGAGGTAAAAGCAGACCACCACCAAAATCCACTAAATGTGAGCCTGGCCCCCTGAGAAGGGGGTGCCAAACCCTCAGTGCTCAAGAGACATCTGGTGAGCAAACTTTGAATTCTGGACTGTGAGCTCCCAGGACGCCAGAAGTGGGTCTGCTCCATCTTGGACTACTGGTCCCTCAATACGCAGTGCCTACCGGATCAGTGGTGGCTGAGCTCACACACACCAGACCCTCTCCGCCTCCTGCGTCCCTCCCCACAGACCAGGC
>NC_138369.1:2613276-2671302 GCF_054177405.1 Leptonychotes weddellii | reverse complement strand
GTCCTTGGGTCCCAGGAAGGCTCTGGAGAAAGGAACCATGGGGCCAGTCCCAGGTGAGTCAGGCCACCCAGGAGGCCCCAGGAGGCACCAGGTGGGAAAATCAAGCCCCACCTGCAGACACTTACGTTTCGTGTGTACCAAAGAAGAAAATGGGGTACTTGTTGGGCGGGGGCTTCACGGCACCGTCAGCGATGTCATCGATCTGCAGTGAGAGGCAGGTCAGGGGGTGGCTGGGGGACACTTTCACCCACTGACCCAGGAAATCACCAAGAAACCAGCTAAGTTACTTGAGGTAAGCATGCTGGGAGGAAAGGAGCCTTCGACTGAGGGAGACACATCACCTTCCAGTTTGGCATCTGCATTCTTCTAGGAACCCCCCTCTGTGCGTACCTGTCCCCTCCCCCCAGAGTGTTCTCTCTGCCTCCAGGGTAGGTGCTTCACCTGAGCAAAGCTCCAGGAGATGGGGCCAAGCTCAGTTTCTCTACATTCCCAGGACCCTCCCACGGGACCCCTCCCGCAAAGAGGTGATCGGTGGTCGGGGGTGGGTCTCCCAGAGGCTGCAGCTGGCAGCTCCAAGGATGCAGAGGGTGGGGGGTGGGCTGCAGGAGACAGGCCCCGAGCATCCAGGAAGTCCCACCCTCTCCCTATAGGCCCATGGGCCCCGGCAGCTGTCAGTCACCTCCCCACAGGAGGCTAGCAGCCCCTTCACTTCCAATCAGGTGCTTGGAAATGTTCCGGGCTTACAGAGCTGGCAGGAGGGGGGACAGAGGAGAGAGAGAAGCTGGTACTCTGGAAAGTAGGGAAGTGCCTGTAAAGTTTCATGGCTCTAGAGTCCCCCCAAGAAAATAAGCCCGACCACATCAGGTTAAAGTGAGTTTTCTGGTCCCCATTAATCCCTTCCCATCCTCTACTATGCCTGGGGGTTACTGGAACCTTCCCTGCCACCCCTCACCCAGCTACCTTCCCCAGTTCTCTGGGCCACTTTTCAAAGTCCTTGGTCCCTGGGCATCTGGCATCCATCCCAAGCATCCCACTCCTGCACAGAAGCTTCCCCAAACTTCATCTCCCTGAGAACTAGCCTGCCACGCCTCCAGGCCTGGCTTCTGCTCTGGCCTCACCGAGGACCCGCCTCTGAGCCTGAGGCTCAGATGTCCTAGCGGCAGCACCAGCTCCAACTGTTCCCAGGACAGCCTAGCCAGTGTCCCTTCCTGGCCTCCTGTGGCAGCCTCTCCGCACCCAGACCCCCAGCTCTGCGTGATGCCCTTCTACTTACTCCCACCCTGACGGGAGTCCAAAGCAGGGAGCAAGGCTGAAATCTCCAGCCATCTCACAATACTGCCTGGGCAACTCCTGTGCTGCTTCAGTTCCAGCCTCATCCTTCCCATGCCCCCTGCTGCTGCCTGGGCCTCTCACCCCCCACCCCCCAAATTCCTTCAATCCTGTCATGCATATTCCACCAGCCTAGGTTCTGGGGCAACTTTATCCCTAAGACCTGGGGATGACAACATCCAGGTCCCTCCTCCACACTTGGCCTGCCCTGGATAGTGCCTGGAACGGCACTCTGCGACTTCCAGACTCAGGACGCCCTGCACCCGTCGGACCCTCTGGGTCCCCTGGATCTCCACTTCTACACGGGATCCCCAAAGTCCCCTTGGCTCAACCCCTCCCCTCAGATGCTCTCTCTCTTGGGCTTGAGCCTGAAAAGGTATCTGATTCAAGTATCAGGGAGGACCACCCCAAGATCCCCCTCAACCTCACACCCCAGCCAGCCTCCTCTGCCAGAGGAGTGTGGAGGGGCTCCTCACAGGGCACCAGCCCCCAGGATCCCTTAAACAAGTCTCATTCCAAGCTCTGATCCCTGACACCCCACATTATCAGATGAGTCCTCCCAGCTCGTGACCCTGTGAACACAGCCCCCGGCCCCATTTCCAGCCCTAGCCTCCCTCAGCCCCCCTCAGCCTTAACCCTCAACCCTTCTCCCTTACTGCATCCCTCATCTCTAGCCCCCCCTCACACATGGCCTGGGGCCGCACAATGAGATCTTCAGATCTTCAGTCCGGGCACCCCCTTCACGTCACTGGGATTCCTCTCCTTAAACCCCGTGTTCCTCAGCTCTCCTCACACCACCAACTCCTTCAAACTTGAACCCTGCCCCCTCAGGCCCCAGGTCCCCGAAACCCCACCTCCCTTGGCTCTGAGCCTCCCGGCGGCCCCCACACCCCCCGGCGCGGCCTCCCTCAGGCCCCGGGACCCCCAGACGCCCGGCACGGGCTCCCTCAGGCCGGGGGACCCCCAGACCCACGACGCGGGCTCCCTCAGGCACTGGGACCCCCAGGCCCCCGGGGCGGGGTCCCTCAAACCACGGGACCCCCAGAACCCCGCGCGGGCTCCCTCAGGCCCGGGACACTCAGACTCCGGTGCAGCGTCCCTCAGGCGCCGGGACCCCCAGATCCCCGCGCGGGCTCCCTTAGGCCCGGGGGCCCTCAGACCCGGTGCGGGGTCCCTCAGGCGCCGGGACCCCCAGGCACCCGGCGCGGGCTCCCTCAGGCCCCGGGACCCCCAGACCCCCGGCGTGGGGTCCCTCAGGCCCCAGGCCCCCCAGGCCCCCGGCGCGAGCTCCCTCAGGCCCGGGGACCCCCTCCAAGCCCCCGTTGCGCGGGTCGCTCAGACCCGGAGCCCCCAGACCCCCCGCGCGCGAATCCCTCAGGCCCAGGGACCCCCAGACCCCTGTTGTGCGGGTCCCCGAGGTTCGGGGACCCCCCCCCGACCCCCGGCGCACGGGTCCCTCAGGCCCAGGGACCCCCAGACCCCTGTTGTGCGGGTCCCTGGGGTTCGGGGAACCCCCCCGACCCCCGGCGCGCGAGTCCCTCAGGCCCGGGCCCCTACTGCCCCACCCCCCCGCCTGGCCCATCTCCCGCGCGGCCTCACCCGGGCCGGCCAGTGCGGGTAGCCCTTCATCTTGGCGAACACCAAGTCCCCGGGCTTGAAGGCATGCGGCATGCTGGCGGCGGGAGGCCCAGGCCGCAGAAAGCGGCGGCAGCAGCGGCGGCGTCGGCGGCAGCGGCAGCGGCTGCGGCGGCGGCAGCGGGAGGCGAAGCCGGGGGCGGGAGAGGGGCGCCGAGGGGGCGGGGGCGACCGCCTGGGCAGAGAGCCGGCGCGTGCTTATTGGACTGCGCGCCCCCGGAAGTCCCGCCCTCCGGCCTTCACGGGCGGGAGACGCCGTCGCTCAGGACCACGTGCGGGGATAGAGGAGCAGGGGGACCAATGAGAATAGGGGTTGGAGCTGAGCAAGTTAACGGGATTGGGTAACGGGTAGAGCCAAGGGGCGTGACCCAGAGGCCTAATGGGAGCGGGGCGTAGGTTATGGGAGGTGAAAGGGGAAAGATGGGAGGAGGGAAACGGAGACTTTCAGGGAGTGGTTAGGCGGGTCGCCAGGCTTCTTCGGGGCGGGGCCTAGGGCAGAGGGGAGGGCCATGAACCTCCACAGAAGGAGGGCTTTAAGTAGGAGGCAGGCTATTGGCTGCCACCGAAAGAAGGCCTAATCCACGTAGGGGGCGGGGCACCGAAGGCGTCCCGCTCCCCGGAGCCGGGGCTGAACAGAGAGCCGCAGGCCATTGGCTACCACTCCAGAAGGCCTCAAGGTAAGGAGCGGGCATTGGCTACAACGGGGGGCGGGGTTTAAGCAGCTCTTCGCCATTGGATAATGTGCTAGAGGTTCAACTCAAAATAGGGACGCGCCGTTGCCGGCCCGAGGGGTGGGGCTCGGGGAAGGGGCGGGGCGTGGGGCGTTCTTGGGATAAACAGCCACAGAGTGCACCGAGGACTCACTTCTTCACTCACGGAAGGGTTTTGAGCACCGGGTGCGGGAGCCGCAAGATACCCGATATGACTGTTCCTTCAAGAAAAATGTGTTTCGCACCCCGTGGCCGAATTCCTTAGCCTCTGTGCCTTAGTCTACCCACCTCTAAAATGGGATTCGTGGGTGCCTGGGTGGCTCAGTTGGTTAAGCGACTGCCTTCAGCTCAGGTCATGATCCTGGAGTCCCGGGATCGAGTCCCACGTCGGGCTCCCTGCTCAGCAGGGAGTCTGCTTCTCCCTCTGACCTTTCCCCTCTCATGTGCTCTCTCTCTCTCTCATTCTTGCTCTCTCAAATAAATAAATAAATAAAATCTTAAAAAAATAAAATAAAATGGGATTCGTAATGGTACCAATCTTAGGGGGGCGTAAAAGTTAAGTGACTTCATCACCCCTAAAGCGCTGTAAACTGTGCCTGGCCGTCAGAAATACTGGGAGCACTAGATGCTGTTACCTGCTCTGTTAATTTCGTTCTAAGGAGGACTCTTGGTAGGAACTCGAAGTAAAGGAGCCAGAGTGCTTAAGAAAATGCTGAGTAGTGGGGGAGGGACCAGGAAGGGCTTTCTGGAGGATGTAGTTTAACTGGAGACTCGCAGGGTTAATAGAGATTGGCCAATAGAGTGAAGTGGATACAGAGAAGGCACTCAGGGCGAAGGGGATAGCAAATGCAAACGTCTAAGCTAGACAGGATGGAGCAAGTGAGTGGGGCAGACAGGTAAGGCTATAGGGGTCCATGGAGGACCTATCCTAGTGCCTTGTGAACATGTGTGAGAAGTTTGGCTTTTACTTTAGCTTCCTGGGAAGACACTGGAGAGATTTGATCACAGGGTACAAAGATAATACTTTAGTCTCAAGATACATCCTTATGCACGTGAAATATAGCTCAAAAAGACTTTTGTTTAAAAGTTAAACATAGGGACGCCTGGGAGGCTCAGACGGTTAAGCGTCTGACTTCAGTTCAGGTCATGATCCTGGTGTCCTGGGATTGAGTCCCTCATCGGGCTCCCTGCTCAGCAGGGAGCCTGCTTCTCCCTCTGCCTCTGCTGCTCCCCCTGCTTGTGGTCTCTTACTTTCTGTCAAATAAATAAATAAAATCTTAAAAAAAAAAAAAGTTAAACATAGACTTATCCACATGACCCACCGATTCCATCCCTAGGTATCTACCCAAGGGAAATGAAAACACATTCCCCACAAATATCTGTACACTAATAGTCATCACAGCATGATTCACAACAACCAAAAAGTGGAAAGACCCAAGTGTCCATCAACAGGTGAATGGATAAAACCAATGTGCTATATCCTTACAAGGAACACTATTCAGCACTGAAAAGAAAAGCAGCACCGACACACACTACAACCTGGATGAGCCTCAGACACACTATACTCAGTGAAATAAGCCAGACAAAAGGTCACATATTCTCCAACATCATAGGCCATTTGATGGAATGTCCAAAAAAGGCAAATCTTTCAAGACAGAAAGTAGTTGCCTTGAGCTAGGGGTAGAAATCCAGAGTTAAATTTTTTTTTTTTGAAGATTTTATTTATTTATTCATGAGAGAGAGAGAGAGAGAGAGAGAGAAGCAGGCTCCCAAGGAGCAGGGAGCCCGATGCGGGACTCGATCCCAGGACCCTGGGATCACGACCTGAGCTGAAGGCAGACGCTTAACCATCTGAGCCACCCAGGCGCCCAGGAATCCAGAGTTAAATTTATAATTTCATACAAAGGGGTATGAGGTTTCTTTTTGGGATGATGGAAATGTTCTAGATTGTGGTGATGGTCTTACTACTTTGCAAATATACAATGAAATTCATTGAATTGTATCCTTAAAACAGGTGAAATTTAGGGTATGTAAATTATGTATCAACAAAGCTGTGTCTAAAAATGATTTCCTGGGCTAAGAAGGACTAGAAGGTAGAATTGTCAGATAAAATTCAGAGTGCCCAGTTAAATCAGAATTGCAGATACACAACAAATACCTTTCCAGTATAAGTATGTTCTGTTTGTCTCATGCAATATTTGTGACATGCCTATACTAGAAAATTATTTGTTACACATCCAACAACATGCATGAACCTTGAAGACATTATGCTCAATGAAATAAGCCAGACACAGCAGGACACATCCCGCAGGACCCCACTCCCAGGAGGTCCCCAGAGGAGTCCTGTCCACAGAGACAGAGAGGAGAGGGTGGGAGCCAGGGCTGGGGCAGGGGGTGGGGAGTCCGTGCTTCATGGGGACAGAGTCTCAGTTTGGGGAGATAGAAAGTTCTGGAGACAGAGGGTGGGGGTGGTTGCAGAACAGTGTGAGTGTGCTTCATGCCACTGAGCTGTGCACTTAAAAATGGTTGAAAGGGTAAATTTTATGTTATGTATATTTTACAACAGTAAAAATATAATTAATAATAAATATCATCAAATAGAAATACCTGATTCATAGTTCTTTAAAATGGTTAAAATTGTAACTCAATGTTATATAGATACCATTAAAATATTTCTTTATCAAAAATTCAGATCTAGGGGCACCTGGGTGGCTCAGTCATTAAGTGTCTGCCTTCGGCTCAGGTCATGATCCCAGGGTCCTGGGATTGAGCCCTGCATCGGGCTCCCTGCTTGGCGGGAAGCCTGCTTCTCCCTCTCCCACTCCCCCTGCTTGTATTCCCTCTCTCGCTGTGTCTCTCTCTGTCAAATAAATAAATAAAATCTTAAAAAATAAAATAAAAAATTCAGATCTAAGGGGTGTCCTATATCTTATATTTGCTAAATCACACAGGAGACAAGTGTGGAAGTTGAACAAGGAATGAGGAAAATGGTGAGGAGGGGCCTGAATTAGGTAGGTAGAGAGACTGAGGCCCAGAGGGGGGCACGCCTTGCCTGAGGTCAGACATGGAGTCCAGGGGCTCAAATGTCATGTCTGCAGGTCCCCCTTTCCAAAGCCCTCCTGATTCTGTGCATACATTTCCCCCAGATCTTGAGCCAGGGCAGAAGACCAGACTCCCTGCCCAGACCTCATTGAGCTACATTCAGCAGCTAGGAAATGATGAAGGTTTGATGAAAGCTGGGGACAGCGTGCTCCCAGAAGGTGGGGAGGGACCCCCAAAGTGGCAGGCTGAGGCAGGAGAGGATCCATGTCTTCCTGCCAGACCAGAGGCCAGTGAAGACAATGGTTGAGCAGTTAATCATCACCTGAGGAGGTTACTTCCTATTCCCTAAAGTTACTTCCTGTTCCCTAAGAAATGGGGCCTGGCACGTGGCCAGAACAGGCAAGCTGGCACCACCACTGCCCTCCCAGAACGGCAAGACACAGCCCCCTCTAACCAGCAGGTGGTCTGAGCACCTACTGTGTGCTACAGGCTTGGTCCCAGTTTACTGCGGGACTATCACGAGGAAATATTTACTACCCACTTAGCCAAGTACAATGATAAGTAACCATTTAGGGGCGCCAGCCTGGCTCAGTGGGTAGAGCCTGTGATTCTTGAGCTCAGGGTCATGAGTTCAAGCCACACGTTGGCTGTAGAGATCACTTAAAAATAAAATATATATATATATTTTTTTAAGATTTTATTTATTTGACACAGAGAGAAAGACAGCGAGAGAGGGAACACAAGCAAGGGGAGTGGGAGAGGGAGAAGCAGGCTTCCTGCGAAGCAGGGAGCCCGATGTGGGGCTCGATCCCAGGACCCCGGGATCATGACCTGAGCCGAAGGCAGACGCTTAACGACTGAGCCACCCAGGTGCCCCTAAAATCTTTAATAAAATAAAAATAAGGGGTGCCTGGGTGGCTCAGTCGTTAAGCGTCTGCCTTCAGCTCAGGTCATGATCCCGGGGTCCTGGGATCGAGCCCCACATCGGGCTCCCTGCTCGGCGGGAAGCCTGCTTCTCCCTCTCCCACTCCCCCTACTTGTGTTCCCTCTCTCACGGTCTCTCTCTCTGTGTCAAATAAATAAATACAAAATCTAAAATAAATAAATAAATAAAATAAATTCTTCAAAAAATCGGTAACATTTATTGAGCAGCCAATATGTTCCAGGCCACATTATTATTTTTATAGCTTTTTTCAAAGATTTTATGTATTCATTGGAGAGAGAGAGTGAGCAAGAGAGAGAACACTAGCAGGGGTAGGGGCAGAGGGAAAGGGAGAAGCAGACTCTCCTGACGAGCAGGGAACCCGACATAGGGAGCCCCACTCAGGGCTCAATCTCAGGCAGGATCCTGGGATCATGACTTGAGCCGAAAGCAGAAGCTTAACAGACTGAGCCACCCAGGTGCCCATCTTTATAACATTTTGAATCATTTCCTTAAATGTTTTTTCTTTTTATAAGATTTATTTATTTGAGAGAGGGAGCACAAGCAGGGGAGGGGCAGAGGGAGATGGAGAAGCAGACTCCCCGCTGAGCAGGGAGCCTGATGCAGGGCTCCATCCCAAGACCCTGAGATCATGACCTGAGGCAAAGGCAGATGCTTGAGTGACTGAGCCACCCAGGCACCCCTATTATTATTATTTTTTTTAAGTAACCTCTACCTGCAATGTGGGGCTTGAGCTCACGACTCCGAGACCGAGAGTCGCACACTCCACCAACTGAGCCAGGCAGGTACCCCCAGGCTGCATTATGTAGTATGTTTGTTTGTTTGTTAAGATTTTATTTATTTAGGGCGCCTGGGTGGCTCAGTTGGTTAAAGTAACTGCCTTCGGCTCAGGTCATGATCCTGGAGTCCCTGGATCGAGTCCCGCATCGGGCTCCCTGCTCAGCGAGGAGCCTGCTTCTCCCTCTGACCCTCCCCCCTCTCATGTACTCTCTCTCATTCTCGCTCTCTCAAATAAATAAATCTTTAAAAAAGAAAAAAGATTTTATTTATTTATTTGACAGAGAGAGAGACAGAGAGAGAGGGAACACAAGCAGGGGGAGTGGGAGAGGGAGAAGCAGGCCCCCCACCAAGCAGGGAGCCCAACTCGGGTCTCGATCTGGAGGACCCTGGCATCGTGACATGAGCCAAAGGCAGATGCCCAACGACTGAGCCACCCAGGCGCCCCTGCATTATGTAGTATGTTATGAACATAGTTAATTTCATTCCCATGTTAGTTATTTGTCATCCCTGCTTCCCAGATGGGGAAACCGAGGCAGTGGGGTAGCACTGGGGGTTTGGAACCTCCCCTCCCCTGCCAAGTGTTGGATTCTACTTACCCAAGAGCTTCTCCCCACCTGAGCTGTAAGAGTAACATATTCATCTGTTCCGGCCCGCTCAGTGCCAGGGTAAGTTCCAGTCCTCCTAGCCAAGCCTCCTGCACTCTCACCCGGGGGGTGGGAGGTGGGAGGATGGGGATGCAGAATCATAGCCCACTCAAGACCTATGCCTCAGAATGTACATTTAAACAAGCTCTCCATGGGACTCCAGTGTGCATTATGATTTGAGAAGCACCTCACTGAAGTGTCATTAGATCTGCTGGTCCTGGGTTTGAATCTTCTCTCTGCAAGCTGTGGGGATATGGACAAGTGTGTTTGGAACTTTACAACCTCCCCTATCAATTGGTGAGAAACATCAGTACTTATCCTTAGGGTCGTACAGCCTAGGGGTTGCTTTCCTTATCTATTGTTTAGGAAACAAATTGCCACGAACTCGGTGGCTTAAAATAATGCAAATTTATTTTTACCATTTTGGAGGTCAGAAGTCCAAAATGAGTCTCACTGAGCTAAAATCCACGTGTTGGCCAAATTGTGCTCCTTCTGGAGGCTCTAGGGGAGAAACCGTTTCCTTGCCTTTTCCAGCTTCTAGAAGCTGCCTCCATTCCTTGGCTCCAGGGCTCCTTCCTCCATCTGAAGACATTTTCCCAAAGAAAACATAGATGGCCAACATGTACCTGAAAAAGTGATCAACTAATTATTAGGAAAATGCAAATCGAAACCACAAAAATATCATCTGATACCTGTTAAAATGGCTATTATTAAAAAGACAAGAAACAAGTGTTGTGAGGATGTATGTGGAGAAATAGGAACGCTCATGTACTGTTGGTGGGAATGTAAATTGGTATAGCCACTGTGGAAAACAGTGTAAAGGTCCCTCAAAAGATTAAAAATAGAAGTACCAGGGGCACCTGGGTGGCTCAGTTGGTTCAGTGTCTGACTCTTGGTTTCGGCTCAGGGCATGATCTCAGGATTGTGGGATGGAGCCCTGAGTTGGCTCCAAGTTTGGCACAGAGTCTGCTCATCCCTCTCTCATCCTCTGTCAAATAAATAAATAAAATCTTCTAAAAATTAAAAAAAAAAAATAGAAGTATTGTAACCCAACAATTACACTTCTGAGTATCTGAAGAAAACAAAAACACTAATTGGAAAAGGTATGTGCAACCCCCATGTTCATTGCAGCACGATTCACAATGGCCATCTATGGAAACAACCCAAGTTCCCACCGAAGGATGAATGGATAAAGAAAAGGTGGTATGGATATACAATGAAATATTACTCTGCCAAAAAAAGAATGAAATCTTGCCACTTGTGACAACATGGACCGACCTCAAGAGCATTAAGTGAAACAAGTCAGGCAGAGAAAAGCAAACAGTGTAGGATCTCTCTTATATGTGGAATCTAAACAAAGTTAAGAAGAAACACGAAGAACCCCCCCAAGCTTATAGATAAGGAGAGCCCATGATGGGTTGCCTGAGGCAGGGGGCTGGGAAAAATGGATGAAAGAGGTCAAAAGAGAAAACAAAACAAAACCCAGATGAACCGAAGCTACCACCGTGCCTTTTCTCACACCTAAAAAAGTAACTGTAGTTCCTTTATATTATATGATGCCCAGACACATCAGCATTTCCCCCGTGGTCTCAAAAATGGCCCCCCCTTTCCTGCACCTGCCCCCCTTAAGTGATGCTGCAATCTGTCCCCACCCGCCCTCCCTTGGTCCCAACGTCCACCATTTCTCTCTAGCACTTAACACCATCTGCTCTGCCACAGACTTTACTTATCGCGTTGTCTGTCTTCCCAACCCCATCCAAAACACCATGAGGTCTGCGAGGTCAGGGAATTTGTGTCTTCTTCCCCGCTGGTACAGAGCCGACTCTCAGATATGAACAGAGCAAGCCATTATAACGTCTGACATTTATTGAAAGCTTTGTGACGGCATCGTGACCTTTACAATGGGGTCCTACGAGGTGGGTGCCAGTCTTCTCCCCACTTCACAGGAAACCAAAGCTCTGCAAGGTTAGTTTGGGCTGCACCGGATTCTTCCCTAAATCCTGTGAAGGCCCTCAGGATGACGTTAGGGCTCCTTGGCCCAAGCCCCGTGGGGATGCGCCACCGTGGGTCCCCAGGTCCTCGCTCGTGCGCCCTCTCCCACGTCCCCCAGCACATGTGTCCGAGAGAACCACTGGCGCCGGGCACGGGGACGGTCGCTACGGCCCTGAACGCCCCCACACTGAACTGCGCGGGGAAGCCAGGCAAGGCTCTCGCGCAGGGACAAGGTCAGGACCAAGTTCGGTGGGCCGGTCCCGCCCTATCCGTTCGTTCATCGCTTCGGGGAACGCGGCGCAGCCTGCAACGGGAAGCGCGCTCGTCGCCCCTGGCAACGGAGTCCGGAAAAAGCACCGAGACGCGGCCCGAGGGTGCAGAGCAGCCGCCGCGGGCCAGCGAGGCGCGGAGAGCTAGAGAGGCACCCCCGGCCGATTGTCACGTGGGAGGCATCCTGAAGGCGGGACTTCCGGGGAACGAGGTATTTTCTTTCCGGTTGTTGGCTGCTGCAGGCCCCACCCCGACTGGGCCCTGCGCCCCCCCGCCCCCCGCGGCCCCCAGCCGCCGGGCCCGCCGCCACCATGAAGAAATTCTTCCAGGAGATCAAAGCTGACATCAAGTTCAAGAGCGCGGGACCTGGTCAGAAGCTCACGGAGTCCGTGGGGTGTGTGACCGGCGCTGAGGCTTGAGATCCGAGAGCAAGGACGGGACAGGGAGACCAGAGAGGGCTAGGGGCGGGGAGGGGCGTCCGAGCGTCTGGGGGTGGGGAGCGATCTCTGGGGGGCGGGGCACGGGGGGACGTGGGTGGGAGAAGGGGGAGGGGTAGCCTCCGGGGGTGGGGCGGGGGGCGGCCGAGGCCCGGGGGGCGGGGCTGGAGGCGGGAGCAATGGGGCGGGGTGCAGAGAGGTGCGGGTCAGTGGAGAAACCGTAGGGGAACATGTGGACTGGAAAGGGGCCCGAAGGGGCGTCGCCTAGATTTGGAGGAATCTAGGTGTTCAGAGATTGCACACAAAGCCGGAAGAAGCAAGTACAGCTGGGGTCGTAAAGAGTGGGGAGGCTTAGCATCCATGGCGGTGGGGGTCTGGGCCCTGGTTCTGGAGCGTGAGGGAGGACGGGGTAAGTGAGGTTAAGGCCAGGGAGACTGACGCGGTGTCAGGACAGGTCTCGGTGAATTGGGGGCGCAGGTGTCGGAGCGGCTTAGGAAGGTCTGGGAGGGAAATGGAGGCAGGGTGGTGGTGGAGGTGGGGAGCTGGAGGCATCTGTGACAGGGAGGAGATGGGGACCTTGTGGGCGAAGGTTGAGTCAGAAGGGAGGTCCTGAGGGCGACCCGGGAGGAGAGGGTAGAAGACGGAAGGCCAGTGGAGTGCACATCCAGGCCACTGTGGATCATCTGGGGAGGACTTGGAGAAGAGAAGGGCCAGGGGCAAGTCTGGAGGCTCAGTGGGGAGGAGTGTGAAGAGCTGGAGCAGGGGAGGACGGGAGATGGAGGGCTCTGGTGGGCTGGGAAGAGCAAAGGAAGTGCAGAGGGGGCAGGGGCTTTGGGGTCTGGGTGGGGTCTAGGAAGGGGAGTGGCTGAAGAAAGATGTCAGTCCTGGGTGGCATCCGTGGGGAATAATGGAAGGGTTTGTGAAGAGGTGGGCAGTGAGGGGTAGGCAGGGAGGCGGCAGGAAGGGAATCATGAGGCAGCGGGGGTGGGTGAGGGAGAGTGGGTACATGACATCAGGGCATCTGTCATGGGGATTGGGGGTTCCTGGGAGTGGGACAAAGGAGGCCCACTAGGGCCAAGTTCCTGAGTCAGGGAGGGAAGCCCAGTAGACCGAATCAGGTCCTGGGAACCTGAGAGAGGAGGGCAGCTTAAGAGAGGGCCAGGGAGAAGGGGTGGACCAGACAAGGGGGTCCATTCATTTGTTCGACAAGTAGCAGGCAGAGGTGGGGGCTGGTGCAGCTGGGACTGAGCGTGACAGGAAGGAGGTGGGGGCTGTGTGGGTGACGGCTGTGTCAGACGAGGCCTGGGAGGAGAAAAGAGGGAAGTCGCGTGAAGATCCAGGCTTCTGTGACATGCTTGGGGCAAGACTGGGGGTTCAGGGTGTGTGACAAATGTTGTCATGGGTAAGAGAAGGTCTCTGCTGTCTCGGGGCTCCGCGTCCGTTGGGGAGATATGGACAGATAAACCAGCACACGTGTGGTGAGAGATCAGGTGGTACTCGGGCCCGTGAAGAAAAATACGCTGGGTCAGGAGATAGCAAGTGATTTGGGGGACTGTTAGGGCATTCCGGAACCCCTCAGTGGGAAGGAGACATTTGAGCTGAGAGCCGGAGGAGGTGAAGTTCAGCCATGTGAAATTCAATCTTCACACACACTCACTCACTTACTCACTCACTCTGAAGCAGCCCAACCACTCCCAGACCTTTCCTCATCCCACATGCAGACAGAACGTTCTGGGCAGAAAGTGCAGAAAGCGCAAAGGCCCTGCGGTAGGAGCCAGTTGGGCCTGTGGGAACAACAGCAGGAAGGCAGTGTAGATTGAGAGGTGTGAAGGGCCTACAGGCCGGGGAGGCTTTAGGACTGTGTTGTGTGTGTGGTGGAAGGGCTTGGTGTAAGAGGGACAAACTTTGGCTTAGGTTTTAGAAGGATCCCTGTGGCTGCCCAGTGGAGCCTTCAAGAGTAAGGTGTCTTGAAAACAGGTGTTTTTATAGAACTAAATGTCACATGGGGCTAGGGTGGGGCTACGTGATCCATCTTTTCTTCAACGTGAGGTTGTCGGCTGTGGGCATAGGGGCAGGGATGGGCAGGAAGCAGGTCCCAGAGGCCTTGGGCCACGAAAAACCTGTGTATCTGAGCAGAGCAGGAGGAGTGAGGCCGCGAACCCAGAGCCTTGGCTGCTCAGAAAGTCCTGGGGTCGGGAGACGGTCTTGAGGGAAGGAGGCAAGGCAAGTGAATCAGAGCAGGGTGTGAGGAAGGACTTCTCTGCAGGGGAAGGCCAGGTCACTTCTGTGCCGTGTAGATCCGGGAGCACGCATCCCGTGCTCGTTTCCCCAGGTGGAGGCGAGCGCAAACCCAGCACCTGCGGTGTGACCTGGCATACTGCCGGGCAAACTGTAGGTGCTCCCTGAAGGAAGCTTCGGGGCCTGGCTGCCGTAGATTGGCAGGGTTGATCTTGCTCAGGGGAGGCACGGAGGAGAGGAGTGACACCTTCAAGTCTGCTCGGTTCCTGAAGGCGATGGGTGCCTTCTCACTGCTGTGCTCTGGCGGGCCTGCCATTACCCCCATTTAGCCGCCATGACCCTGAGGCCCAGGCCCATGCAGGACTTGCCCCCGGGGGCAGAGCTGGGAGCAGACTGGCCATCTGCCCCCAGGGGCTCTTCTGTGTTAGAACCATCTAGTGGCTGCAGGTGGCCCCTGGGAAAGAGGGACGGGTCTGTCTGATGGGGCAGAAGTGGGAGAGGGACAGAGGCTCTTCTGTCTGACCCCGTGTCACCTCACTTTTCCTCTGCTTCTCCCCAGGGAGAGGGCCCCCAAAGAAAAACCCAACCAGCCAGCACTGCGGCAACCCCGCCAGGGACCCACTGATGAGGCCCAGATGGCGGCCGCAGCAGCCCTGGCCCGGCTTGAACAAAAGCAGCCAAGGGCCCGGGGCCCCACGTCGCAGGAGTCCATCCGGAACCAGGGTGAGCGAGGCCTGTGCTTGGCCCTGGATAGAAATAGTTACGTGACCAGCAACTTTGGGGGCTTTAAAGTCTCACGTCGTTGGGGTGGAGGGGAGTGCAGGGTGGAAAGGTGCAAGGGTGCTGGGGTCTGGAAGGCTGAGGAGGGGAGAAGGGAGCCGAGACAGGGGTCATCAGGCCATCAGGGGAAGCCTAGGGGCAGGGGGGAGGTGGCTCAGGCAGGGGGGCCTGAGCGGGGGAAGGACTCGAACTTGACCCACTCCGGTCTCGGGGGTGTGCTCCTGGGGACAGAGCAGGGCCTACAACCCGCCCATCTCTGCCCTGTCTCCAGTGAGAAAGGAACTTCGAGCTGAAGCGACTGTCAGCGCAAGCACAGAGGCCCCAGGGACCAACACGGTAACGACATCTGCGTGGCAGTGGGACACCCGAGGGGCGTCCTGGAGCAGGGAGCTGGTTCTCGCCCGCATTGGTCTAATTGGCCATTTTCTCATTACCAGCCGGGTGCCCAGCGCTGGGCTGGAAGCACATGATGCTGGGGTGGGGGACACAGAGGAGATGTCAGGGTGAATAGAGGTCATGTCTGGCCTTGTGCACAAAGGCAGTTTAGGGGAACCCCGCCTGGAACAGTGGAGGCAGGTTGTGGTTGAAGGTGGGGTTGACTGTGACCTTCACACTCAACTCCTGCCCTCAGCTGTTTTCTGGGGAGGTGGGAGGGCTGTCCGGAGACTGGTGTCATCATGGAGGCCTTGCTGGGGGAGGTGGGCTTTAAAGGAGAGCTTGGCAGAAATGGTGTTCTGAGCAGCCTGACCCTCGAGGTCTCACTGCGTTTTAGAATGGAAGAGGCTCTCGATGGTGCCTAGGGACGGAGGTCCAGAGAGCGGTCTGGACTCATCTAGCGCCCACCATGGCCTCCTCCTCACGAGATCAGGGAACCCTGGGTGGCCCTGGAACAGCAGGCGCCACTGAGCGTTAGCCCCGCGTCCAAAGCCGCCACACACTTTCTGTTCCCGTCGTTTAGTTGTGAGCTGGCCCCGCAGAGCCGTTTTACAGAGCGGAAGGCGGCCGGGGGGCGCTCCGGTGCGGGGCCAGGGTGTCCCAGCGCTAACAAGCAGAGGGGGCGGCGTCGGGACCAGGGGGCTCAGCCGCCCGCACCCCCACCCCCGCAGGTGCCCGAGGCCAAAGAGGAAGGCTCAGCCCATCTGGCAGTGCCCAGTGTGTGCTTCACGTGCCCGCTCACCGGGGCCACGCTCAGGAAGGACCAGCGGGACGCCCACATCAAAGAGGCCATTCTTTCGGTGAGTGGCAGCCCCGTGTCCCGTCCCCCCGCCCCCTGGGTCCTGAGGCCAGAGCTGCTCCAGAGAGCTGGGCGGCATGCGTCCTCGGTGACACCTCGGCCTGTGTGGACGGCGTCTGCTTTCGTCTTTCGGAAGAGGCAGTGCGTTTGTGGGGAACGAAATTCAAATGCACCAGGGTGGGTGGAGAAAAGCCACCCTTCCTGGAGGCGTCCACTCTAAGTGGTTTCGGGCCCTTTCCAGAGAGAGGTTCCAAATAGGTACAGCTGTGGAGCCCCCGAACCCAGGGTCCGAGCTTCCTGTCCCCGGTGTAACGAACTCTGACGAAGCTGGTGGCTTCAAACGGCTTCAGACGGCAGCTGCCCTCCCACCAGGCTGTTGCCCGCCCCCCAGCCCCCACCATTCCTTCCCGCTTCTGGAAGCTAGGAGCGTGCCTCCGGTCCGACTGGGCTGAAATCAAGGAGGCAGCGGGCCGGACTTCCTTCTGGACACTCCAGGGGAGAATGCGGCCCGGCCTTGTCCGGCTTCCAGGCTGTCCCCGGTGTCTCTGTCCCTCCCCACAGCCCGCGCACCAGGCCCCGGCCTTTCTCAGGCCGCCTCTCTCCTCTCTTCCCCTTGAAGGGACCTCGACATTACGCCTCACCCACCAGGATAATCCAGGCTAATCTCCCTATTTTAAGGCCTGCTGATGAGCAGCCTTAACTCTCATCTGCCTCCTTGCTGCTCCCCTCCCCTGTTAACTGAACGTATTCGCAAGACCAGGGGTGAGCACGAGGGCATCTGTTGCGCCTTACCCCGAGTTCCCAGGTGTTAACGTTATTCCCCGTCTGCTCCCTCACCCCTTTCTAGTTTTTTCTGAACCATCTGAGAGAAAGTTCTGCGTTGTTAACAATTTCACCATAAGTCCCCTAGCCGTTTAGCCAGCTCCTTGCTGAGGAGCGTGCTGGGAGTGCGTCTTTTACTGGTGGGAACGGGGACGTGTCGCAGAGCCTGGGCTGCACGTTGCTTTGAGCGCTGGGCTCAGTCCCGGGGGGAGGGCGGGGGGGAGCGCTGGGCTCAGTCCTGGGGCGGGTGGGAGCGCTGGGCTCAGTCCCGGGGGGGTGGGGGCGGGAGCGGTAGTGCCCCGGGGAGGGGGGAGCGCTGGGTGGACGCGTGTGTGCGGCGTGGGCAGAGCGGCAGCTGCTCCACCTCCAGGGGTTCGCGCGCCACCGCATCACGGTGCCCACACCGTCCCTGTGGGTGTGCAGACTCTTCGTCTTCCCCCGAATTGATAGGTGGAAATATCTCGAGATAGTTTTATCGTGCATTTCCTTCATTTGGGTTCAGATTGGCCGTGTTTTCCTATGAGAATGCATCCTTTGTTCATTTTTCTGTTGGGGGGTGGGGCTACTTATGTATGTGTGTGTGTGTATGTATGTGTGTGTGTGTTTTAGGGAGGCTCCATGCCCGGGGCACCTGGGTGGCTCAGTCGGTTAAGCATCTGCCTTCGGCTCAGATCGATGATCCCGGGGTCCTGGGATGGAGCCCCACGTCAGGCTCCCTGCTCAGCGGAGAGTCTGCTGCTCCCTCTCCCTCTGTGTGCGCCCTCTCTCTCTTAAAAAAAAAAAAGAGGCTCCATGCCCGGCGTAGAGCCCAGTGCGGGCGATCCCACAACCCTGACATCAAGACCTGAACTGAGACCAAGAATTGGACGCTTAACCGACTGAGCCCCCCGGGTGCCCCTGGACTTTTTCTGAAGTTGATTTGTAGGCACTGTTTGCATATTAGGGAAATCGGTCCTTTTCCTGTAATGTGAATTGTGAATATTTTCCCCTAGTTTTTTACTTTTGGTTTGTGCTCATGGTCGCTTTGCCACGTAGAGGTTTTTGATCTTTATGATTAAATGTGTTGATCCTATGGCTTCTGGGTTTTGTGGCACACTTAGAAAGGCCTTCCCCACTTTGGAATTAAAATGATTTTTCCATGGTTTTTTTAGTGCTTTTCTGTTTTGCGTTTTGTAATTTAACGTTTAAAACTCTGATCCATAAAAACCACCTCGACCCGACTAGAAGCTCTCACCCTGTAGAGCATGAGGCATGAAGCCAGTGGTATTTTTTCCCTGATAGCTACCCACCTTCTCCTCCCCCAACACCCCCTTTTATTGAAAACACCTGCTTCTTGGTCATAGCTGTGAAGTCTGCCTTTGTAACAAAGCACATTCCTGTATGGATTTGGGTCCTTTCTGGACGTTCTGCTCCTTTGTCCCTTGCCTGCTCTCGGGCCCTGGTCCTGATTTAAACGTGGCCAAGGGTCTCCTGGAAACACTTAAGAGCAGCCTTTGGGGCAGCAGCTCTTCCTTGGGGGGCTGTGGTGGTTCCCGAGGAGGCTGGCAGGGCACTCAGGCCTGGCCTGGCCTGGCCGCGTCCTGAGAACACGCCCCCTCTGGCTGTGTGTGCGCCTCTCCTCTGCACACTGCTTTCTCTGCTGGGCCATGTCTGTGTCCCCCTCTCTGTCCCACCCTGGCAACTAAACTGGGAAACTGGGCATCGTCTGGTGTGTGATGCCCCCTCTTGCCTAGAGGTGAGGGCAGGATGAGGCCCAAGCCACTGAAGGGCTCTCTCCTTCTTTTCCTTTGCTGAGAACGCACAGTTGAGTGTGTTTCAGGGCAACGCTCCTGGCCTGCCAGGGGACCATTATCACCGATGTCACCTGAGTAGTGAGACTGGGCTGCTGGGGGGAGGGAGGAGGTGGCTGATGCATTTCCCTCCCTCCTCCCAGCACTTCTCCACCGACCCTGTGGCTGCCTCCATCATGAAGATCCACACGTTCAACAGAGACCGGGACAGGGTGAAGCTGGGCGTGGACACCATTGCCAAGTGAGCGGGCAGCTGCCCTCCCACCAGAGTGTCGCCCCCCCCCCAACCCCCACACAACCTGCTGGGGGAGTCTGGAAGGAACACAGCGCTGGGAGTGCAGCCAGGCCCCCCCCATGCTGAGCCCTCAGAAAAGGGGCTTGGCTTCTCTGGTCCTCAGTTTACCTGTCTGTAAAATGAAGGGGTTTACCAAATCAGGGGGTCCCAAGCCTGGCTGTCCTTTGGGATCATCAGAGGAATGGGTGAAGGAGGCAGGGTGCCACCCCACTCCCCTCCTCTGTTCGAACAGGCCTGGGGGAGGAAGGATGCCAGGAAGTCCATGCAGCTCACGAGCTGCTGGGGACCCAGAGGCTTTAGTGGTCCATTCTGGGTCTGTCTGCTGCACCCCACTGCTGTGTGTGTTGGTGCCCTCAGGGGAGGCAGGACCAAGGAGGAGGCCCAGGGTCGGTCCCCCAGTGGGCTGTGTCAGGGGCAGCAGTGGGGGCTGTCAGCACCAGGGGGTGGGCTTCGTGGGGCGGCCAAGGTGCGATGGTGCCCCTCTGGGGTCACTGTCACCACAAGGCCAGGTGGGACCCTTCAGCTGCTGCTCCCTGTTCCAACCCAGGTACCTGGACAACATCTGCCTGCACCCCGAGGAGGAGAAGTACAGGAAGATCAAGCTGCAGAACAGAGTGTTCCAGGTGAGGCTGCCCCGGGCGGCCAGCGTGGCCGGGCCCTGCGCACGCACGCACATGCACGCACGGCGCCCCGGCCCGTGGGGGCCACAGTCAGGCAGCTGGAGGGCTCTTCCGGGGCTGGCGGCCGACAGGGACCGGGGGCTTTGTGAACACAGGTGGTGCGTAACGTGGATTCTGTCTGCTCTGCGCACCACTCCCAGCGGGTTTTGACTTTAACCTGAATGCTTCGGGAAGCCGTCGGCACTGGTGCGATTTCTCCCATAAACGCAGACTTGGGGTTTCTGTGGAGAAACCTCAGGGTCCCGCCACCATGGCCCGTGTTCCCTGTGCCGCTCACAGGGCGCCTGCTGTCCCCTGGTGGCCGTGGCCGCCGCCTGCCCCCTTCCTGCCCCCAGCACCACACGCAGCCGGTCTCCCCTACCTCTGGACCCTCCCGTTGTCCTTTGGCAGTTCAGCCGCCTCCCTCGCCTGCTTGGTGACCTCCGCGGGCCGCTGCTGGACGCCCTGCAGCCTGTGTTGGGGCGAGCATGCTCCGCTCTGGGGACGGCTTCAGCGGGTTCACCTCGTTAGCAGTTGCTCTAACACCAGGGGACTCCGAGCCGGGCAGGGTGGTCAGCGAGGCTAGTGGCCTCCCAGAGACCCCAGGGCCTCGTGTGACCTCTGGCCCCACTCCCTCAGGAGCGCATTAACTGCCTGGAAGGGACCCATGAGTTTTTCGAGGCCATTGGTTTCCAGAAGGCGCTGCTTCCGGTTCCTGATCAGGGTAAGGGAGGTAGAGCAGGGTCTTGGCTGTGCTGGGAGGAGGGCAGCAGGGTGGGGGGCTCTCCCCGCGGCAGCAGAGTGACCCTTGTGCGCGCTCCAGAGGGCCCCGAGGAGTTCTACGTGCTGAGCGAGGCCGCCCTGGCCCAGCCGCAGAGCTTGCAGAGGCACAGGGAGCAGCTGCTGGTCGCTGAGCCCGTGCGGGCCACCTTGGCCCGCCAGCGCCGGGTCTTCCGGCCCTCGCCCATGGCCTCCCAGTTTGACCTGCCCGGGGACTTCTTCAACCTCACGGCGGAGGAGATCAAGCGGGAACAGAAGCTCAGGTCCGAGGCCGTGGAGCGGCTGAGCGTGCTGCGGACGAAGGCCATGCGGGAGCGGGAGGAGCAGAGAGAGATGCGCAAGTACACGTACACGCTGCTGCGCGTCCGCCTCCCCGACGGCTGCCTCCTCCAGGGTGGGTGCCCGCGGGGCCGGCGCTGTGGCGGGAGGGGGGGTGGGCCCTGGGGTGCTCCCCGGGGGTGCTCCTGTGGACCGCAGCCCCACTGACTGTCCCGCCCACCCAGGGACCTTCTACGCCCGGGAGCGGGTGGCTGCCCTGTACGCGTTCGTCCGGGAGGCCTTGCAGAGCGACTGGCTGCCTTTCGACCTGCTGGCCTCGGGGGGGCAGAGGTTGTCGGAGGACGAGAGCCTGGCCTTCAACGAGTGCGGGCTGGTGAGTGACGGGCTCCCTGCCTGGGGCCGGGGGTGGCGGGGAAGCGTCTCTGGGTTTCCCTGCCCGGCACAAACTCCCCGAGAGGGCGGCCGGGGCCCTGGGTTCAAGTCCCACCTTCCCATGTACGTGCGGCATGCCCCCAAGTGCCGTGTCTCTGCCTCGGTTTCCCACCTAGAGAGTGGGAACACGGCACGTGTGTTAGAGTTCTCTGAGGAGCAGAACCAAGGTAGGTGGATGGGAGAGGAGGGCCTCACTGGGGCTGGGGAGGGGTGGTCAGACCCTCCCTCGGGCAGACTGGAGGGACACCGGCGAACACCCCAGCCCGCGGGAATGGGCCGATAGTGGTGGGTGCGCTCACTGGCGGGGAGCTGCCCGGGGCGAGGGTGGCCCCGGTTCCAGCACTAGGGGACGGGCGTGAAGTCTCCATCACGTAAAGGCCGGAGTGGGGCTGAGGCTCCTCGCCCCACCGCAGGTGCCCTCGGCCCTCCTGACCTTCTCGTGGGACGCAGCCGTGCTAGCAGACATCAGGGCCGCCGGGGCCGAACCGGACTCGTCTATTCTGAAACCTGAGCTCCTGGCGGCCATCGAGAAGCTCTCGTGAAATAAAAGCAGGGTCGGCTTTAGCCCGCGTGGGTTTGTCTCATGCTCTCCTGCTTCCTCCACCACTACCCCCCACGCTGTATCCTCCCTCCCGGGGCCCCCCGCTCCTCCGGAACTGCCTGCCCTGGCCCACAGAGCACTGCGGGCGTAGGGAGGAGCGCTGGTTGGCTGCGACGTGTGCCTGGGACGGCCACCCGTTCACGGAGCCCCTGGGCAGGGGAGTAGGCCTGCGGCATGGGCCCGGTCCCTGCGGGCTGTGGCTCAGATGGCCGCGGCTGGCCCTAACACCGAGCCACGGGGTTGCTGGGGACAGCGGCAGTGGGAGATGCAGGGCCTGTCAGGACACGGTTCTGTGATTACGGAGTTACGAACCTGAATAAACGACATCGGACCAGGATCCTGGTGCTGAGTTGAAGCTGTGCCACGCAGGGTAGGGGCGATGGCCGCAGGGCTGCGGGCACAGGAGGCCCGTGTGGCTCCCGGGGGGTGGGGCCAGGTGAGCACCTGCTGAGGGTGGGCCTCCCAGAGAGCTCTTTTCTTACTGTGGGGGGGGCGCAGAACAAGGTCCCCACAGATGGCCCATCCTCAGCCTCGGTCCCCGTGGTGGCTACTTTATAGGACTAAAGGGGCTGTGCCTGTGATTGGTGATACCCAGACGGGGAGTGTCCTGGGTAGGCAGGTGGGCCCAGTGTAACACCTGGAAGGAGGTGGAAGGAGGCAGAAGGTGCCAAGCTGCAGGGGTTAAAGGTGGAGGAGGGGCCACGAGTCCACATGGGCGCCTCTGGAAGCTGCAAAAGGCAGGCAGGTGGTCCCCCCTCCAGGGCTTCCAGAAGGAACTGGCCCTGCCCACACCTTGGTTTCTAACCCATGAGGCCCATGTCAGACTTGATTCCCAGAACCGTAAAAACAAGTTTGGTTTTTTTTAAAGATTTTATTTATTTGAGAGAGAGAATGAGATAGAGAGAGAGCATGAGGGGGGAGGGTCAGAGGGAGAAGCAGACTCCCTGCTGAGCAGGGAGCCTGATGCGGGACTCGATCCTGGGACTCCAGGATCATGACCTGAGCCGAAGGCAGTCGCTTAACCAACTGAGCCACCCAGGCGCCCAAAACAAGTTTGGTTTTAAGCCAAGTGCGCGGTGGTGTTTCTGCAGCCACAGGGAGTGAGTAACAGGGAAGCCGAGCCTGGAGCACGGGAGGCACTGGCCCTGGACACGCCCCAACAGGAGCTGCCCTTGACCGCTCATCTGGACTGTCCCTGCCTCTCCCCCCAGGCCAGCCCCTCCCAGCCCCTCCCTCCCCACGCGCAGAGGCCTGTGCTGGCTGGTCCTCCGGCCACCGCCAGCTCGGTGGACAGACTTGAAGCTTTGAGCCCCCAAATGTGATTTCAAAACCAAAAATGCCTTGTACCCCCCCAGCCAGCAAGTAACCCCACACACGCTTTTTCTTCCCACCTGGGCCGCCAGCTGCTCTGTTCCCACACAGGGCAAGACCGGGGCCTGTCCTCTGCTGCCCCGTCTCGGTCCCCACCCCGCCCAACAGTGACTTGGCGTTGACTGCACGTTGTCAGGTGGCCAACTAAAACAGGTTGCAGGGGACCCGGCCGGCTGAGGTAGCCCCGTCCGCAGATGCAGCACACACACCTGTATTCGGATGCAGCTGCACCCCGCCTCCTGCGGGGAGTCCTGGCCTTCGAGTGCCCTGAGGGTGGGGTGGGGTCACCGGGTCTTGGCCGAATCCAGTGGATGCTGAACGCTCGGGGGGGGGGGGGGGTTGTGTCACGGCAGGAACAGAAAGAACTCGACAGAGGGACCAGGCGTCCAGGTTAAATGGAGTCCATGAGCTCTGCCAAAATCTCAGTGCCCCCAGGCCTCTGATGTGCTCTGATCCCTCTGTGGGGCCGCTCACAGCCCCAGCACGGCTGCTCCAGGGCACAGGGGCCCGCAGCCATCTGCGCATCCTTCCCCAGGTGTGACCCGACCCCGGCATCCATCTGGAAGCCACAGTTCCAGTCCCGGTGGCCTAACAGATGGGCAGGAGGGCCAGACCGGCAGAAGCACCTTCCGGAAGCTGTCACCTTGTACTAGGTCAGCATAGAGACCGTAGAGTGGGGACAGTGCTTCTGCAAGGTGTGACCGTTCATACAAACGAGGTAGGGGAGTGCGCACCCGCAGCCCAGAGCGGGGGGCCAGCCCAGGGGATGGAATGTACCCACTCACAAGAAACGATGTTCGAAAAGACAACAGAGGGCGCCTGGGTGGCTCAGTTGGTTAAGCGACTGCTTTCGGCTCAGGTCATGATCCTGGAGTCCCTGGATCGAGTCCCGCATCGGGCTCCCTGCTCGGCAGGGAGCCTGCTTCTCCCTCTGACCCTCCCCCCTCTCATGTGCTCGCTCGCTCTCATTCTCCCTGTCTCAAATAAATAAAATCTTAAAAAAAAAAAAGAAAAGACAACAGATGCACCGGGTCGGGGCTGGACAATAAGTTTATACACACCCACTTCAGGTCCAACTCATTTACAAGCATTTCATCACAGCGCCTGCTTGGGGGCCCACAGGCGCGACCAGCCTGTCCCTGGACAGGTCCTCACATCGCAATAATGCTTTATTAAAGGGCAGATTAATATGCAGCTTTTGGGGGGAACATTTTTACAAATATCAAAAGGAACAAATCAAGCATCCTCTATAAAACTTTCCAGACCTCCGGGGAGGCCTGCGAAGCAGGACAAAGTGCTCTTTACACAGGACTCGCAGGACTTTCAAGTATCCAAGAGGCGTTTGTGAATGCCCTAACCATTCTACCTACACACACTGGGCCGGCGGGGCACTCAGCAGGGGCCGAGCGAGCGGGCGGGCACGGGGCTCTCACTGGTGTCCATTCCCACGGACCCCCCGGCTCCAGAAGTGGTTCCGCACGGGGCCGGGGCCTCTGCAAGGCAAGAAAGGGAGGCGGCTTTAGCTGGCTGCACCGCCAGACTGGGTAGGGGCCCGAGTCACTGCCCCCCATGCCTCCCTGCCCCCCTTCAGACAGCTGCACTCACTCACAGCCCTCAGAGCCTGTCCCCTCCTCAGCTCACTCGGTAAGAGCCAAACGTTGGCCTTCCCCACTGCCCACTCGGCTCCACGCCCCTCCTTCAGGTCTCCCCGACTGAGCCCCTTCCACAGGAGAGCCAAGACTACACCCTAAGACTCCACCACTCCCCTCCTGGGACTCAGCCCAGGGGTTGGCGCTGCAGGTGCAGCACTGCCGATTCTCTGGGAAGCTTCTGGAACAGCACCCCAACGTGGTCAGCATCCCAACTGCTGGCCCATTACTGTACCTACTTCTGCCATGGCTACTGAGTCCAGTCCTGCTGTGCACACGGCAGCTTTCAGATAAGTCAGATCCTGCAGACCCTGGACCAGAACCCACCATCCACACCCACCCAGCCCGCCCAGCGCCTCTTGGGGTCTCTTAACTCAGCCCCACTCTTTACAGACGAGAGGCGCGTGGGAGCGAGTGCGCGTGCGCTCTTCCTTTCCTGCCAGGTTCTCACCCCCAACATCCGAGATGTCCAGGATCACACAGTCGCCGTCCTCCTCTTCCTCCTCCTCTGTGTCTGCCTGGAAGCCATCCAGGTCCCCGGCTCCAACCTGGGCAGACAAGGGTGCACGGGCCATTAGCAGCAGCAGATGGGCCGCTGTGCCCCCCGAACCTCCACCCGATCTGGCCACAAGTGAGAGCCTGTGAGCAAAGGAGCCTTGTGGGGGGAGAGAAGGTTCTCTCAAAGGACCTCATTCAGATCTCCCAAAATGACCACCGGCATGATTTACATTACAAAAATAATTTGCCGTTTCTGAATCCGCAATCTGGGTTTCTGGTTTGGTCTGAAAGAGACAGGGATAAAGACCCACTTTCTCAGCCAGCCAGCGTCTCCTCCTCTGCCCAGGGGCTGTCCCTCTGCCCGGCTCCTGACAACTCTCTCTCGTCACTCATGCTCGGACCACTGTCGCCAGTGACGACACCGTCCGAGCCGCTGTGGGCACAACCTCCACCGACTTGCCGGAGCCGCTCATTGGCTTTCATCGGAGGGGACAGAAGGACGGTGTGGAAAAGAAGGCCACTTTTAAACACCAACCATCCATACAAGCGCCCTGCTCTCTGGAGATGAGCAAAGGACCAGCAGAGGCGGAGACGGGCTTGTTTCAAAAGGGGGACTGTTTCTCAAGACACTCCCGGAATTCCTCTGCTACAGGCATCCGCATTTGCCTGGAGAAGGGGTGGCGGCACAGGACCGTGGGGTGAGCAGCCTGCCGGCCCGGCCAGACAGCCCCACAGACACGACAGTGGCCCCCAGAGCAAGCAGCGCTGCCGCCTCCAACCACCTGTCTCCAAAGAATTCACTGGCTAAGGAGAGCACAGCCCGGCTCTCAACCGTGCTGATCGGGAGGCGCTCGGCTGGGTCTGTCCAGCAAAAGGAATGAAGCGGCCGCATACAGCCCTTCCCGCTCATGGGCCCTGCAGACAGCACGCGCAAGCGCCGATGAACAAGGCTCCCCACGCGTCCGCCAGTTTGCAGGGGGGTCCCCATCCGCAGCCCTCCAGGCCCAGGACAGGTGCTCAGGCTGCCACTGCTGCCGGCAGGGGGCCTAGGGCCCGCCACACCCCCCACGCTTGGAAAGGCATTTAGCCACAACGAGGAATTGACTCTGGGGAGCACCTGTTCGGGATCATTTTGATCAGATGATTTTTTTTTAAAGATTTTATTTACTTATTCATGAGAGAGAGAGAGAGAGGCAGAGGGAGAAGCAGACTTCCCGCAGAGCGGGGAGCCCGATGCGGGACTCGATCCCAGGACTCCGGGACCATGACCTGAGCCGAAGGCAGACGCTTAACCATCTGAGCCACCCAGGCGCCCCTGATCAGATGATTTTTGACTGGAAAGGGAAAATAGGGTCTCTCCCCATTTCAGAAAAAAACTGCGGCCCAAAGCTTGAGTCACCCTGGGGGCCACCCAAGACCACAGACCTGGTGCCTCACCTCAGCCCAGTTCACCTGACTGATCATGACCCCTTGTGAACACATGGCGTAGTAGGACGACTGCCAACTCAAAAACATCTTTAAATTCCCACAAGACTAAAAAAAAAATTAACCAGAATTTAAGTAAAAATTTGAAAAAAAATTAAATTCCCACAAATTAAAAAAGCTCAACCCAATCTAAAACATCTGCACATGTTCAGAGTTTGGCAACGACTATCCCCAAGGGTAGAGGAGTGTCTGTTAGCGGCTTTACCAAAACGCAAGTGGAAACACTCCTTCTAGAAGTTGACCTGTGTCTTGCATGTTTATGTGGGTGCTGTGCAGCGGGGGGCGCCCTGGCTAACGCACGCCCCAAGCCGTTCCCCCGCCCCGCCCCAGCAGAACCAGAGTGCTGTTGAGCGCTGCTGGCCAGTCTCATTTACCCAGCCTCCCCTGTGGCGGGGGTGGCTGTGCCACCGAATTCGGGCCGGGAGGACTCCGGTGAAGTCCGCTGGGGAGGGTTTCCCTTTCCAGCTAAACGGAAAGTCTCTGCTGCCTTGGTCCTGCTGGCTGGAGGTGAGACAGCCATCCCGTGACCATGAAGACAAAGGCCACATGCTAAGGAAGGAGAGAGTGGGACACGGGGGAGCCTGTCGTTACCGGAGCTCAGGACAAACCCCCATGTGCTGAAGCTGTGACGCTGGGGCCCCGTGACCGGCGGCCCGACACTAGGACCGCCGAGTTCTGTGTCCCACTCTGCAGAGCAGGGGTGAGGCTAACTGCCCATGGAACCGCTCCCAGAATACCCCCAGAAGCCAGGCGCTCAGGGCTTCCCTCCCCATGAGGCACACACTGTGCGGACCCACCCTGCGGTCCTGGGCCGAGCGAAGGAGCACACACGCGTACAAGCAAGCAGGCGGAGGGATAGAGGAAGAGGGAGAGGAGAATCTCCAGCAGACTCCCCGCCGAGCGCAGAGCCTGACACAGGCTCAGCATCACGACCCTGAGATCCCGACCTGAGCAGAAATCATGAGTCAGACGCTTCACTGACTGAGCCACCCAGGCACTCCTCTAAGGAACTTTCACAGTGCAGATTTCAGGGGCGCCGGGCTGGCTCAGGGGGTGAAGTGCCCGACTCCCAGTTTCCACTCAGGTCATGCGCTCAGGGTCAGGAGATCAAGGTCTCATCTGTCTGCAACAGCAACAGGGAGAAGACCAGGCATCATTCCAGGAGCTATTTCTCCCGCCTTCCTGTTCTGACAGCCACTTTACTTTCTAAGCTGAAAGGAAGAGAAGCTGTGGGCAGGAGCTGGGAATGCGGGGTATCACCACCCAGGTTGTGGCACGCAGCTCCCCAAGTCACATGGCCCCCCCCTCGGAGGGCACCGGACGTGAGCTGGAGACACGGCTCGAAAGACATCTTCATCACATCCTCCTCGTAAAATCCGTAACCCTGTAAGATGCCTGCCTGAGACGAGGACCCAGTGCTCACTCTGCAAAATAGGTTTCCGGTAAGAGTAGATGCATGAAAGGAAAGAAACTCACCACATCCCTATTCCAGTAAGGAAAAAAAATACACATCCAACATCAGCGAAGGCTGTGCCCGGGTCCCTGCCCCTGAGCACGCAGGCAGGCACAGGAGATGGGGCGCCCCCGTGCCCCCAGGCCCCCACGCTCTGCTCCTCCAAGCACTGCCTGTCTGTGATCAAGCAGCTGTTCGTGCGACAAATTCGTCTGTGCGCCTATTAGATGGTTCTGCTCGTCACTGTGTGGACAAGGCTGAGCAGAGCCCCTGATGCAGTCAATACTTTGTAACTACAGTAAGTGAATGTAAAAGCAAAAATAGATAAGAAAAAACTAAAAAGTCACTGCACAGGACACTGCTGGGGGCTAAAAAGCAATGAGCCATCGGGGCGCCCGGTGGCTCAGTCAGTTAAGCGTCTGCCTTCAGTTCAGGTCATGATCCCAGGGTCCTGGCATGGGGCCCCACGTCGGGCTCCCTGCTCAGCGGGGAGCCTGCTTCTCCCTCTGCCTCTGCCTCTGCCCATGCTCTCTCTCTCTCTTTCAGACAAAAAACCAAAATCTTAAATTAAAAAAAAAAAAGGAAAAGAAATGAGCCATCGGGCCAGGCAACGGCACGGAGGAACCTTAGAGGCACATCCCTAAGTGAGAGAAGCCGGTCTGAGAAGGCCTCACACTGTGTGCTTCCAAGTCTGGGAAAGACAGGGCCTTGGAGACGATAAAGAGCTGGGTGGTTCCCAGGAGTCGGAAGGGAGGCGGGAGGAGGAGGAGGAGCACAGGGCACCTTTCGGTCGGTGAAGCTACTCTGCAGACCACAGCAGTGGATACGTGTCATCACACATTCGTCCGAATCCACAGCAGGTGTAGCACCAAGGGTGACCCCTACCGTCCCCTGGGGACTCGGGGTGAGAATGACAGGCCCCCGTGGGTTCGTGGATTGGGACAAACGCACAGCCCTGGGGCCATGCTGATGGAGGGGAGGCGGTGCCTGCGGGGACCGGGCGAACGTGCGAAATCGCTGTACTTTCTGCCAGTTTTGCTGTGACTCTAATAAACCTGCTCTGAAACGCAAACCTCACTGAGAGTGAGAAAGCCCGCCCCGCCCCGCCCCTCACCTGCCCGTCGTGCCTGCGCTTCTTCATGAACTGGGTGATGCACATGCTGCCGGCTGACTTCCGCTTCAGCGAGACGGGCGTCCCCTGGCCGGGCCCCGTGGCGGGGACGCTGCCACTGTCCTCCCTGGTGGCCGCGGGCACCATGGTGACGTAACTCCACTGGCACGGCACGGGCAGGTGCTCCTGGTCAAAGGTCTTCAGCACCTGCGGGTGGACGTACCAGCACATCCTGAAATCAGGCCTCTTCTCGTACACCGAGTTCTCGGAAATTATCCGCTTGAGCCTGGCCTTGGAGGGCACGGCGGCGTCCTCGCTGGTGGTGGGGGTCTGCGGGCGGGAGGAGCCGGGGCTGGGCGGGCTGGCAGAGCTGCTGTCAGGACTGCCCGTGTCCTTGCTGAGCAGCCCCCGGCGGCAGCACTCCTGGAACTCCCGGATGATCGCTTTGCTTCCGTTCACATTCCCGTGCAGCAGTGGGAGCAACTGCCCCAAGACTGGCGGGGGCGGGGCGGGGAGACACGGGGAGAGAGAACACACATTGCACAGGGCTCCCCGGTCTGTTACCAAGGTCAGAGACGCGGTCAGCTTCGGGGTGGCCTTTCAAGGGTAGGTTTCAGACACACTCGTGAGCTGCAGGAGGCTGGGAAGCCCGTCTCCCGAGGCAGGATTTCTCTGGATAACCTAGCACGCCTCCCTCTCCTTAGTCATGGTCACCACGCTCTCCTGAGACACTGGGCCTCCCCTGGCTCTGAAGAGCGAGGAGGCAGAGTCCTCAGGGACGTGTGCGACCTTGAGCCAGGCACGCTGGGGAAGCGGGCTAATTAAAGGACCGCCCCGGGCTGCTGTCGTCTTAAGGAAGGAAGAGATGTGCTCAGCAAGCGCTGGCTTTTGTGATTTGTTGGAAGGACTTCTACATCTTAGTCCAGCCACCTAATAAAGTCTCCCTGGGCCCAGGACAGCTGGGATCCCCTCCCGTTCCCGCCAGGCACCGGCACTCACTCTGCTGGTCTCTCTTCTCTCGTCTGGAGGCCTTGGGCGTCTGCTCCTCCTCGGAGGGGACTGTCTCCAGAAGGCACGCCGTGAACTGCTGCAGCACCTTCAGGTCGGCACCACCATCCTTATCGGCTGCCCAGATGCAGCCAATCTTCACGGGCTGGAGCACGCGGAACCTCTTCCCCTTCGCCAAAAACTCGTCCCACTCTTTGGCCTTCAGTTTCTGGCGAACCTTGTGGTTCTCTGGGTCGGCACACTCCTTGCAGGGCGGAGAGCAATGCTCACTCAGGGTTCCCAGGCCCCTGAGCCTTCTCATGCCGCCCCCAGGGCCGCTGCGTCCGCCTCTCCTGGCCCCCACGGCGTCCTGCACCCCTCTTCCTAACATCACCGGCTGGGAGATAGCAGAGTGCTTCCCTAGACTTAATGGTGACTGACACCTGCACCCTTTGCTGTTTTGGGATGCACCCATCCTCTCTGGCCGTGACTGGCAGAGTCTCAGGTATTCTCCGAGCCTCACCGGTAAGCCGCTCAAGGCCACTCTAGATTTTCTGGGGAGGATGTGATGCCAGGGCCGTCCAATTCCCAAACCCAAATCCCACGCCCAGTTCACCCTCCGGGCCAGGCTCCTCCCACGCCAGGCCCAACACCGCTCTCAGGGACGGGGAGGCTCATGGGCTCCAGAGACACGGCTGCCTCGCTGGTTGGAAATACCTGAGGAACACCTGCCCCTCTAGTCTGATCTGGAGAGACAAAACCACTCCCCCAGGGCAACGTCCTACTTCTCCATCTCTCCACTGCCCCAACACTACAACCTGACGGGCTGTCGGAGCCCTAAAAGCAGCCATCTGGCAGAGTCTAGCAAGTTGGTGGCAGGGGTTGGGGGTTAACTTGAAGGGGCACGGGGGAACCATATGGAGAGACAGAAAGTTCTAGATTTTATTTTGGGTGATGGATTTACAAATGTCAATCATTAAAGCTCACTGCACTCAATAATTAAGATCTGCATGTTTTCTTCTAAGTTCATTATATCTCAGCTAAGAAAATGTAAAAAGAACGAAAGTGCTTTAGCACAAACCCCCCAGCCTCTCCGACTCAGGTTTCTCCTCATGCCACCTCCCCACCTGGGATTCTCTCCTACCTCTGCAGATCCCACTACCCTCCCCAAGCAAAACCCGAGCTCAGGTCCCTGCGACCCCACAAATAACTACATGTTGGGGTCACAAAATGCATGTGGAACCAGGTGGATGAGCTAGGGCTGTCACACAGTCTTAACGGCCCCCAGGCTAGCAGCCAAGCTTGGCCCAGCGAGCTCTCTCTGGGACAGTCACCACCCTGCTCCCTCACCTCGGTTACTCCCTCGTCCTCAGACAGGTACCCATGGGGCACGAAAAAACCATCATCCTCATCTTCATCTTCTCCCACTTCGTCATCATCATCCTCAAAAAAAAAAAAAAGATGTTCATAATATGTGGCAACTGAATATATACCTCATTTAAAATGTTAACCTGCAAACATCTAAGGAAGGAAAAACCATCTACTGCCTTGAGCATCATTCTTATGGACACAGGGTCCATAAGAATTCATGAACGAATCCCATTATTTGACGGGGGAGGGGGCGCAGGCAAAACACAAGCGAGTGAAGTCACCCAGATTTAAGACAGAAGAGGGGGTGGGGACCAGGGCAGACCAGGGGTAAGCGTGCCCCACCTAACGGGGTGGACACTGCTCAGTCCCGCTGCCAAGTGGGCTAGCGTCACCAAGTAAGGTTTTCCAAGAGAAGTTGGAAATCTGGTGGTTGTTTTTTTAACTATTCTTTTAAAAATAAGGATTTATTTATTTATTTGAGAGAGAGAGAGCATGGAGGGAGGGAGGAGGGCAGAGGGAGAGAGAATCTCAAGCAGACTCCCTGCTCAGCACAGAGCTTGACATGGGGCTCCATCTCACGAGCTTGAGATCACTACCCGAGCCGAAACCAAGAGTTGGACACTCAACCGACTAGGCCTCCCAGGTGCCCCTGGAAATCTGGGTGTTAAACGCCGGCTGAAATTTTCAGACAACACTGCCGTCAAACACAGGCTGGCTGTGAGTGAACTCAGCCTTCTGGGCGAGACCCGAACGAGGTGCAGGTGCGTGCTCACCCCCTCACTATGGGAGAGGGACTCTCCCGGCTCCTCCTCTTCCCACTCCTCGTCACTGTCCACCTCATAGTCCAGGAGCTTCTGAGGAAACAAAGACGCAGTGCGTCATGGTTGTCTTTCAGGGCTGGCAAAGCAGAAACGCTAGAATCCAGGAGACCAGCATAAAAAAGGCAAAGCGAGGAGATGCAGACAGACAGACGTGCCTGGACCAGCAGCACCTCTGCCACGTGCTCACCCTGTCTTGGGCCCAGGGGTCCCTTGGATGGATGACAGTTGTCTTCTTATTCCATGTCCCCCAGTATGCCGGCCGGTGATTCTCAGAAAACTGTAGGAGTTTCATTCTGCCAAACTTCTTCCTCTTAGGAACGCCATCCACCTTGCCGCTCTCCACGATCAGCACATCGCTGAGGAAGAAACCCAGGAATGCGCCTCCTCCGCAACATGCCCGCTCGACACCCAGGCTTCTCAAGGAAGCAGGCCACCAACATTTTACAAAGATGGGTAACCACCTGCTCCCAAGAAAGCTAAGGGACGTTCATTCCAGGGACACAGAGCAAGGAGGAGGGAGAAACAAGATTGCCAAGCTGCTGCCCCACAGCACTTATAGAACAAGGAGATCAACAAGAACAGCAAAATGTCCTCCCAGGGAGGCCGGCATGAAAATAGGATCCCTCCCCCAAAAGACCGGGAAGCCAGGCCAGGCAGTCTGCCCTCCTGCAGCAGCGGCTTTCAACAAGGCCGCTGCACACGAGACTTCAGCAATGAAATTTAGGCTTTTGGCCCAGGAGGGAGACAGCTGGCCCAAGGCCACGATGAGCCAGCAGCGGACCAGAACCCAGAGCTCTGCCCTGGGCCCCCCAGGACTTTCCAACTGTGCTCTGACATCACCAACAGGCAAAAGACGGTCTCCCTGGCCACTAACCTGTTATAAATATTTGTGTTTCGGTTTGAAACCATGGTGGGTCCAGACCTGAGGGGCTGCCGGCCTTTCAGATCTTTCAGGAAGGAGAGCTCGCCATTCTGTTGCTGGAGGAGCTGGTCCAACTGATCACAGAGGTCTTGGTCGAAGGCAGTCCGAAACCGAGGGGCGAGAACCATGTGCTCTTTAATTTCAAAAGGGGCGAACTTCCCGCAAGAGCCGGCCAGGGTCTGAAATGGAGAAGAGGATGTGATGTACGTCTGTGAGGCGGGACGCCTGCCGCTCAGCAGCCTCCAGGGTGAGCCCCTGGACATGCGGCACGAGCATGTTCCTTTTCGCATTCATCCAGGTTGGTAAGTCCAGGAGACACACAAAAAGCTACACGCTGGGTGATGTCATTTACATGAGTTTCTGTAAAAGGCAAAACTACAGGGCCAGGAGTCAGGTCAGCAGTTGCCAGGGGCTGGGGGGCCCGAAAGGGGAGGAGGGTGCTGAGTACAGGGAGCAAACTGGGGTGACAGCAATACTCTTGAGTATGGGGGTGCTGGGGAGCCCGACACATTGTCAGAACTCACCAAACGAGCGAATTTTACTGTGAATTATACCTCAATAAACACGGCTCTTTAAAAAGAAGGGGGTGGGGCGCAATAGGACCTGAGATCCCAGGTGAGGAAACCAAGCCCCCGGGGAGTGACCGCTCACCCAGAGCCGCACCGTGACAAGATGGCTCACGACCCAGAGCCCATCTCAACACCGAAGGCGGACATGAACCTGACACATTGGTGTCTGTTCCCTAAGAATCATTCCCCACAAATTCTGGTGGATTTACTCTCCCCCCTCAGAGTTCCTTCAGCATCTGCCATGTCTGTCAGTGGATCCCAAAGCTGGCAGCACATGAGGACTTGGGGAGTCAGGAGGAGAGTCTAGTCTACGAAGCTCAGTATAAGCCAGCCTCCGACCTCACTGAGTGGGTACTGGCCGCAGAGCGGGCCACCTGGGAGCTGCTGAAGACCCCGAGGCCCACACCAGGCCCGGGGGACGCTCTGGGACAGGAGCCAGGCTCCATGATTTTGTAAAGCTCCCTGGTGCTTCCCAATACACAGCCAAAGCCAAGAACCAGCCGCCTGCCCACCTCACTAACGAACGGGTGCTGGCATATCGGGCACCCTTACGGGACAGAGTTAGGACCAAGCCCCCATGACCAAGGACTCCAGCCAAGCTAAGGAGCTACACATAAACAATGAACAAACAGGCGCCTGGTTGGCTCAGTCGGTGGAGCCTGAGACTCTTGATCTTGGGGCTCTAAGTCTGAACCTCACACTGGGTGTAAAGATTACTTAAAAAAAAAATCTTTAAAAACAAACAAAACACAAACAGCAAAAACAAAACAAAAAAACTAGGAAAGAGAATATATCTGTCTATGGCCACAGGGTACACAAGGCTTTGCAACCATAAGCTAACTGGCATAAAAAATTTAAAATGTCGACATTAAAACACAAAATTTCTGTAGGATAAAAGACACTACAAACAGGCTAAAAGGCTTGGGCTCCCTGCTCAGTGGGGAGCTTTCTTCTCCCTCTCCCTTTGCCACTTCCCCTGCTTGTGCTCTCTCGCTCTAATAAATAAATAAAATCCTTAAAAAAAATAAAAAAATAAACAGGTTAGAAAGCAAATAACAGACTGAGGGAATATTTGTTGCGTATGTCACCAAGAACAAAAATCCTGGCTGTGGGTGGCTCAGTCAGTTAAGCATCTGCCTTTGGCTCAGGTCATGATCCCAGGGTCCTGGGATTGAGTCCCGCATCGGGCTCACTGCTCAGCGGGGAGTCTGCTTCTCCCTCTGACCCTCCTCCTTCTCATGCTCTGTCTCTCATTCTCTCTCTCTCAAATAAATAAAATTGTAAAAAAAAAAAAAAAAAAAATCCTGGCTGCATAAATAACTCCTAGAGGTCAGAGGAAAAGCCAATCCTGTAGAAAAATGGGTAAAAAATAGGAATTGGCTGGGGCACCTGGGTGGCTCAGTCGGTTAAGTGTCTGCCTTCGGCTCAGGTCATGATCCTAGGGTCCTGGGATTGAGCCCCGCATCGGGCTCCCTGCTCAGCGGGAAGCCTACTTCTCCCTCTCCCACTCCCCCTGCTTGTGTTCCCTCTCTCGCTGTGTCTCTGTCAAATAAAATCTTTAAAAAAAAATAAAATAAAAATGCACAACCAAATGCAATGTGGTATCCTTGATTGGATCCTGAAACTGTGACAACCAAGTAAATGGTCACTTAGCATACTTTTGTAACACCTTTGCAACTTGTCTGTAAACGTATTCAAAAATAAGTGTTTATAAAAAGTGCAAAAAGTACTTGAGTGTGGGGACGCCTGGGTGGCTCAGTCGTTAAGCGTCCACCTTCGGCTCAGGTCATGATCCCGGGGTCCTGGGATCGAGCCCTGCACCGGGCTCCCTCCTCCGCGGGAAGCCTGCTTCTCCCTCTGCCTGCCGCTCCCCCTGCTTGTGTTCCCTCTCTCGCTGTCTCTCTCTCTGTCAAATAAATAAAATCTTACAAAAAAAAAAAAAGGAATTGGCAAGTCACAGAAGATATAAAATGACAAACAAAACACAAAAAGATGTCCAACTGGAATCAAGGAAAAACGTAAAGTGAAAGAATGTCAATTTTTTTGCCCATTGGATTGGTGAAGGTAGAAGAAAACACATTCCATTCCATGCCAGTGCAGGCGGGGAAGAGCTAATTTCCCCACAAGGCCCAGCACGGACATTCCTGCTGGGGGGGCACCTGCGCAGGAACTAATATAATCAGTAATTCTGTCTGCGTGCGTATCCTGGGACTGAGCATCAAGCCCACTTCCAGGCAGCCGTCCTAGGAAAGGCACACGGGCACAGTGTCGGTGACAGTCAGCGTGCCACTGATGGGGCAGCGGCGGGGCAGTGGCCATATAGACTGCGACCCCACCCACAGTACGGGAGGTGGCAACAGGAAGGACGAAGCCGACCCAAACGTGCCAGCATGGCAAGGATCCAAGATACAGTGACGTAGACAAAGCAGGGACAGGACACATCCATGACTCACCACCTATATAAACACACAAATACACCAAAGGATGTGAATGCACAGAAAGGTCTAGATGGACACCCTTGCATCAGGGGAGACGGGTGGGAGCATGGAGGGAGGGAGAAGGACGTCTGGGGTCTCCGGAAGCAGATGCTGCTAGAAGGCGACAGATGCCAGGCTGGAGAAGCAGAGCTCTGTGCTGAATTCTGAACTATTGTTTTATGCTTAATCTCGCCTCCTATCCCAAGCCTCAGCTCCCTGAACGTAAGGACTAGGTCTTCTCTGGCACTTTCCCACACAGCTCCCAACGCAAAACCGTTCAGGAAGCAACCTCCGAACACTTGGCAGGGGTTTTAGTAAATGTGCCACTTTTAGCCTTTTCAAGGACATAGCGAATAACAAAATATTGCGTCTCCAGCCTCTACCAGAAACAAAGCTCCCTCTGCAAGCAGAAACCCCCTCTTGATGAAAGGGAAGCTACCTGGTCAGAAGATACGCTTTTACTTTTCAAAAGGAAGAACATGACAAAGACAAAAAGTCAAGCCAGAGGAAGCCAGCTGCTCACCTTGGGGGCCTGTGGGGTCTTTGGCTTCTGAAAGAACCTCGTGATTTCAGCCTTCTCTGCTTTAATGCGCTGCAATGGAAGAGGAGCACGAACAAATGAAGAGAGATCGTAGCCCCAAGAACAGGAGCCCTAGAGTTTTTCAGCTGAAAGCATTCCTTTGATGTCAGCTCTCCAAACCCACCAACCCCCAGGCCAGCATCAGCCACTCTGCATGCCAGCGAGCTGTAGGTGCAGCCTGCCCAAGCCACCTGGCTTCCCCAGGCAAAGGGAACACTCCGCAGCAGTTCTGTGAGAATAACCTACCTTCTCTTCTTCCCGCAACCGTTTTTCCTCTTCCTTTTTCCTCTTCTCCTCCAGCTTTGCCCTGGGAGACAGGAAATTCAGCTTCAGCCCAGCAGCGCAGGTGCATACAGACCCAGCCTGCGCTGGCGAGATGCGGCTCAAGGGTCCCGGGCAGGCATGCGTGTGCAGTGCGTGTGTGTGTGTGGGGGGGGGGTTGTGTGCTCCCGCTCCCCTGCGCCCCCCCCAGGCCCCTGCACCGCCCCCACCCCAGCCCTCCAAGGGCGCACGCACTCCAGCGCCTCCTGCCGCTCCTTGCGCCGCTCCTCCTTGAGCCGCTGCTTCTCTGCCTTCTCCTTTTCATCCTTCTCCCTTTTCTCGCGCCTCTCTTTCTCCTTCAGCTCCTTCTCTTCCTCCTTCTTCTTCTTGGCTTCTTCCTTGGCCCGCTTGGCCTCCTCCTTCAGCTTCTCCTTTTCCTCTTTCTCGGCCCGTAACTTGAGCTGCTTGCCCAAACGCTCCTTATCCTGCACCAAGAGACGGTCCCACAGCTGCGTCCCCACGCCTCCCTGGAGGGCCCACGTGCGGGGGGAGGGCTCGGAGAGGTGGCTCACCCGGGAGGGACCCCACTGGCCCGCGCCCTCCCACACGGGCCACGCTGCTGCACGGGCCGCTAGGAGAAAAGTGATGGCTGCCAGCCATTTGTCACAGGACCTCCTGGGCAATTCAAAATAAGATTCACTCAAAACACCATCTTTAAACATGAGGCGGAGTTTTATCTTTTTACTTAATTAAAAACAATGACCTAAGAACCTCCCAGCTACCTAATCATAAAACCATGATAAAATAAAGACACAAAAACACCTGTAGGTTTTGCTTCCCTATCTTTAAAACAAAAGCATTTTTCTTCCCACCTTCCCCAAACCAGCTCAGATTATAGGGTTTATTTTATTTCCTCTGAAATGGAAGATCAGGATGAGGCAGGGACCGGGAACCTGCTAAGTCAGGGGGGAAAATGAGAATAAACAATAAAAGCAAAAAATGAATTTGTTTTTATCTTTACATCAGTTCCTCATTCCAAACAACTGGCACATGGCCTGAGGCACTGCGTTATTATATAAGCTTCAGTTCCTACTCAGCAGGCTCGCCTGCCACACGTGGGCACTCGTCTTCTGCCATAGCACCAGGGAATTTTCAAGGACTCTATCTGTCGGAAACAGGTTTCCCAACATCAGGAGTCTGGCAACTCCGCTTTTGGTCTGGGTATAGGACTGTGCCCTCATCTCTAGGGAATATCCTACCCTCTGCCCTGAAAAACCTCTGGTTGCTTTAAGGAAAGCCACAGAGGCTCCCTGTTAGAGATGGCGGAACTGCTCAGTTCTTACAAAGTATCCTCTGCACCTTCTTCTGACTGGTCGGATACCTGAAGAAGGTTACTGGTCTGGAGAAAGCGTGCAAGGCTGTGAGGAGTCGCCTGTCCCCATTGCTAAATAAGAAGGCAGAAGGCTTCTGGAAACCAGCCATACTTGAGCCCCATGTCCATCCCCACCCCACATGCGTCCACCTCTGAAATTCCAACCAAGAATGAGAGAAACTCTAAAACCGCCGCCATTAAAACCTGACCCACAAAGACTGAATGCAGCCATTAGGTGAGGGGCACAGGAAGCACCGGGTGAGGACAGACCCACTGTCATCATCAACCCTTCCACAAGCTGGTGGGGGGGGGGGGGCCAGGGGGCTTCCCTGCTCTTTACGACAATGAGAAAAAAGTCCTCTGCTTTGAAGTGTGTGACATGTGGTGACCTCCAGATGACAGAAGTGAAGACTCAGAAGGCAACACTAGACAATAACCACCCACCTAGTCATGGCCACCAAACCAGCACAGCACACGGGAAGGGGCCTGGGAGGCAAATTTCAACTACAACAATGGGATGCCCAGCTCTCAAGACAGTATGAATAACAATGATAATAATAGTAGAAGTTTAGAAAAGGCTACGTGCAAAATCTTCAGATGATTTAGCAAAGCTAAAAATTATGATGCAACCCACAAGTCCCAGGGCACAGCTGTGCGAAATGAAGCAAGAACCAAAGTCATGGTCAGGACAAGTGGGGAAAGGTGACAACAGGCAAAGGTGGTGCACGGGGGCCTTGCTTACTATTTAATGCAAAAAGCACAGCAGGTTAACTTTCTATTTCAGGGGAAATGTCTTACTCTTTGCAGTCTGCGCTTGTCCTTCTCTGCAGAAGCTTTGACCAATTTCTTAGTTATCTGAAATGAAAAACATTTCTCTTTAAACATGGGTTGTTTCAATCACTACAGCACATATAACATATCACACACTTCTTTGGGAAAGAAAGGGAAGGGGGGGATAGGGGACTCACACGATTAAGAACTTCTTTACAAAAAGAGCACAGTGAAAACCTTTCCAAACAGAACCAAAAAACCAAAATGTCATGGTGGGGTCATGAACTCCAATGAACATGCACATGCATGCATCTGGGGATAAAACAGGAGACCGGGGAGACAGATAACCAAAATGAAGGGGGCCAGGCACAAAAGAAACAGGGCAGCCCCTTCCAATTTTTCCAAGAGGAGCTGATACTGGCAATTTTATTTAAATTTTGTAGGTAATGTCTAAAAATTAACACCGTGAATCAAATAAAACAGGTCTATGGGCTGGATTCCCATGAGCCACCAATGCGTACTCTCTGCCTTCTGAGATGTGGAGTGAATGTTCAGGGGAAAAGGTCAGCTTGCCAGAGGTGGTGATCTGGTCTAGGACTCCTATATCCTAGAGCACAACATTCTCTACCGCCCTGCTACAAAGTGAGCACGGGCCAGAAGGACTCACCAAGACGCACCGTGGGATTCACTCCCTATGCAGGCGACGTGGCCTCAGGTATGAGTATGAACAAGTTCAGACTACTGGCCTAAGCTATCTCCAGAGCGGGGAATCCTGAAAACCAAACCATCCGATGGAAGAACAGTGGGGAGGGAGCACGCAGACGGGAAAAGAAGTAACTCCCCGGGCTCCTTGGGAGACTTACAGAGGCAACCAAAATGTGAGACTGAAGAGTCAAAAAACCAAAGGCCTATTCTCTTGACAGCTCTGTCATATCAACAAAACTAGGTAGCAGTGATTTCTCTGAGAAAGCCCAAGACCTCGTGCAGAATACGAATGACAGATTAATAAATTCAAGAAGACATCCTTCTTACCTGGGACACACCGAGTTTCTTGGATTGAGCCTTCCCTTAGGAAATGGCTGAGCAGTCACATGAAAGCCACTTGCCGGCAAGGACCTCAAACGCCACCCACATTGTGCCGGGATGCTCAAGCCTGTCTGTACTAAGCACGCACCAGCACAAATGCCAGTGACCAAAGTGGTTTTACCAAGGGCTTGAGACAAAGCATCTGCCTCTCCAGAGTCCACTCTGCCTGCCAAGTCCCTGGACTTCACCCCCACCAGAAAGGATTTAACAGCAGAATCTGCAAGTTGCTGTATCGCTGTTGTCCTTTGCGTTCAAATTTACAGTACCAAATGTGATGGCCAGATTCCCTCGTGAGGAGAGCACTTGAGGGAAAAACAGTCTTGCCCACATTTAGTGAATTTCAGATGTGGAATCAGTGCCTCTTACAGAGCTCCCCCTCCGCTGTGAGTCCAGGCTTACAGTTGACATGACTCCCAGGAGCCGGCTAAGGATCAACAACCACAGCAATTATAATTTCACGCAGAACCAGGGTCTACTGCTTCCCTAGGCGCTCAGGTGAGCCTTACTGGTCTGATAGGTTAGCTTCCTTTTTTTTTTTTTTTAAAGATTTTATTTATTTATTTGACAGAGAGATAGAGAGAGAGCACAAGTAGGCAGAGAGGCAGGCAGAGGGAAAGGGAGAAGCAGGCTCCCTATTGAGCAGGGAGCCCGACGCGGGGCTTGATCCCAGGACCCCGGGATCATGACCTGAGCCGAAGGCAGCCGCTTACCCAACTGAGTCATCCAGGCGCCCCTGATATGTTATCTTCTTGACATTTGGCCCAAGTGTTTATGGAACTCTCTCCAAGTGGAGACCACACGCGTTACCTATCTGGAACTCAGCTGTCAAAAACAAGACCCAAGATCCCAGAAGGAAGCTGAAACACACACATCAACTATCCCGTGTCGTCAAGACTGATTGAACTATGTGCATGAACATCCTTGCACTTTATTTGGCAGGATCCTCTCAGAGCCACTTGCTCTGATTTTATATATACAGGGAGATTTAATTTCGTTGCTCATAAGCAGCGGCGAATGAGGTGAGGAGAGGTGGCGATGCGGCAGGAGCAGGAGCAGCTAAAAACCTGCCGGCAGGGGAGAGACAGCAGCGGGGAAGACATGCAACCCAAACCGCTCCAGCCATGGTGGAGGGCAAGCAGGCAAGATTCACCTGTGCCTTCCTGTGAGCTCCAAGTGCTACTGAACAGCAGCCCAAGGAAACACGCAGAAGGAAGCTCATTACAGTTGTTTTGTCAAGGCTGAGAATGAGAGACAACGGAAACATCCAGCAACGGGAATGACTCCGTGAACTGCAGTGTGTCCACACCACAGGTGTAAGATATGGCAGCTAACGAGAGATCTTCCCAGCCCTGTACAGAAAATATCAAAAATACCGAAGACATCCCAGAATGAAAAAGAAACATATTTACAGCACATGGCTCATGTAAGGAAACAAAATGATACTGTGTATTCCCAAGAGATCTCGCACACACTGGTGAGGAGCTCCTGGAACAGCCCAGGCCAGAGGGATTGTCATGCTTAGATTATGTCTTTTTGAACACGAAGAATTTAATACTTGTATAATTTAAGTTATACTGGGGAAAGTTCCAGTGATCTGAGTTCATTTGTATAGATTCAGAGATTCCAGTAACACAACTGTATCAACATCATCGTTTATAAAAAAATAATTCTTGAATCACCAATAAAGCAGGCTGAATTTCACAGCTAAATGTAAGCAATCTTCTATTCCAAATGGTAAAATGCTCTAATGCTAAAGAGCAACTGTTTAGCTAGTCAGAAGACCCTGGATTATCTAAAATTGGTATTCTTAAATAACTGTTTTTCAAAGTGAGATTCTCTAGAACCCCTGGAGTACTTTAAAAAAACAAAACAAACAAAAGAAACAACAGAATGAAGCTCTTTGGGCCGACTATCTCAGACTCCCTGGGAAGATACAGCAGAATCTGCATTTTAACAAGTTCCCTGGAAGGGAAACACACACACACACACACTCACTCACTCACTCGCTCGAGGACCATGTCTAGGGAATCCAAATGCAGAGATTTTATGGTACCAACTCCAGGACTATGGGAGCCAAATAAAATCAAACACATTACATAGTAATATGAAACAATGTGTAAGCTTCCACTGAGTTTCTACCTACAATCAGGAAAGGAGGAGGTGGAGAGGGACAGTGGAAAAATAAAAGTATTCCCCAAACTAATAAGGGTCAGGAAAACCTTGAGCCCCCCCCCCCCGCCAAAGGGAAGGTGTTGGTTGAGCACCAAACACAAAACTAACCAGCAAATCAAGAAACTCCTGCTCCTGGGGGGGGAGAGGGGGGTGGAGATAAAGGACGAGGCTGTGGGTGTGGCTTTGCAAGTGGTCTGTCTTCTGCCACTCCCCGGGGAGTCTTGCTCTCACAGCAGCCAGAGGTGCCCGATGATCACTTCACTTTGCTCTCATCCTTTTGCGGTTGACCACCATCAGGAGGCTCTACATCCATTCCTGTGATGGACCAGCCTGCCTGTGGGTGGCAGAGGCAATTTTCTGCCACAGGCTCTGGGGCGGTCTTAACCTTCACCACTCACAGTGTAAATTATTTGCAAAGCCATGTGAGAACACTGCCTTCTGGAGCATTTCAGACTTCCAAGCCTGTGTTCAGAGTTAAGATCCAACATCTCAGGTGCAGGATCTCCTAACCGACCACACTCAGTTCACTTGCTCAGCTATCCGAGTGCCATGTGGGCCAGCAGACAGAAATAAAATTGTTTCATGACAATGCCCAACTATGTCACTTCCCGAATCTCAGGCTCAGCTACAGGCATAAAAACAAACTTAAAGGGACGCCTGGGTGGCTCAGTTGTTAAGCATCTGCCTTCGGCTCCAGGGTCCTGGGATTGAGCCCCGCATCAGGCTCCCTGCTCGGCGGGAAGCCTGCTTCTCCCTCTCCCACTCCCCCTGCTTGTGTTCCCTCTCTCACTGTGTCTCTCTCTGTCAAATAAATAAAATCTTAAAAAAACAAACAAACTTAAAAAATGAAGTGCTTAAGAAGAATGGAAACATGTGTACACGTCCTGTTTTCTAGGCTAACTGGCTGTAACATGTCACATGACAGAAGATCTCGGCAAAGTAGAAGCAGCAGTCTGGAAGGATTTCAAGCAATTGGCTGGACCGAACAAGATGGCTGACAACAAAAAGGGACGTCAACTCTGATTCTGAGGGTCTGAATAATGGCTCGCGTGGAAGTTTAAAAATGTATCTCCGTCTCCAAGAAAAAAAAGATTGCTCCACTCTTGACATTCTGAAAACCTAAAGAGAAAGCCATTTTTTTTCTTTTCTTCTCAACTCCTCAGGAGATAAAAGCCAAGGAATCATCTAGAAAAATAATGAGTCTCTTAGAGATCAAATCTCAGAAAGTGATCAAGGTCAAATCAAGCAGGTACAGTAGAGACTGAATGATCCAACCTAGGATCTGATCCTACATTAAAAAGCAACCAAAAAACAAAACAACCTAAGGGCATCTGGCTGGCTCTGTGGGTGGAGCATACAACTTTTGATCTCAGTCCTGAGTTTGAGCCCCATGCTGGGCGTGGAGCCTACTTAAAACAAAACATAATGTAAACAAAAATTCTACAAAACCAAAATACTGAAAAACAAAACCCCAAAAACCCAAAATAAAGAACACTGTTAAACATAATTCTGGATTCTTGACTCATTTTATCAGTTTTACCCATAAGACCCTAAAGATGGGTGAGAGCAGAGACAGCTGCCATCGTGCTGATCACAAACCAGCAACAGAAACAGGCATTTCAAGTCATCTTTCTGTGCTCCTTAAAAATGGTGTCATGTGGGGCACCTGGGTGGCTCAGTCGTTAAGCGTCTGCCTTCGGCTCAGGTCATGATCCCTGGGTCCTGGGATCGAGCCCCACATCGGGCTCCCTGCTCTGCGGGAAGCCTGCTTCTCCCTCTCCCACTCCCCCTGCTTGGGTTCCTTCTCTTGCTGTGTCTATCCCTGTCAAAAAAGAAATAAAATCTTTAAAAAAAAAAAAAATGGTGTCATGTTTTCCTTTTGTTCTTGTTGCTCTGGGTGAGGTTTTTCGGTGGGTGTCTAGGTTGACGAGAGCTGACCCTACAGAATCCCCATTTTATTCTTCCTGCTGTCTTGGGGTCTCTTCACCAACACTCGTTACCATCAACACGCTTATGAGCCTGTGTTGGAACAGCAAGGAGAAATGGAGAGAGCTAACATTTGACATGAGGGGTCACAGTTGCCTGCTTACAAGCGTTCCTTACTAAAATTGCTACAGTGACTAGCACCACTCATCAGCTGTGAATAACCATGGCTACCAAGATGGCAGTTCACAGAAGACATCCGACACACTGGAACTCGTACATCGCAATGGATATGTAACCGAACACTGCTAATGGTTTTTGATAGCCAAAGAATTCTGAATCAGCCTGTGGCCCCACCTGCTTGGCCACTAACCACTGGGGTGACACGGTATCCCCAGGGGAAGAGCAAGAGGCTGAATACCATCAGCACTGCCGCACTGGCATTCGGCAGAGATACTTACTCTACGGATAGGTGTGGAGGTGGGGGAAGGCCTGGGACTGCTGTGCGTTTTGGAAGCAGACTGCCCCTCAGGTGAGCTGGTAGGAGAGGAAGAACCCTGGGACGAATGGCTAAGAACAGAGTCTTCTTCAGGGCCAGACTCCAGCATCTCGCTCTCAGAGGGCATGCCCTGGTCTGCAGGTGTCATGGGAGGAGACTTGGCTTGAGGAGGTTTCGCAGCCAGGATATCCTGCAAAACCACTACGGGCACCTTCCCTTTGAACAGGATGCCCCTGGCTTCACTCCAACCATCCTGGTCCCTCTCGGAGCATGTTCTCGGACCACCTGTCGGCACAGGGCTGCTTGGGGGCGAGGCTTTCTGCCCATCTCCACTCCTCTCTGCACCCCTGGAGCCAGCACCCTCCTCTGTTTTGCATGGAATGTCTGTAAGGGTCTCCTCAGGGTATGTCAGCTCGTCCTCCAGACTGGCCTCCAGCGTCGCCCTGTCACATCCAGCTTCTTCTCTGACCCCACTTACAGCCTCCTCGGAGGGAGAGGCTGCAGCATCTAGTTTACTGTGGGCCAGAAGGCCATCTAGTTGGTCACTCGAGTCCTCCGTCAAGTCAATGATGACTGTGGTCTGGTCAATACTGGTTTTGACTCTGCTTCTTAAAAAGTTATCTAAGGGACCCTTCCCATTGACAAGTTTTGGACTACAGTCTATGTCAGAGCCCATATGACAGTTGTTCTCCAAGGCGTCCAAAGAAGTCTCCAGATCAGGTACTTGACTTTGTGCAGGAGTGCCCTCAGAGCTCCTCATGTCATCTGACCCATCCTCACTCTTCTCCTTTGGAACAAGATTCAGGCGCTTGAAGGGCAGACGAGCTGAAACAGAGAGAGGAGGCCATCTTTATGGGGAAAGTGTGAAGAGCGACAACCCATCAATAATTTAATATTCCATATGCTCAACAAGTATCAACCTTGCTGGGCTGGAGGTGGGCCCAGGAGGTGGGGATTCCCCTATAAAACACTCATGCCCTCGGGTTCCACAGTTTGCCCCTGTCCGTGATCGTTTCACCTCAAAGACTGTTGCCCTTAACGTGACTCCCCTCAACACCAAACTTGCTATCAGTCATCATGGCAGGAGGAAAGCTGCTCCAGGAGAACCAGATATCAAGTTTTAAAAATCAGAAACCATAGTTTTTTATACAGTCACTTAGCTAATCTGGCCTAAGGGCAAATATACTACTCTTTTCATACAGAAGGATTTGGACACATTTATTGTCCTGTACAACAGTGGTTCAACCAGGGGCAGTTGTGCCTGCCAAGGATTTCTGGTGAAGTCTGGAGATATTATTGGTTGTCATGACTTGGGTGAGCGACGAGGGACACTGCTAAGCCCTACATTATAGAGGATAGCCCCACACTGTGACAAAAAATTACAGAACATCAACAGTGCTGAAGTAGAGAAACCCTCATAAAGTCAGTGACCACTGGATTTGCTTCTGAGAACCTAAGAAAACAGTAACAATCACATGGATTCCCCAGCTTCTGACTGGAAGGTGCAATTGTTTATCTTGCCCCTAGCCCTTGAGGCTTCTGCTGAGGACCCCAGCAGAAGGCCCCTGCTCAAAGAAAATTAAAAATACAAATGAGGAGACAATGAAGGATATAAATTAGGAACAGTATTTAACCCTTCCCAGACAGTTACCTTGTATTAACTTCTTGACTGGAAAAGCTGGTCTGTCTTTGCAGTCCATGGCTGTGAATGAAGTGTCAAAGGATAAGTTATTAAAAGTTGGAAATAATGAAGTAGTAAATACATATGCAGCCACCTACTATGTCCAAAGTGGTTGTCCAGTGGGGGCGATTTTGCCACCCCCACCAAGGGGCCTTTGGCAATGTTTAGGGGCATTTTTGGTTGTTGTGAGGGGGGAGCGTCTAGTGGGTAGAGGACAGAGATACTAAATATTCTAAAATACACAGGACGGCACCCACGACAGAATTATCTGCCCCAAATGTTAACAGGTTGAGAAATTCTGTTCTCAACACTGTCATACCTTCTCATCTCTGTGTGGTAATTATCACTCTGAATCTTACATTATTATGTCCCCCACCCCCCCAATACCAGCTCTGTGACAACAGGGAGATTTGTTCCACACTGTACCCTTTGCACCTAGCTCAGAACTGGCACATAGTGGGACACCAATGAGCTGGTAACAGGGACAGTGGAAAGGGGAAAGATGGGGCACCTGGCTGGCTCAGTTGGTGGAACATGCAACTCTTAATCTCAGGGTCATGAGTTCGAGCCCCACACTGAGTGTAGAGATTACTTAAAAATAAAATCTTAAAAAAGAGAGAGAGAAAAAAAAAAGGGAAACGAGTGCAGAGATGACAGAAAACACTGCATTACCAATTTCACCATTAATGACCCCAAAATGTTCTCCTCCAATCAACCCATCCCCACCACCAAATCTGCAAAATCAGAATAGGGCTTATTTTCTTTTTTAAATAGAGTCCATACTGGGGCGCCTGGGTGGCTCAGTCATTAAGCGTCTGCCTTTGGCTCAGGTCATGATCCCAGGGTTCTGGGATCGAGCCCCACATCGGGCTCCCTGCTCTGTGGAAAGCCTGCTTCTCCCTCTGCCCATTCCCCCTGCTTGTGTTCCCTCTCTGGCTGTCTTTCTCTCTGTCAAATAAATAAATAAATCTTAAAAAAAAAAAAAGTTTAAATAGAGTCCATACAGGTAAAACAATTTAAAGCATGTTGAGCTTGCCAGGCTGGAGCTGAGGTGCTGTCAAGAAATAAGGGAGAATGTTCTCCTGCATGAAAAAAATCTCAAGAAAAGCATCTAATGATATCAAAGCTGATGCAGAAATGACTGTAAATAGAACTAAGTCTTTGGGAAAATATGCTTAAATTGGTTAGAATAAGTTTAGAAGCTGACACCTGCTAGGAGATCTGGCTTGAGAAAAATCTAGGTTACTTATTTGGGCCAATCTACATATGTTTTGTAAAAGATACATACACGTAAGTATTTTTAAAAAGCAGATCAAGGTTTCTAAAAAACTTGCTGTCCATAGATGAAACTGCTCTCGCCTACCCTCCAAGCTTGGAATACCAATACCCTGAGGATTCACATTTCCTTTCTACCCATTTCAAGACAGTATCATTCTCAAGCCCTTGTTTACCAAAGACATGATTTTCACCCCTCGACTGAAGTATACGTAATCTTTACCTACTTATTTTTAGGACAACCACAAGTATTTACTGGTGTGGCCCTGAGTCACCAGCTTTGATGTGAGTGAAACACAAGTGACCTAGGCCCAGAAGCATAAAAGAGTAGCCCACCCAGGGATCTGAACTGTTCAAAGGAACACATACAATTAACACACACTCCTGTCTAAAGTTACCAATGCTCTTTATTCTGAGATTACATGCCTCCTAATTTTATTTAGCATTAAAACGCACCTTCCCTTTATGATAGGGTGGTCACAGCAAGGTAGTGTTTTTTAAATTTTTAAATTAAACATTCTTACTGGATCAAATGACTGCCCAGGACAATCGGTCCCAACTTTACTGATATGAATTTTATGTCTCCGTGAAATTTCAAAGTTTGGAAACAACTGGAACAGTGCTTCTCAACGAGGGGGCCATTTTGCCCCCTCATCCTGAGGGGCAATGCTTGGATACATTTTTGGTCATCACACATAGAAAAAAGGGGATGCTACTGGGATCTAATGGCTGGAGGCCAGGGATGCTGCTCAACACCCTACAATGCACAGGACAGTCCCAAATGTCAACAGTGCCCACCCAGGTTGAGAAACCCTGGAGTGGACTAGTTGACCTCCCTGTCAACCCTTAAGTCAATGAACAGGTTATTTGTCGGGCACTTACTATGTGCCAAGCATTGCGCCTGTGCTAGGGACAAAATGGAAGTCAAGCAAGGTAGACAGGCAGTCTGGTCCTCTTTGGTTCACCATCCCACGTTTCCGAGGCCCTGCCAGGTGCTAGAAAGCCCCCTCCCAAGGTGGGGTGGGGGAGGGGAAGGCAGGTCTTCACCTTGCATATCGGGCAGGATCAAGAACCCAGGAGTCCCAACTCCCTGACGATCCCACCATCCAGGCCTCTTACCTGGGCTTGCCCTGACCCGCAGACGCAGCTGTTGTGGTCCCCGAGCCCGTGTGCCCCCGGGCCTCAGTTTCCCCAACCGGCCAGAGGGTCGCTGCACGGTCCAACTTGCTCAGGGAACACAAACGCACTCAGCAACCTGCAAAGCCAGCCCTTTCGCCTCCCTGGGCCTCAGTCTCCCCTCCGGGCCATACCGACCCGTCACCGCAGAGAGCCCTGCAAGGACGAACTGACGCAAAAGCGCCGGGAAAAAAATGGTCGCGGCCGCAACAATAACGTCAAGGAGGGCACCCTTCGGGTCGCAAGGCCCTGGCTCCGACCGTAACGGCCGCACCGACCGAACGCCGGCCGAAGAGGAGCGGGCCGGGGGCCGAGAGGCCCGTCCGCCCCCAAATGCCGCCTCGGCCTGCGCAGGCCGCGCGCCGCGCCCCCCCTTCCTCTCGGCGCGGGCCCGAACCGACCTGCGGCCGCTCCCCTGGCGCCAGGCGCCCCGCACTCCAGCTCCTCCAGCATCGCCCCGGCGGCGGCTCGAGCTCCCCTCAGACGGCGGAGGCGCGGGCTCTGTTCAGGCGGCCACTGCCGCTCGCCCTCCCGCCCGCGCCGCTGCTGCCGCGGCCGCCGAGCTCGTATTTGGCGGGAACCGCGGCGACCCCCGCAGCCCGCGCGGTGATTGGGCGAAGCTGCGTCACGTGACAACCCACCTCGGGAAGAAGGGAGGCCGGGAGCATCCTCGCGAGAACCGAGGCTTCCATTCCTCCCATGGCTCCCCTATTGATATTCCCGCGGAGCACCGGGGCTTCCGCTCGGCCGCTGGTCATTGGCAGGGAGGAGGTGCCCTCCGATTGGAGGCAGAAGATGTCAAGCTGAGAGTTCAACACTATGATTGGCTGAGTGCGTGGGATAGGTCTGCAGGAGGAGGGAGGGCCAGGCTCTTACGTCATGACGAAACGTTTTACGTAGGGTGACGGGTGACAACCTGAAACTGCGGTTTAGAGCAAGAACAAAGTTTTTAGTTTATGCTAATTGGGCATCGGCTGAATATTATAAGTATTAAAATTATAAATGTCTCTTTATGTGAACAACAAGGAGAAAATAAGTTAAATTCTGTGCAGCGCTTTAGAAGCATTTAATATGCACTAAATATATTCAGAGGGAATGAATCAAATGGATCTTTCTGGTTTAATCCTCAGGATTTTTGCACACGCTGTTTCCTCACCCAGAAAACTCTCCGCAGCTTTCTTCCTGGCTAGTTTCTATCTAACTTTCAGATCTTAGATCTGCACCTCAGAGGCGCCTTTCCTTCCCTATCCCCAACAGGGTGAAATTCCTACAACTCAGTTCTTTTCCCCTTTTTTTCTTTTTTTCCTCCTCCCCCGCCCTTTTTTCTTCGCAGTTCTTTTTCTTGAAGCAATTACAGCTTTTTTTTTTTTATTAACGTGTTATTTGATTTAGTATCTGTATTTGTCACTAGCTCCATGAGGGCAGGAATAATTTAACATTGTATCCCCAGTACCTCTCAGTGACTGATACATTAGCAAGGGCTCAATAAATAGTTGAGTGAATGCATAAACTTCATTTGATTGGACTGTGTGATCATGTAGATTAAAAACCTCACAAAGAACAGAGACCTTCAGTGTCAACCTGTGAGCCTTAGAGTCGGTTTTCTTTAGCACCAATTTAATCTCTAAAGAGGAGAAGTGAGGAACGAAGACTGAAATTTAGCCCAAGTTCGTAATTCTATTGATTCTATAGATTGGATAATTAAAGCTGAATTTTCACAAACAATCATGGGACACTACATCAAAAATTAATGAGGTACTGTATGGTGACTAACATAACATAATTTTTAAAAAAAGCTGAATTGTTAGGTATATCACTTTGGGCAGGTCATGTTTTACTCAAGGCCTGAGTTTCCCCATATGAATCATGACATTCTGGCATTTTGCAATGATTTAAACCAGTGGGTCACCGTTGAGAGTGCCTGACAGAATCACATGGGGAATTTTAAAAAAACTATTCATAACAGCCCCATCAGGATCTTTGGGAAGGAGGTTTGTGGCCTACATATTCTGAAACAATCCTCCATCTAGTCCAGTACCTTTTGTTGAGGCATTTGGAAACTTCTAGCAATCTTCTGCTTCAGAAAATCACCCAGATCTGTCAGAGATTTCAACATTGAAGTTGCAAACACGTTAGCTCTAGCCACTTTCTTGTTCCTCTTTTTGGATTAATTTATCCATTTCAAATCATTATTAACTTCCAATTAATTCAATTCAATAATAATTGATTTAAAAAACGAAATCAATTAACATGTATCAACCTGGAAGGACTTCCTGAAGGAGATGACATTCCAAACAGGTTTCTCTTTTATGCACAAAGGATGGAGGGAAGATTGGGGGAGAATGGAACAACATTAGCAAAGACCCATAGGAAACAGGGATCATGGATTATAGAAGAGGAAGAGAGCTGAAGTCAGAAGGGTTGATGGAACCAAAATGTGCAAGCTTTGTAGGCAGGCCATGCTAGGAAGTTGTGAGTGTATTCTGAGGACAGTAGACTAATGCGATATGAATTGTGTTATAGAGCATCTTTCTGACTATTTTTTAGGGGAAATTGTAGGGGGAACCTGCAGGTGGGCATACCAGAGAGGAGGCTGGTGGGATGGTCTAGTCAGGGCAGGGAGAACAAGGGGATAGAAAGGAAGTAGAAGTGACACCCTGATGTCTGACTTGGGCAACTGACTGGATGAGCACGTGGCAGGGTCAAGGAGGTGTGTGGGGGAGGGACTAAACGCAGAGAGAATTGGGTTAGCTGAGATTAACGAACAGGTAACTGGAGACTTGTAAACCCCGCCTCCCAACTTCTCCAGGATTTAAGCGCCTTTTCTAAAACTTTAGGACTACCTCCGGGGCCTCCAGGGGACGCTGTAGCCCCCATGGTCTCTCTAGGCTCGCTCCTGCCGGCTCGCTGGCGGAGGCAGCTTCCGCAAGGCAGACGACATGCGCGTGCGCTCTCTGGCCGGCAGGGGGCGCGCGTGCGCAGTCGGGGCCGGGGGCGCGCGCAGGCCGGTACCGGAAGTGTGCGGTTGCCATGTAATATCCTGGCCGCGCGGGCGCGCGAGGGGCTGAGGCGGCGCCGGCGCGGGCGCGGAGCTGGCGAGAGGGCGGTGGAGGCGGCGCCGACGGGGCCCGCTGAGGCGCGCGGGGTATCGGCGGCGCCCGGGAGCCTGTCGCTTGCGCGGTCCCTCCGGTTCGCTGGGTCCGGGCGGGAGCCCGCACGGTGGCAGGCAGTATGTCGGTGGCGGGGCTGAAGAAGCAGTTCTACAAGGCGAGCCAGGTGAGCGGAGGCCGAGGCGGGGGGAGCGAGCCCCGGGACCCAGGCTGCCCGGAGTCGGGGACCCGGCCAGGCCCGACCCTGGCTCGGAAGGGGGCTGCGGGCACCGAGGGGGCGGCGTTGGCGCGTGTTCCCCGCTGGGTGGGGAGAGCCCAGGAGGGACGGGGGCTGCCCACGAAGTGGCCCAGGCCCTCCCCGCCATGTGGGCTCCGGTCTCCCCGAGAAGGGTGGGCAGACCCCTGAGAGGGGCAGAGATGCACCCGGAGGTTGACCGGGACATGGACCCCTCCCCTCCCTTCCCTGTAAAAGGCCAGGGAGTGGGGAAGGAGCAGGGGAAGAAACACTCCTGAGGCTGTCGACACGGGACTTTTGCCAGAGAGCCCAGGGGAGGGAAACTTGGCGTCTGGAGTAGTTCTTTAAAACAAACAAACGAAAACCCCTTTTGATGGACCCGGTACAAAGTTGGGAAAGGGTAGAGTGAAAAGTCCGTTTCCGCGTCCGGCCCCTCAGGCATCCAGCCCCTCTCCCCAGCGGCAAGGACTGTCACCCACGATTCACATCCCTTTCCAAAGATATGTTACACCTTTCCTTTTAAAACACACACCGACGCGGTGGTAGCATAGTCCACATAGCCCTTTGTGCTTCGGGTTTTTCGTTAAATGGTTTTGGAGATAACGCTAGAGCTGGAATTCACCTCGGGTCGCTTTCTGTTGTGGAGGGACGTCCTGGGCACTGTGGGGTGATGAGCGGCATCCCTGGCCCCACCACTCGATCCCAGGAGCACCCCCCCCCATCCCGACACCACAGATATCTCCCTGTACTACCAAATATCCCTGGGGGAACTCCCCTTCTCCCCTTACCCAGAGCTACTGCGCTAGAGCATACCCCTAGAGTTTCTTTGACCTTTATAATGGGTTGGTGGTATTCCAGTCATCTATTGGGGACTGGTTAAATTTTAACCAGTCATCTATTGATGGATGTGTAGATTGTTTCCAGTTGGTTTCTGCTGCAAACGATACTGTAGTGAATAGCTATTGAATATCTTTGCTCACAGGTGGTTGGATTTACATGTTAAATTCCCAGAAGGGGGATGCTGAATCCAAGAGTATAGTGTTTTATGTGTGACGGATAAGTATAGGTTTTTTTGGAATGTCCAGGCCCCATTGCTTGTGAATCTGGTGAAAGCTGTGGATCCACTCTCCAGAAAACTGGGCAATGGGGGAATTCAGTTTATAGTTTCAGATCCAGGAAGTCCCAGATTCCTTGAATCCTGTTGGTTCCTGCATCCCAGATTAAGAACCTTAGGTATGGAGTCTGTGTGGATAGACTCCTCGGAGGAATGAGCGACCATCTTAGGGATGGTGTGGTCCCTGCTGGCAAACTGGGCTTTTCCCACAATTTGGAGAAGTTCAGTGGGAGGGAAGAGAAATGAGTCCACAGTAACACAGCTGGTACCTTTTGCCCCTTGATGGAAAAAGTCCTGACCCCACCCTACTGTTTTATCTAGGGCAAACCCCAGATGATGGCTAACCCCTGGTGGAAGAGAAACTTAATCCAGAGGGGTTCTAGGATTATTGCTGAGAGTACAGCCCTTTGCCCCAGCAGGATAGAATTAAAGGGACCTGGCCCTGGGTTAAACCTTGTCCGACAGGCACCAGATCCCCAGGGCTTGACCAGAGCACCTGGGGATGGTGCTTACTGTCTTGGACCTTGATGACCTTGATGTAGTCCCTCCTGCAGGAGAAGCCCTCTCCTCCCAACCCCCAGCTCTCAAGGCCCATGCTGGTGGTCCATACCCCATACTGTCCCAAGCAGACACACTCTGCTAGAGGCACTAGCTAGGCCGCTCTGGCTGGCCACCAGAGCTTTTGGTCTCAGCGGGAAGCAGGGTGTCCTGCATTCAGATTTGTGAGAAATACATTGAAACCTGGAAAGCACTGTGCAGTGTAAGCTGCTGGTTCAGATTGATTTGTGATCTCGCCATTCTGAGGCCCATCCCCAAAGAGCTGCTGCGATGGCCACATCCTACTTTGGGAGTGGCTGTCTTGGCCTCCTGATCAATCCTCTGCTGAGTTGTGCTCTCAAGAATCATGCTGGCTGTGCTCCATTCTCTTCTGCAATTGTTTCCACAGGCCCCCAGCATCTCTGCTGTTTATCCAGACGTGTCCATCTCCTTGTGTGTTTCTTTTCTTGTGCTCAGTACACCTCTTTTAATTCTCTTGTCCTCAGAGTAGGATCGGCTGTTGAGAGTATGAGGCAGTAATTAATGTCTCTTGAATTCTCACCATATGAACAGGCAGTATGCTTTCAGCCACTGGTCTCATTTATCTGGCACAAGGGTAAATGCACTCCCCTTTTTACACAAAGCGATGTAGGGATATTTATATCTTCCTGTAGGACAGTGGTTCTAAACCAGGGCCAGTTCTACTCTCTAGGAGACATTGGCAGTATCTGGAGATATTTTTGGTTGTCGCAACCTGAGTTCCTATTAGTATCTAGTGGGTGGAGGCTAGGGATGCCACTCAACACCCTATAATGCACGGGCAGCCCCCACAACCAAGAATTATCTGGGCCCAGATGCCAGTAGTGCTGAGGTTGAGAAACCCTGCCCTAAGATTTGTGAGAAGTGAGAATAATTATACCAAAACAAAAAATCTCTCCTGGGCCATTCTTGTGATAGCCGCCTGCTTTTCTTTGTTTTCAAAACATGGATAACCACATATACATAGATAGACATGTACATAAAACTCAGCATCCAGATCCCAAGTTGTTAGAACCCCAGGGTATCTTTTGGCATCTGGTATTTTTAAGAAGGTATAAGCTTGCATGGGTACTTTTCAGCTGGGGTGACTAACCCTTCCTTCCCCCCCTGCCCCTCCCCCGCCCCATGTGCCCTTTCAGGAACATTTGGCAATGTCTGAGATGGTTTTTGGTTGTCACCACTTGGGGAGAGGGCGGCTACTGGCATTGAGTGGGTAGAGGCTAGGGATGGTTGCTAAACATCCTATAATACACAGGACAGCCTTCCCCACAACAAAGAATTATCCGGCCCCACATGTCAGTGCACCGAGGTTGAGAATGCTTTGAAACAGGTTCTTGATTTCAGAGGCTTGTAACAGTGTTACTTCTAAATTGAGAAAAAGAAGTCAGGTGGATGTGGGAGAGAGTGGGGCATGGAGAGGCTTGATTTCTAGCAATTGAGGCTGTGATATTAATTAAAAGTTTCTGATCTCACTGATGATACTGGTAACAAACCCGTTATTAGTATCTGGCAGCATCCTGGCAAATTCCATGCTAGTTCATCTCTGGTGCAAGCGTTCAGGTCTTGTATAAGGTCAGTTTGGGCTTGCGTGAGAAGTTTGTGAGCTTTTACTTGTTCAGAACTGGTTGCTACTGGGCTGAGGCCTGCTGGGCTGAGGCCTGCTGAAGAATCTGTAGAGGAAAGCGCTGGAAGGAAAAGACGTCTGTCTGGGGCCTCAATCCTACCGCCCACCTGGTACTTCTGCGCATCTAGAACTGGGGGAGATGCTTTAATCTGAGTATTTCTGGAGGACTAAGGAGGGTCAGGGGACCCCACTAGTGAGATCCAAACTCAGAAGTTCATTTCTCATTGTGGTACGATGTTAATTTCCAGGCCTAAGCTGCTCACTGGTTTCTGATAATTCTTGTGGCCAGGCCAGGTTTGAGAGTGTAACTAGGGATAGATCTGGCAGCTGCCTGGAATGCTGGCTTAACTTTTTTTCTTTCTTTTCTTTTTTCTTTTTTTCTTTTGGCTTGAAAGGAGGGAGACAGTTTGAACTGAAAGATTGGTTCCGTCAGAGCTAGGAGGAAAATTCATGACTGCCATATCACATAGCTTTGAAGTTCGTTGGATGCTTGCTAGGCTCTGGGTTTGTGCCTAGGAGGAAAGATCAGACTTCCTTTGAGAGGCATGGGGTGGGGAGTGGGCTGGGGCACCCAGGACCCCAACCTGTTAGAGTAAGTAATATCTGGGGGACGTGGCTGGTATTTGGAACGTCAGCAGGTACTACCTGCTCTGACCTATTTTTAAAACCTTATTGTGTGGAATCGGGCTTTTGATTTCCCAGGAAAGGGTTTGGCCTGTTAAGTAATAAATGTGGAATAGTCTTAGATACAAGAGTCTGGAACTTGTAGCTCCTTCACCTGAGTGGAATAAAAGCATGGAACCTGTGTGCTGAGAACAACAGGTGACAGGCAAAATTGGGTCCCTGCCCCAGACCCTTGAGCTCAACTGCTGCAGGCTAACTTCCTGAAGACCTTCTGCCTTGGGGCAGCAGACATGGGAATGGCTTTGGCTGTTGGCGATATCCATGTGTGATGGGAACTGGATTAAGTCCAACTTTGCCGGAAGCAACTCTGCTGACTCCCTCTGTAAGAAGACCCTTGAACTGGCAGTGTCCCTGTGGGACCCTGGACAGAGATGTTCCCATCCTGCTCCATCGGTAGACAGGCCAGGCTGCTCTTCCCAGCTCGGCTTTGGGTCACCAGCCTGGTGTTTTAGGCTGGACCGTGGAGCTACAGAACAAGTGTGAGACTGCTCTCCCCCAAAGGATCCTGGGACCTCCTGGAACCCCACCACTTCCCAGGCCTGTCTGTAAAACTGGGTTCGCCCGACCGCCTTCACAGGACCCACTGTTCACAGTCATGGAGGCACTCTGTAACCAAGCAGAATCCTATATTCTTGTTGTTAACAAACCAGGACCAAGAGGGCATCATACTCGGATCCGTGCCTGCCAAACATGAGGTGGCAAGTTCCCCTCTGACTCAGAACCCTGTGTTTATTAAAGACCTGTTAGCGTGCCTGGGTGCACTTCTCCCTACTTATCTGGCACAGTGTGAAGGCAGAGCCATAGGATACTTAATTATAGTCCACGTGCCACTGAATAATGGCCTGTGAGGTTAAGGATTTCATAGTGTCTCTCTGTTCGGTTTCAAAAATTGGGGGCTGTCGCATTCCTGAGACCCCAGAACTTAGCGAGTGAACCGGGGATACAGTGCTGTTTATCCCCGCACCCATCCACCCAGCCTTCCCTTTGTGGAGCCCTCTGAACCTTAGGTTTGCAGGCCTGAGCTCACCGGTTGGCCCCTCAGATGTCCATATGCGCATCTGCTCGTTTTTTTCCTCAGAGGAAACACTTGGCTCTGTGACCAGGACCACTCAAGCCTGCCCTTTGCCTCTGGAGAGCCCATCCCATGGCCTTTGACCCAAGGACATAGGCCAGTTCTGCTCTGGCCTATCTCCAGCCCTTCTCCTCTTCTTCCGTTGTTGCCAATATTTTGATACTGATCCAATCTGGGGAAACTTAGTTTTGATTTGGGCCAGCTTCCTCCATAGGATTTCAGAGGCAAGTGTGCTGCACGTTTTGGCACTGTGGCAAGTTGGGGGTGGGGAGGTGGCCAGAGGAAAGTCAAGTAGTCTTCTGTTCCTGATTTCCAAGGCAGGAGGTGAGATTTGTAAACTGTAGGATGGTTTGATGCTGAAGCTTTCCAGCAACAGACCTTTTCAGCCCCAGGGGGTTAGAGATCTGCA
>NC_138369.1:2578112-2613176 GCF_054177405.1 Leptonychotes weddellii | reverse complement strand
CCCCCCAGCTGCTCACAGGGCTGGATTTGGCAGCTGCTCCTACTGAGCACTGCAGTTTGGGTACATTTCCGCTCATTTCCTGTTAGGCAGTAACCAGGGTTCCACTAACGCAGGATCCCAGAAGGACAGCCCCATCTTCCTTTTCCGCTCAGTTCCTAGAAAAAAACCTGCTGACTAGGCCCAGAGAGGGGGGGTCACGCGGAGACTCCCAACCACAGCAGGAAAATAGAAGTGTGATTTCCTCCAAAGGACCTGACTCAGCATTGGGTCACTGCCCAGCTGCTCAGAGTTCCACACCTGGGAATCAGGCACCTCCAGCGGCGTCACTTCCGGTGCCTGAGACCACTAGCCCAGTGGCCACTGTCCCAGCAGGGCTGGCAGTCGTAAGGGGTGCTATCCTAGCCCAACCGTGCAAGGTATCCACTGAGTGTCAGAGAGGACACGGGCTCTTCTCCCGGGCTCAGCAGCCCTACCTGCCTTTGGTAGATGAACATTCAGTTCACCTTCCATGTCCCTTCAGCCTCTGCAAGATGTCTCCCCAGCCCCTGGGCACTCAGAACCCCTGTCTTCCTGTCTCTCTGACTCCCGCGTAGCTGCCTTCCCAGTCGAGGACTAAGATTGGTGTCTTTGTCGCTGGATCCTAAGTCTTTGCGGGCAGGGCCCATGTGGTTCTGCCACTGCTGTGTGCCCAGTTGAGCCCAGTCCCTGGCCTGTCCCGGGAACTCAGGAAGAATTGGATGGATAGATGGACAGACGGACGTTTGCACACTAGTGAGCAAATGGTTGCATCATGGGTTATGGGTGCAGATGCCGAGCTGTAGTGTCAGCATGCCTAAAGGAAGCAGAGCAGAAAGGTGAACATCCCCAGCTGACCTGGCATTCAGGACCTCCTGGAGCCCCACCTGGTCCCAGTTTTAAATCCCACCTCTTCCCTTCATGGGTGGCACAGTCCAGTCCGACCAGTCTGCCTGCTGGCCGGGCTACTTTACACTGCCTTATGCCTCACCTTCCGCATCCCAACCTGGTTTCTCTGTCCACTTCCTGTTTACCCTGTAAAGCCCTGTTTGTATCTCCCTTTATCCTTACCCTCTCCTGTGGCTGCCCACTGGAAAGACTTCTCCATCCTCTGAGCATCTGACCCAGTGCTCTCGCGCCCACGTGCCACACGCCAAACACATCCTCACACCAGAATGTGCTTTTCTGCTCATCAGACCTGAGCTCCTGATGGAGCAGGGCTGCCTGGTGCCTTGTGACAGGCCCAGGGCCCCCTGGGTCATGGCTTGCTGACCAAGTTGTCAGAAATGGTGGGCTCCTTCTGAGTGGGAGTGGGGCAGTCCAGTGACAGTGACAATGGCCTCCTGCAATGTCCCTGGGGGTGGCTCCTGCTCAGGCCCAGGCAGAACCCCAGGGAAGCAGAGTGGCTAACAGCCCTCCATCAGGAACAGGTCCAGCTGGTTTAAAAATAAGAAGTCAAAGCTCAGAGATTGTTCTCCTGGCTTTGGCTTGGCCTGACAGTAAGTGCACGGTTCAGCCGATACTCTCAGGGAGTCCCCAACCATCACCTGGGCCCCTAAGTCACATCTCTTTCACCAGTGCCCCTCCTCCCAGCCCTACTTTTTCTAAAGTGCAACAGTTGAATGATGAACTTTCTGTCATTTGGGGCCTCAGCCCCAGGATTGAGCAGCAACCCACATTCTTAGGAAGCCCCACGGGAAGGAAACTGGGAACTTCCTGCTCCTTTTGCCCCCCAAGGCTCCCCCTGGCCCCAGCCACTCACCTTCCCAGACGAGGCCCCATGGCTGCCAGGGGGCAGAGGGGCAGGCACCCGTCAGCCCGGAGGCCTTGGCCCATCAGAGCATGATTGTCTGGAGGTGGACACCCGGCACTGGCCCTTCAAGGCCAGCCTTTGTGGTTCACAAGAGGGCAGCTGAGGGAATGGGGATGGGATTTCTTCATCCCTGAATCAAACCCTGCTGGTCTAGGGTTGACCTTTAGCTCCTGAGAGTTGAGAACCGTTGCTACAGGTTAGTCTCTAGCTGCTTTCTGCCCTGCGCAAGGCAGCATTTCCCTCATCTTTGTGAAACGTAGGAGCTGCTGCAGCTCCGCGCTGACCACCAAGTGGGTGTCTGGGTCAGGACCCTGAAATGCGTGCAAGTGATGCCCCACGCCGAGGTGGGCTGTGAGGAGGTCCTGGACGCCCCAGTCCGGATGGCTTTCTCACCCAGCTTCGGCCTGGGACATCTTCACAGCGGAGTCTGAGCCATCTGTCTCGGGCTCCCCGCGAGGTTCCTTTCTCTCCCACAGCCTCAGGGACCCCTGAGTGTTCTCTCCCGTCCTGCGCTGCCTCAGAGCATACCTTCAGCTCAGGGTGGGCAGGAGGTGCTAGCAGGCCCCTTCTGTTGAGTAGAGCCTCTCTACCACCTCAGTACAAGCGGGCTTGGGAGTCTTAGGTGGGAAGCTGCAGAGACAGGAGGAAAGTGCGGTGGTTCAGGAGGGCGGGGAGAAAGTCCTTTTGCCCGGTTGCCTCCATTGTGCTTCTGGAGTCCAGGAGTCCGCTCGGCTTTCCAGCGGAGTCCGCAGGGTTGACCTTCTTGCAAAGGTCACCGGGGTCGCTCCCGGTGCACTCACCAGGCCCCAAGCCAATCGGTGCTGGGGTGCCTGGGGTGCTGTCGAGGGCCCATCACTTCTCAGGCACCTTGGTAAGGTTGTTGCTGCTGTTATTAGCGTTCCTTATTGTTAATCACATCGTTACGTCATAACCATTAACGTGGGTACATTGATCTGCTACGTGGAGTGACACACATTATGTGTTGTCCATAACCATCATCTAGCTAATGTTAAATTATAAGTGTCCACGTAAGGTTGTGTATCATCCACGTCTTGTGTTGCTGTATCATGATGTGGTTCAGACACAGGAAAAGATATAAAGAAGGGCCACCATAGTAGCCACGCGCCCACAAGAGTTTCACTAAAACACGGGCACTGCAGTCACAGGCAAAGCCCCTCCCTGATTTACACCTTTACTGCCCGTGAATTGTCACCAGAAGGTGCACAGTGTTGTTTTGCAAGTTTACCCCTCCAAATAGTGTCGCATGGTTATTTGGTGTAAGCTGCTCTTTTTGCTCGGTACCCTTCTTGCTTCCCGTCCACACGCACATGTGTAGCTCTAGTGTCATTGCTCAGCTGAACAGCTTTCCCTGGCGTGACTGTACCATCCCCTGCCAGTGGGCATGTTTCCATGTCTTTGCTCTTTCCAACCGTGTGGCAGTGAGCACTCTTGCAGATGTCCTCTCAGGCATGTGTCTGAGAAGTTTTCCAGACTTACACCTCATTTAATGTAAATGTATAGGTGTTCCGTGGTAGCAGCATGGAAAAAAAAAATCGTATTCAATTTGCATGACCTCAAGTCCCGGGCCCAAAGCTGGCGGGAGTCATGTGTCTGAACACTCATAAGGGTGATATTTCAAGTGTGCTCTGCGGTACCGCCCAGGGGCCCTGGCCAGGATGCTGAGTGGGTGGGGCGGAGGCTCCCCAGGCCTGGGGTTAGCTGGGGGGTGATCCAGGGAGGCCTGTAGCTGCAGCCGGCACCCAGAATCCTCTGTCTGCCCCATGTCCTCCTCACAGAATTCATTTGTTCATCAGCCTGTCAGTTCCTCAATAGCTGTGTTTTCAGTTCTGTTCTCCACAGTGAGACCGAGTTTGCAGAAAGCACCTGGCATCCAGCCTTGTCGCAAAGGGCCACTTGCGCTAGTATATACAGTCGAAGCTCCCTGATTGGAGATTCTGCATGTGCCTTCACCTGTTCGCTGGTATTTACTTGTAGCCCCCAAATCAGTACTTGGGGCACTTTGCAGTCATTTGCAAACATGTGCAGAGGGGCAAACAATTTTGAGTCTCCCGATGTGCTTGTTCCCTGCTGAGATGTGTTTCAGCTCAGATTCTTAACCAGTGTCCTTGCAGTATATTTAAGTGCCACAGTTTTTTTCAATTTTGTGCTTTTTGTGGGTGATTTCGCTGTTTGGAACGGCCCCAAGCACAGAGCTACAGGGCCGGCTCGTGTTCCTGAGTGCAAGAAGGCTGTGTTGTGCCTTATGGAGGAAACCCATGTGTCAGATGAGCTTGGTTCAGGAGGGGGTTACAGCACTGCTGGCTGAGTTCAGTGTAGATGAGTCAATAGCGTGTGTTAAATAAGGTGTCTTTAAACAGAAATGCACGTGACACAAGGTTATGTATTGATTGGCTGTGGCCAGAGGCTTACAAGAGCCTAACCCCGTTGTTTCCCCTAGGAGCAGTGGTTCCATATTCAACAGCTCAGTGTTTGCTGCGACTTTCTAGAACAGAACTGCTATGGACGAGTGGCGAGACCCACCTGCGGTTCCTGTGGCAGGCAGGGTGACTCGCCCTGCTCCACAGAACCTGTCTGTGTGCTGCCTTGGTGTGGGGGCCTTGTCAGTGGGAGCCAGGGTGTGGACCTGGAGATGCAGAGATCACTTGGAATTAACCTGGTGGGCCCCGCTCTAGGGATCAGGGCACTTAAAGGCATATTCCTGTCCCCTCTGTGGTGAGAGGGAGGTGTGACTGCAGAGCAGAGGCCCCAGGAGAAGGGAGCGTGGCAGGTCGGCTTCGCCGGCTTTGAGGACAGGACGGGCCACAGCCAAGGAATGGGGGCCGCTCTAGAAGCCAGGAGAGGCACCAAAAGCCCCAGCGCTCCTAGACGGGAATGCGGCCCTGCCAACATCTTGGTCTTAGCCCAGTGAGATCCATGTCGGACTTCTGACCTCTTTAAGATTTATTTTTGTATGTTGTATGGTGTCAGGTTGTTTAACGTTTTGTGGTGTTTGTCCCTGAGTTTATAGTAATTTGTTTTGGCAGCTGTAGGTCTGTACGGTCTTAAAGCCTTGCCCTGATAAAAGTTTTCAGCTCTGTCTTTAAGGTGTGGGTGTGTGCACACATGTGCTCGTGTGTTTTATCCTCCGTGAGCTCTCGCCTACAACTTGATGGCCGAAGTCAGCCAGAAAATAGGACCGGTTCGCTTGGCCAGGTCGACTTCTGGGTCACCGTGCTGAGAGCAGGTCCCCCAGCCATCTTCAGGTAAAGGGCTCTGTGGAGGGAATCCGAAGCTCTACAGAAGTCACTCCCTGGTTCCTGGATCCCATGTTGGTGACTTAAAAGCTGATGGACTGATAGGAAGTCCTCCATCACCATTGTTTAACATGAATTTGAAAACTGGCTCCATGTTCAGGTTTTATGCCCAAAAACCCTGTTGCCCGTCTGCCCCTCAGGGCAGCACCTTGCAGCAACACTGTTGGGAGAGTCTGACCCACGCTGGCTCCTGCTAACTGTGTAGAAGGAGATTGGTGGGTCTCAAGTCCGAGGGCCCCTTTCTTCCCATTGTGGAGCCTGGAGCTTCACACCAGATACTCTTTGCTTAACGACCCTCTCATCTCTAAGAGGGACCCTTCAGGACCTCTCCCAGGCACCTGTGTCCGTGCCAGGCCTCAGCTCCTCTGTCCTCTGCATGGGCTCAGATTCCATGTCCTCTTGTCTCTGCCTTTCTTCACATCATGTGCCTTTCTCCTTTCTGCATCAACTTATCCTTCAAAGCCAAGTTCAGGGTCATCTCCTTTGTGAACAGTCCCTGGTTCTCTCCCCACAAGGAGGAAGTGGCTTCTCGCTATAGGTCCCTTAGCATAGACCCTTCTAGTAATCTTTTTTTGTGTGTGGTTTTATTTTTGTGTGTGTGTGGTTTTATTAATCTTTTTTCCCTCTACTATACCTGGCATTTATAATGAATTGTTGAATGAATAGGGCAGCCTTTTCAAAAGGGGGGCATCTGGCCTTCTGACTTTGACCCCACATGTTCATCCCCACCCAACAGAGCAGATCAGCTCCAGGCAGGAGAGTGTCCCAAACATGCATGGTGACTAAGTGATTGGATTAGGGCTGATAGAGTAACACAGGATCCTATGACCAGGCTTGTAGGAAGGAACCAGGGATGATTCCCAAGGTGATGACCCTGGATGCTGGCTTTGCATTTGGACGTGGGAGGAAGAAAGCAAAAGAGCATACAGGGCTTCCTAGACAGGCAGCTAGAGCGAGTGCTGGAGCCTCAGGGCTGCTGGCTTGCCCTGTTATATTCTCCCACTCTCCCCCCGCCCCATTCCAGGAGCCCAGAGACCGTCTATCGGTGGGGACTGATGCAGGGCTTGATCCCTGGACCCTGGGATCATGACCTGAGCCAAAGGCAGCCGCTTAACTGTCTGAGCCACCCAGGCGCCCCTACTCTGTGGGTTTTTTTTTTTTTTTTAAGATTTTATTTATTTATTTGAGAGAGAGAGAATGAGAGAGAGCACATGAGAGGGGGGAGGGTCAGAGGGAGAAGCAGACTCCCTGCCGAGCAGGGAGCCCGATATGGGACTCGATCCAGGGACTCCAGGATCATGACCTGAGCCGAAGGCAGTCGCTTAACCAACTGAGCCACCCAGGCGCCCTACTCTGTGGGTTTTAAAGCACGTTCATGCCTGAGTCCCGGAGCACGTCGTCACCACCTCCCATCTTACAGTTGAGGAGACTGAGGCTCAGCAGAGTCTGTGTTCTTGTGTAAAGTCATGGCCTGGTAGGCAGAGGTGGTGCTTGTTTCTGCTGAGAGCCCCCACCCAGTAGCTCCCGGAGGGCAGGGTGTGCATGCCAACATGAATCTATTTACTGTCTCAACGAATATTGGTCGCCCAAGCACCTACTGGGAGCCAGGCCGGTGCTGCCCTCCCAGCTCCTCACCGTAGCCGCACTGCCGACTGGGGTGCCCTGGAGCGGGGAGGTGGGGCGAGGAGGTGGAGCCAGGCTGTCCCAAGTGGCATTGCTGGAATGAAGATGAACCCTGAGGGAGGAGAAAGGGCCCCTGAGACCTGCACTTCTGCATTGATGGCCTGCGGCAGGGTCCCCGGGAACCTCAAAGTGCTGGGGCTCGGGTGCTGACAGCTTGTGTGTGTGTGTGTGTTTGTGTGTGTGTGTGTCCCAAGGAAGAACAGGCCTGGTCACTAAAGGGTGGGTGGCAGCTGGGGGGATAGGGGCAGTTTGCCCCCGTGACCACCGCGGACTCCCTGCCTGACCCAGGCAGCTCCTTCCTCCTCAGCCCTGTTGGTGTCCTCATCTGTGCTGAGGTGGCTGGACAGTGATTTTGAGGCTAGACTCCTTCCAGCTCTGGCCTTCCAAGACTGATTCTGCAGTTGAGACAGGCGGGTGCCCCTGGACCAGTGGGGTGGGGGGGAGGGTATGGTTGGAAAAGTGGCCAGGCAGGGTGACCGAATTTCGGCATTTAGCACGTGGCCCCACTTACAGCGCCGGTCATTAACCGGCAGCAGGGGTAGGTCAGCTGTGCTGAGGGCTACTGACCGCTTCACCTCTCCCCGCTTGCCATGTGCTGTCCTAGGGTCAGCACCTGCCTAGGAGCTTATGTAGCCTCACCTGAAGAAACTGGTCTTGTCAACCAAGCCTGTTGTCACCGCCCTGATAGGACAGGCGAGCCATAGAGCCAGGTGACAGTACGTTCCTCGGCACCCACTCAGAGCTGCTGCCTGAGCTGGCTCAAGGAGCTCCATGTCGGAGCTCTGCCAGCCCGGGGATCCACAGCGCCCTGAGTGTGTGCTGCCCCAAGCTCCCCAGCTCCAGTCTGGCGTGTTTCTGTTTGGCCTTTAGAGGCTGTTTCCTCTCCTGTGTCCTGGCCTCCCGAACCACAGACTTGTTGCTTTCACAAGGGTTCCTGTCAATGAGAAATCACGCCACTCCGGGAAGGGGGATCCTCTGAATACAAACAGCCTGGGCCTGGCTAGCTCAGATTTTTTTTTTCTTTGCAAATTTTTTTGACCCTTGGCTCTCTGGTGAGGGAGCCAGCCACGGGCAGACCTTGGGTGGAGAGCAGGGAATTGGACCGGCAGCCTCCAGCCAGTGCCAGCCTTATCTGGATTTCCCACAAGTGGGTAACAAAAGGAAGTTGGGGATGTGGAGGCATGCTGCCATCCAGCTAACCCCAGGAGTTTGCTGCGCTCTCAAAGCCTCGCCGCCGTGGAGTGGTGTATGAGGTCATATCAAAGTGCTTCTGTCAGTGATGGGGTTACCCACTTCAAGTTCACAGTCCAATGGGTGGAGGACCATAAAGAGGTGGGAATGAGGCGGGTGACTTCACAGAACAGAAAACACAGCCCGGGGGGAGCTGGTCCAAGGTGAGGTCTGAAGGGGGCAGGGACTTGAGAGAGGAGGTGCCAGTAATGTGATGGGAGAGATGGCCAGTGTCCACGTCACTCCCGTCTAGGTAAGGAGACAGGTGATAGAGAATCAGGAGGGCTTCCTGATCAGAATCAGAAGGGGGCTTTTCATTAGTTAGGCCTTTAAAAATGGAAGGGGTCTTCGAGACAGGAGAGAAGGCATCTGTGTTCCAGGAGGCAGGGGCTCTGGGCTTTTAGATTGATCAGGGGGTCACCTTAGCTTGTCATGGTTGGGGTACACGTGGCCCCTCCTCGAGACTCGTGCCTGGGTGCCTAGCCTCTGGTGTGGTAGGCTGTGCTCACGGTGTTTGATATGGATGTTGTATCGGTGCCTTCCAGAGGCCAAGCAGGATTTCCAAGCTGCATCTCTGGTCTCTTTCTGAAGGGCTACTCTTCTGTCCGCTCGCCATCGATACCAGATGAGTTTGCAGAATACCCTTATTGTATCCGCGCATATGCGGGACACACTCCTGCTCTGCCCGCCTGACTGTGGACCGGCAGCCGGCACGCAGCGCACACTCACTGATGCGGAGCCAGGCAGGACTGGGGGGATTTATTACATTTCTTCGTGGGTTGGGTGTTTCTTTTTATAAGTTGTCATCTGAAGTTGACTTTCCCAGTTGTCTGACTTGCAGCCCTCCTGCCTCATCCCTGTGATGAGAAGACAGAACACAGGAGGTCAATATATACCCAGTATACCCAGGCATTTTAGCCCGACCACGAGTCCCAGGGGTGATCTGTTCCGTGAGCAATTGCTGGCATCTCAGGCGTTGGGAAAAACCTTCTGTATAGCGAGGGGCACCAGCTGGGATCAGGCCCAGCTCAGAGTCCCCTGGTCAGCAGGCCTCATTCCTTCCACCTGTCCTGGAAGGAGGCAGAATGAGCTTACAGCCTGAGCCTCCCCACCCCCCCATCCCCTGCCCGGTCTGGTGCTGCCCAGATTCCTCACTTTCCCAGGGTGTGTTCTGGGCCAAGTCACAGTCAGCGGGAGGGTGAGAGAGAAGTCCTGTCCTATTCTTTCCAGGTTAGCAGCACCATGCCACAGGCAGGGGTCTGCATGAGGGAGCCTGGTGAGCCCCCTGAACAGCTCCAGTCTGGTGCGCCCTTGGTATTTGCACAGGGCTCTGTAGTGTTCCAGGAGTTTTGGCCTCCTGTCAGCCCTGAGCCGTGGGTATTATGTGGAGTTCCAGAAGGCTCAGGGCAAAGCTGGCCCTCAACTTCAGGTCTCTGGCATCTGGGCCGGCACAGTTAACTCAGAGTAGTCCTGGACGGCCGCCCTGCTTTAAACTCGGGTTCTTGGCCTGGCGTCCAGGAGCAGGTAAGGTCCTCCTGACCACCCGCTTACAGGGCCTGAGATGTGGCTCCACACCCGCTGGTGGGAGGGTTGGGGTTTGCAGCCCACCCCAAGTGCCATCCTTAGTCTCCAGCAGACCCATGCTCGTTATTAATCGGCGTCTTGTCTCCCAGCACCCTGACACCCAGCTAGCCTCTGAAAATGGGGAAACAAGCCAGAGAAGTCCAGGGACAGCCTCTGGAGTTGGGTTGGACTTAACTATTTTGGGACTCCTGCCTGGCTTGGACACACACGTGCACGTACACCACCACCACCCCGCCCCCCCGGCACCCCTGCACATACGGACTACTCTGCCTGGCCCTGGGCAAGGCACATCCTGGGGCCTCCTGGGGCCTTAGTTATCCCATTTATAAGGTAAAGATACCTGCCCAGAGGCCACAGCTAGGCCAGGTGGTTGCTGGAGCTCTCTGATGGCTCTATCCCTTCCTCTTGGGGTCTCAGGGATGACAGAAGGGCCAGCAAGGCAGCAAGACCACAGAACATCATCTGTGCTGCATGACCCCTCCTTAGCCCCTGCTGTCCTGCCTCCCTCTGCAAGCCGAAAGTGCTTCAGAGCCAGAAGCTGGCTCTTCTCAGCACCCAGCGGGGCCCTCTTCCTCCCCCAGTTTCTGTGAGATCAACCAGGGAACTGGAGAACCATGGATGAAAGCGGGGACCAGTTCTGTTAAGTGGCTTCTGATTCCTTTTGGGGAAACTTGGCATCTTCGTAGAAATCCCAGGATTGCCAATCTTTACAGTTGAACTTGGGCCAACACTCCATTTCATCGACAAGGAAACTGGGAGGGTCCCCAGAGGAGCCGCCCCTAGGACCTTAGGCCACTGCCGCACCAGGTGCTCAGCCCCTGGCTCCTGGCCAGACGGACCCTGAGGGGAAATCCCTGCCTGTGGCCAGTGCTGGCCAGCCTGCCCTCTCCCCGCACCATCCACGTGGAGCTGGGGCCAGGCAGGGTGAGTTCCTTGTTACCACATCTCCTAGGACTGCTGAGTCACCCTGCGGGGAGGAACAAGGCACTTCCCTCAAACAGAGAGGGCTGAGGCCAGCTCCATAACATCTGGGAACTGGGCCCGAGCAACAAGAAATGGCACCTTGCAACTGCCTGTGTCTGCCCAGCCCCTCGCTGTTCCTCCGCGGCCTCGTGGGCACAGATCTCTCCCAGCCTTTGGGGCCTCCTGTGCCCCTGCACCTCTGTGTCGTTAGCCATGCCCTGGGAAGTGAGGGAGGCTTCATCTCAAGCCTGCCCTTTGCAGGTGGGGAGAGGGGCCAGCAAGAGTCTGCCCTGCAGTGGGCCTTGGGCCAGCCAGTCAGATGGTGTCCATCAAACCCATGCAATGTGCTGGGTTGGGCCAGAAAGCAAGACACACGGGGTCCTGCACCCTGGGAGCTGGCCGTCAGCCAGAGACAAATGTGGGATCCATGGCATGCGTGGCATGCAGAGTTAGAACGGGAAGAGCTCTGAAAGGCATGGGGGACTCTAACAGGAAGTTACACTGAAGCCGAGGCCTCTGACTCCACACAGGGATTAGGCTGGAGTGGCGGGGAGGGGAGGGGAGGGAAGCAGTCCTGGGGGCTGCAGTGCAAAGACAGGGCGGGTGCGGGGAGACGGTGGCAGGCTCCGATTTGACTCGTGCAGGGTTCTGGACAGGAGGCAGGAGCAAGGCCTGGGGAGGGAGACCCAGGCAAAGGCTACCCGGGGTCCTGGGGAGGAACGAGGAGAGTCCGAGCCAGGGTGGGAGCAGGCCTGGTTCGGGCATGTGGAGGGCTGCAGAGACACACGCGGCCCTCGGACGGATTCCTGGGTGTTGTGGGCCTGGCAGGCAAGCGGTGTGACAGTCGCAGGGAAGGGTGGATGAAGCAGGCTCTAGCGGAGTCAGTGAAGAAAAGTTCTTAGCCTGGAGCTGGAGGGGCAACTGTCTTGGTGTCTGCCTGGCAGGAGCCTCTTCCTGCCAGAACTCAGACTTGCACTGCAAAAGCAGAGGTCAGGGCCTCAAGACCAGGCCTCCACTTCATCCCTCTTCTGTCTCTGGGACAGCAGCACACAGAGCTTCATTATCTGGCTCCTTACTCCACCGGGACAGTCACTGGGTGAAGGTCCCCCGTCTGCCTCGCCACCTCCCTCTAAAGTCACTTCTTTACAGTGGTCAGTTCCTGCTTTGCTCCCAGTGCCCTTGCCGTGGCCGGCTCAGACTTTCGGATGAAGCCAGACAGGTGACTTGGAGGGATTTTCTTGTTTGAGGGACTCCACCCCCGGCATTCAAACAGCCTGTGCCAGGCAGGGCAGCAGCAGCTGGGACTTCGTGTGGCATTCGGCTCGCCGCCTTCCAGACAGCACAGTGTTTATCTCCCCGTGCCAGGCCAGTGTCCCATTCTTCATCTCGAGGAGCCAGGAGCCAAGCAGTCCTGAGCTGCGTCTGTGCAGGGATGGGGGAGGCTCGGGCCAGCCCAAGACGGGACATCAACGACCGGCCCTGCGGGTGGCAGAAGACCACGAGGGTCTCGGTGGCCAGAGGCCAGGTCTGACCAGGGCCCCCCTGCCCGGCTCCTCTCCACAGCTATCCTGGCTCCTTCCCCAGACAACAGCCAGCCCCACTCCGGCTGGGAGAGCAGCAGCTGGTGCAGCCCTGCAGTCTAGGGGACCTCCGGCTTCCGCTTCGGGGCCAGCATCACAGCCACCACGGCCCCTCCTGCAGAGAGATCTTCAGAGGCCACGTTTGGCACCCAGAACCAGTTCCCGACAAAGTACCACATGCGGGGGTCTGTCCGCTGGGGCCTGATCTGGCGGTCGCAGCGCCCAATTGGGAGTTTTCATGCGGCACATAACTTCGGAAGACTTTTCCTGCTTGATCATTTCTACTGCACCCTTCCACCGAGCTGCTTTTTAGAAATCACTGAGTTGGGATGGCTAGGAGAGGAAGCGTGCGCCCTGAGGCATGAGGGTACCAGCAAATCCGGGGAAATTTCAGAATTCCCGGTATGTCTCCGGAAGTTCTGACTTGTCCGAAGCCTGCCCTCTGTGAGGTTTAACCAAGGGCCTGGTGATTTATTCTCCCAGTCACCTCACAAATATTTATGGAGGACCTGTGACAGATGAAGCGTCTCGCTTAGTGCCAAGAGCTTTCGGTCTTCTGCTCACATGTCTGCTTTGTGTCCTCCGGCTCCTCCCAGGAGGGGAATGAAGGTCTGTTAGGGTGCAGATGATGTTTCCACAGGCTCTACTTCCCTGGCACCTCCTCCTCACCCCCCAAGCTGTGGGCCAACCCCATGTCTCATGGCCTTTGCTCTCAGAGCCACAAGGGAGCTCCGCCCCAGTCAGCAAGCAGCTCGTCCTCGAGCAGCTCACAAGGGCCCGGGCTTTGGGAATTTTCCCAAGTACCCTGGTGACGCCAGGGGCCACTGAAGGTTTCTGGGTAGGGACAGACGCATCAAGAGAAGGGGGTTTGGGGGCAACCAGTGCACCACACACATCACCTCCCCGGAAGCGTGCTCAGCTCGCTTTGCCTTTCCAGAAAGAGAGTCCCATTAGCCAAAGAGTACACCAGGTGGTGTCTCTGCTAGCACCCCCTAAGGTGGGGGCCCAGGAGCATGGGAAGAGGAGGGAGAGCTACAAGAAGGCCAGCAGCCTCATATTCGGAGGGGCAGCAGACAAACCTCGACTCTGCCCATGCCATGGACTCTGGGTCTTGAGACAGAAGACCATGATGGAAACTAGAGGGGTTTGCTCTGCAGCGTTTGGCTCTAAGCCTTCCAGATGTTAGGAGGCGGCAGGAAGGCGGGTGGAGTTGGAAGGGATCTGGAGGGAGTGTGTGTGTCCTCCGGGGGCGGGGGGGGGGGCTCCCCTCCCTATGCCATCACCCTGGCTCAGGAATTTCTCAGCTCTGCCCAGGATCATCACTGCTGCCTCTTGGGGCCTCCCATGTCCAGGCATTGTGCACACGGCATTCTGACACCTCCCCACAGCCCTCGGAGGCCCTCACAGCCCCCAGGCTTCGCCCACATCCTATTGCTGCCCAGTCTTCCAGCACAGGACACAATGCAGGTGGACTGGCAAGTCCGACAGGTCTGGGCACAGCACCCGTGTCCTCCACTTACAGCTCCACAGCCTCTCACCCCTCGGTTTCCTCATCCGTGAAGTGGGCTGGCTGGTCCCTGCACCCTCATCAAGTAGATACAGTGCATGTACCTACACAGTGTCTGGCACATAGTTGGCCAGGAATGGTAACCCTTGTGCCCCAAACCTGCATCTCACCCGGAACCCAGAGCTCTCTCTGCCCGCCTGGCCCGGCTCTGCCAGTTGGGACCCTGCCCTTCAGGTCCAGCTCGGATAGCACTGGCTGTGTGGCTCATCCAGCTTGCAGCTACATCCTGCTGCCCTTTGGGCGTATTTACATCTCCTTTGTGACTCTCACCGTGTTCTTCTCTGAATTGCTGTTATATCGGACATTCTCATCTCCCCCGCCAGAGGGCTGCTCCCCAAGGCCAGGAGACAGACTCTCGTGCCCCTTCTGTATCCCCTCCTGCTTTAGACACAGATCATCACGTAATGTGGTCATTAGCTGGTGCTGGCCCCATTCTGACAGCCATCGCTAACGAGGCAGCCGTGCTCACACCCGAGAGCCAGGAGGCCTATTCACCGGCCCAGATCTCAGGATGGCTCGTGTAGGGCCATAGCCAGAGTGGCTGGGCCTGGACCCTCAAGGCCCCCTTTGCCCCAGGGCCCTGGTCTCGGTCACCTGTTCTGTGCCGTTCACTCCGGCTCTCCAGCAGTGCCGACAAGCAGCTTCTCCCCTCTATGCCTGGTGAGGGAAAGGTCATCCTGGCACCCACAGATGGGCAGGGAGAAGTAAGCTACGCAGAGGCAGGAGGGGAAGCCTGGGCCAGGAGAATTCAGGTGACCTCCAATGTTACCCTGGGAGGTGGTCCTGGAGCGTCTCAGGTGGCCCCCAAACACAAGGTGGCTGGACGAGGTGCAGGACACTGGAGTTAGGGACACACGGTGCCCCTCCGGGACAGTGCAGCCCTGAGCAGCCCTGCACATCTCCCCTCCTCCCGGCACCTCCGTGCCAGCTTCCTCCTCCTCCTCCTCTTGTTTTCTCTTAAACCCTCACATCATCAAAGCAGGCCATCTGCCCAGGTCACGGAGCCTGCAGATTGGCCCCTTCATTTTCCGTGTCGCGTGTGTTGATCAGGTTTCCCTGCGGAGATGATTCAGTTGGAGGCCTGATGTTGGCTTCCTCCCACCCCACAGGATTCGAACTGCTTCCGCAGCTACCAGCAAGTGGCCACGGCAGACATGCCCGCCAGTGCAGTTGGCCGTCATCCGCTCGCCCCTGTGAAAGCAGCTTCTCTGACTTCCCGTGTTCGGCTCACTACTGGAGGGGCTGCCCTGCTGGCTCCTGGCACGCAGCAGCTCCCCAGTTCCTTTCATGGATCCTTCCACTGCATATGCTTTCTCTCCCGAATGTCAGATTCCCTGCTTCTCCCCAAAGATGCCAAAATCTGGAGTGATAACACCAGTCTTTGAAAGAACAGCCTCTCCCCTAACTGGTCTTACTATTAATGCCCACAGGCCAACACTTGTGCATGGAAGTCACGTGGGTGCTCTGGGTGACGATCCAGCTCTGTTCCAGGCTGGCTCACCTCCCAGGTGCCCAGTTCGCAGGGGGTACCATCAGCCGACGTGGCCCCGCTGCTCATAAATGCAGGAGCCTGTGACAGGCCTCTGTCTGCCCGATGCAGACACGTCATTGCCAGTGTGATCATTCAAAGGCCAGGTGGGATCCGGGCCCGGGGAGTTGCCAGAAAGCAAGAGGGGGTCGGGCATGCAGAGAGGCATACGGGAGCAGGGCCTCTTGCTCCCTACCCGGCAGCACCCACCTCTGCAGCCTGAACTTAAGGCACTCAGAGCCACAGATCCCTGTCCCATCCTGGAGCGCCTGCCACCCGGGCTGGAGGCAGAGCATGCTTTTCCCAAAAGTCAACAGTAGTACGGGGGTAGTATCAGTCTGGCCAAACATACGGCGTGAGCTCGTGTGTGCAATTTGCAGAAGAGGTGCCAGCAGAGAGAAGAGAGGGAACTTCCTGCCCGCTGGGGGTGTCCTAAAGCTGGATCGAAGTACTGGCACTAAAACTCATCCAAGGGGAACTCATGACCGGTAGATGTGGGGGAGGCCAGCAGGATCTTGACGACAGACACGGGGGCCTCGCTGCTCAGGGTGCCCAGCCCCCCCCAGGAGAGACCCCGCTCTAGGCCCTACGTGGACACAGTCACTGAGCCAGTCTCGCAAAAAGCCGGGAAGCATCCGGTGGGCAATGGGGAGCTCATCTCCGGAGGCCGCCGCCAGGTCCCCCTGCGCGGTAGCCTCTTCCGCAGCCCCTGGGTCTCACCTGGTGGGGGCCACTTGGGGCGCAGACTGGCTCCCGAACCGGGGCAGGGTTCTGGAGAAGGTTCCGGCCCGGTCTGGGCTTCATGTTGGCCCCAAGGAGGCGCCAGCCTGGCTTTCACAGCGGCAGCCATGATGGGATCACTGCTAGTGACTCAGGCTCTGATGCAGTTGGGTGGGGCCCGGGAGGCTGCAGTTTGCACACACTGCCGCAGTCACGGCCCTGCAGGGCTCAGCCAGTGGGGGACAGGCCCTGGGCACTGCGGGCCCACCAGGCACCTCGGCTGTTCCCTCCTGCCCTGCGTGGGAGCAGGATCGGCTTGTGCTGAGCCCCGACTGAGGGGGGGTGGGAGGTGGGCTCTGTGTGCGGTGCAGGTTTTACAGGTGTTATTTCCATGGTGGTATCTGCTGCTCTCATTGGATCTGAAAATGTGTGTGCATTTTTCCTGAGCGGGACTGAAATGTCAGGGTCGTAGCCTTCCCCATGGGCAGGGCCCTTTGGGGCCCTCCTGCCCCCTCCACCCAGGCAGCGTCCCAACCGCTGAGTCTCCAGGACTGGCTGCTCAGTGACAGGAGGCCTTGGTCCCTAGAAATACCTGCTCTTCATACCCAAAGGTTCGTCCTTGTTATCAACACCACTTACAGTTCTTCCCATGGACCAGTCAGGTCCCTCTCCGCCAGACATGGTCTGCACCCTGGGGAGCCCCACACTCAGAGCCGCGGCTCTTCTTTGGACTTCTTTGATTTTCCCTTTTCCCTTTTGGCCTCTTGTCATCCTTTTATCCATTTGTGCCGGTTCCAAGACTGTGAGCCTTGAAGAGAAAGGACATGGGGAATGATCGTCTGCTACCTGAGGGACCTGAGCCCAGAGCTCCCAGGCGGGGGGGAAGGGAGACTGGTAGGGGCCCAGCATGGCTTCCTGTGTGCCCGGGTGCAAGGACAGCCTGGTAAATCCAGCCCCACACGTAGTGCCTGAGGATGAGGGCTCTGGGGAGACAGGGAGGCGCCACTCATGCCCCCCACCCGCCCCCAGCAGCCTGCAGGGTCTGCTCGTGCTCCTCCCGTTAAGGAAAGGATGTGGTTTCTGCCTGGGAGACCTGTCCCTGTCTGCCCCGCGCCATGTCCTCCTGCACTGAGCGGGCCATCGGTCCTGGGGCCCCGGAAGGTGTGGTTTTGAGCACCTACGCTTCATCTCCCTCCCAGTTCACCAGAAGAGTCTTGTCTCACGTCGGGCAGTGAACTCATTTCCCTCTCTGGCAACCACTGAATTTGAGAACGTCCTGTTTTACCATCATCAAAAGAAGTGAAACTGCCCCATGAAATAAAGTGGAATACCCCATAAATGCCTAGGGAGCAACCAGGGTCTTTCCTTAAGAGTGCAGGGTCCCCTAGAGGATGGCACGGGGCCCGAGCCGCTGCAGGTGGCAGACAGTCACCAGGCAGGCCCTGCACCAGCCCTGCCTCCTTCCTGTCCCCCCACTGCAGCGGCCTCACAGCTCACCTGCACCCCAGGCCCCTCCTGACTCCCAAGCTCAGCCAAGTAGGAACCCCCGACCCACTGGGGAAGTGGCCCTGTCTCCTCTGGACCCTGTTGCGGGGGCGGGCACAAAGCGATGGACTGGGTCATTCCCATGTCCATTCAGCCGCAGGACCTCCTCCCCACCACAGACCTGCTCATTTCCCAGAGGTGCCTGGGGAGAATGTATTTTGGGGAAGTGCCGGCCCCAGGGTTCCCAGGATTCCTTTCCAAAGAGGCAGGAATTCAGTGGGGGAAAGGGAGGTGTACGATCCCCAAGCAAAGAGGCTCTGATGAACCTCTTCCCACTCCTGGAGCTGAACCATGGCATCACTGTATGGGTGTGGGCACCTTGGCCCTGAGAGAGGACATCACTCAGCTGCGGTTGGCCCCAGGCAGGTCTCTGGGGATGGTGGGCACTCGAGGGGTAGGCATGGCCAGGGAAGGCTTCCAGCAGGAGGCGCCACCCTCCCACCCCGCCCTGGGATCCAAGGAGGGTGTGGGTGTGGAAGCAGGGTCTCACTTGGCCACCCATCTTGCCGTCAGCTGTGTCCCTGGGAAGCCGTCATGGATGTGCTGACCCCTTCACTGGCTCCCCCCGGCAGTGGACGTGGCTGGAAGGCATAGTTGGGCCTCCTCCTTGTCTGAGGCTCACACTGTTTTCCCTCCTGTCCCCCAGCTGGTCAGTGAGAAGGTCGGAGGGGCCGAAGGGACCAAGCTTGATGAAGACTTCAAAGAGATGGAGAAGGTACCAGGAGAGGTGGTGCGGCCCGCCTGATGCCCGGCGCCGTTTACCCTCACGGGCCATAGCAGCCCTACAGCTGGGCCACGGGGGGGGGGGCTCACGGATGGACGGGTCCCCCGGCCCTGGGAGGCAGGGAGGCCAGCAGCCCTGAGCGCAGCATGCCGTTCTTGTGTGGGCTCTGAGGCAGGTGGGGCCGGGGAGCAGGGCACGGGCTGTCCAGGGATGCCAGGTTTGGCCTCCGGCACCCCGATGGTTGCAAAAGCCCACACCCTGCCTCTCTTGACAGAAGGTGGATGTTACCAGCAAGGCTGTGACAGAAGTGCTGGCCAGAACCATTGAGTACCTGCAGCCCAACCCAGGTAGGGGTGCCAGCCAGCTAGGAGGGGTCCGTGTCAGCCAGGAATCGGCTGGTTACCGGAGCCTAAGAAGGAATGTGTGAGCTCAGAGAACTGAAGTGCCCAGGAGTAGGCAGGCGGGTTTCATGGGTGGCTGGATCCAAGGGTCCAAAGGATGTCCTCAGAGTCCTGCATTTCCTTTCCACTTTATCAGGCAGCTCTCGTTCTGTGTGGCAACCCTAGTCCGAAATCACCCTTACAGCTAATAGCCCCAGCTGAAAAGAGCATCTTTTCCACCTCACCAACTCACTGGACCAGTTTGAATTGGTTGCCCACCCGTTTGCCAGGCCCACCTTTGGAGCATGAGGCGGGAGTCTCCTAGTCTGAGAGAGAGATGAGGACCTTTCCCTGAGGAAAATCCAAATCTGGGTTCCCATAGAAGGAGGTGATTGATGTGGGACCGGCAGCAACACCAGCCAGGTCCATTCGCGGCCCGGGCCAGGGACAGACCCGAGGGGCAGAGGCAAGCGCACAGCTCCTCCCCCACACCCGGTGGGGGGCTATGTCTGGGGCACCTGGACCTGTACACACCTATACCTGCTCCCCTACTTCTCTGGGGTGCTACTCCCCAGGCCAGGGAAGGGAGCTTCTGTGATCGGAGCTGTGCTCTAGAACGAGGAGACCCCGTGGGGTCCGGAGGAACCAGTCACCTGCCCATTGCCAGTGTTCCTCTGTGGCCGAGGTGAGCAGAGGAGGGAAGTCTATGCTTGAGGTTCTCCTCGGAGCCTGGCCATCAGCAGGCATAGGAACCAAGCTTCCTTGGGTCAGGGCAGCGCTTTAAAAATAAGGGTGTTGGGGAGAGGGAGGCAGCCAGCAGCACTGGCCAAGTGCAGGCCTGGTTCTCGAGAGAGACTGGCCGCATGCCTACCCAGCCTGTTCTCTTCCAGCTTCACGGGCCAAGCTGACGATGCTCAACACGGTGTCCAAGATCCGAGGGCAGGTGAAGAACCCTGGCTACCCACAGTCAGAGGGCCTGCTGGGCGAATGCATGATCCGCCACGGGAAGGAGCTGGGCGGCGAGTCCAACTTCGGTGAGGGCTCTGGAGGGCCAGAGCGTCTGGCACTGGACGGTGGGATGCCACTTCCCTGCCACTGCTCCAGAGTCTTCTACCGTGCCCGTTAATCCCCTGGGCGAGGGTGACTGAGGCTCCCAAGAACACCTTTCCTTCCTCAGTGGTGGTGAGCAAGCATCGGAGTGTTGCCTGTAGGGCCAAGGCCACTGGAAAGCCTACCCTCGAGCCACAGCTAATGCGGGGGAAGCCGTGGGGTGGGGGGCGTGGGAGGTTTGACACCCGTCATCGCCAACTCCTCCCAGCTGCTGGGGCTCAGACTTCAGGGACCCTTGTTTTGTCCTGAATTCTGGCGTCTGGGCCCTGGGGTGAGGGCAGGTTAGCAGTTGGGGGTATCTTGGGCCCCGAGGCCCTGGCCTCCTATGACAGCTTCTCTCCCAATCCCTGCCCTGCTGCAGGGGATGCCCTGCTGGACGCAGGGGAGTCCATGAAGCGCCTGGCAGAGGTGAAGGATTCTCTGGACATAGAGGTCAAGCAGAACTTCATCGACCCCCTACAGAACTTGTGTGACAAAGACCTGAAGGAGATCCAGGTGCTGCGCACCCCATGCCCCATCCAGCGTGCCCACCCTCACACAGCCCCCAGGGCAGGTGCCTCACAAGCCTGCTCCCCCACCTCTCCGCCCCGCCCAGTGTGCCCGTCCTCCTGCAGACCCCAGCATGTACCTCACAGCTCTGATGCCCTTCCCCCCCTCCCCAGCACCACCTGAAGAAGCTGGAGGGCCGCCGCCTGGACTTCGACTACAAGAAGAAGCGACAGGGCAGGATCCCCGACGAAGAGCTGCGCCAGGCCCTGGAGAAGTTTGAGGAGTCCAAGGAGGTGGCCGAGACCAGCATGCACAACCTCCTGGAGACCGATGTGCGTCCGCCCCCCCCCCCCAAAAAAGCGGGGTGGTGGGCAGAGTCACTAATGCCCTGCCCATAGCGGGCTCAGCCCCTGCTCTGAGCCTGAAGGGGCAGCTGCAGGACCCGAGGGGCCTCTACCCGCCCCCAAAGCTTTCGGGTCTCCTCCAGCAGCGCAGGGGTCAGGCAGATGGGGAGGGGGCCAGCCCCTGTCCCGGGAGCATTCTAGCAAGACTTCCTAAAAGAGGGGGCCTTGGGGGTAGGGGTCACAGGGAGGGCCGCCCCTTCAGCAGGCTGCTCACTTGCAGATCGAGCAGGTGAGCCAGCTCTCCGCACTGGTGGATGCCCAGCTGGACTACCACCGGCAGGCCGTGCAGATCCTGGACGAGCTGGCCGACAAGCTCAAGCGAAGGTGAGCCCCAGCCCCTGGCCTTCCCTGTGGGAGCCTGTCCTGTTTTGGGCTGGGCTGGGGTGCCCTGGAAGCCCAGAGTTACTCCCGTGGATTCCTGGGCGGCCGTTCAGGGCTTCCAAGACCCCACCGCCAGCCTCCTCGACAGCCCAGCCCTGCTTGGAGCCTGTGTCAGAGCAGGGGGCTGGCTTCTTTTCATAAGGAATCCCCATACTGCACTCGTAGGGTGGGGGCTCCGGGAGGGAGCAAGACCTCATCAGGCTTGCCGCAGTTGTCAGAGGGGAGGGTTGGAGTGACCTGAGGCTGGGAGGCCAGAAGAAAGAGGCCTTTCAGAGCTCTGGGCCTGAGGGGGTGGGTTACCCAGGGCCGGGGCGGACGGGGCTCCCCTCTGAGAGCTGTCACTAGTCTAGGGCCTGAGAAGGACAGCCTTGGGCAGCCGTGTCCCCAGGTCAGGTGGGCATGCTAAGGGGGCTGCAGGGTTTGGCAGGAACTGGCCAGTTGGCAGCTTCTAAGAAGGGCCTGAGCTGGGGGAGCTGACCAACTGGGAGGCCCTTTGGTTAGACCCATTGGGCCTCTGAGTCCAGGCCTGGTCTCAGGGGTCCCTCCCCCCACCCCAAGTCCTGGACAGCAGCATCAACGGTGGGGAGGGAGGTGTCCCTTCACCTTGGCACACACAGGACTCAGGCCCTGCTGGCTGCTCACAGCTCTCCCTCCCTGCCTGCAGGATGCGGGAAGCCTCCTCTCGTCCCAAGCGGGAATACAAGCCCAAGCCTCGGGAGTCCTTCGAACTTGGGGAGCCTGAGCAGTCCAATGGGGGCTTCCCCTGTGCCACGGCCCCCAAGATCACACGTAAGGAGGGGGAAGGAGTCGCCCCCAGCTCTGTCCAAACTGCGGAGCCAGGCCCACCCCACTCCCTCTGGGGAAGGGGCCCAGCCCAAGGTTCTCAGCCCCACTTTCTGCTTTGTCTGCGAGCAGCTTCGTCATCTTTCCGGTCTTCCGACAAGCCCATCCGGACCCCTAGCAGGAGCATGCGTGAGTGTCCCTGCGGGCACAGGCCCTGCCCTCACAAGCTCCCCACCTCAGTGTGTAACACTGCCTTCTGGTCTGTTCAGAAGGACCCTTCTCTGGTAGACGCGGACGCCCCTGGGATTGGTCCTCTTGGCCCATCTCGGGCAGGGGAGGAGCTAGGCACTGGGCCTGCACAGCACAGCACGGCCTCTCTGGGCCTCCCCATCCGCGTGAGGGTCTCCCGTGAACACCAAGGGTGTCCCAACAGCCTCTAGGCTCTCCAAGTGGCCGCCTGAGGGCTTCTGGTCATTCTCTCACCCTGATGCCACTGGGCGTCCCCAGCTCTTCCCAGGAGCACGTTTGGAGTCCGTTTATGTCCCTCTTTCCCTTGACCCTCTTTTCTGACAAGGCTGGGGGGCAGCAGAGGAAGCGGCAGCTGTCCCTCAGGGGCCACGACCAGGCTGGGGCGGGCGGGGTGGGAGGGAGCCAGGGGTCTGAGCCGAGCCCCTGCCCCCAGCACCCCTGGACCAGCCGAGCTGCAAAGCGCTGTACGACTTCGAGCCTGAGAACGCCGGGGAGCTGGGCTTCCACGAGGGCGACGTCATCACGCTGACCAACCAGATCGATGAGAACTGGTACGAGGGCATGCTCCACGGCCAGTCGGGCTTCTTCCCCCTCAGCTACGTGGAGGTGCTGGTGCCCCTGCCGCAGTGAGGGCGTCGGCCCGGTCCACACGGCCTGCATCCCACCTGCGTCTGTGGCGGCACTCCTGGGGCTGGGGGTGGGGTGGGGAGGCAGGCCCCCCCCTCGGGGGGCAGCAGGGGCGGGGGAGGCGGGGACCGCTGACGGTAGCGCTCACCCCCAGCGCCCTCTCCACGCAGCAGTCTGGGCCGGGGCTGCTCCCTGACTGCATCTCCCCAGCCCCGCGCCCCAAGGGGGCGAACACTAAGGTGCTCTTAGAAACACTAACTTCCTCCCGCCCGTCCAGGAACGGGTAACTCCAGGTGGGCCCCCTCACTCACACACGCACACATGTGCGTGCACACACACCCTGTCCTGTCCCTCCTTCGTCCCCTCTATTCTGGGGTGGCCCCCACCCCCCAGGAGACCTGCCCTTAACAGGATGAGCTGGAACATCTGTGCCGCTGGGTGTTCTGAGCAGGACCTGCGGCCAAGACTCACCACCCCTGCTTTTAAATTACCCCACAGCACTCCTTCCCAGCCCCAACTCCAGGCCTCCCCAGGCCCCGGCACACCCGGGATGCCACCTCCCTGGGGAGACACAATCCTGGGGTCCTCAGGGTTCCCCTAAAGACCGGCCCTTCCCTGAGCAGCCTTGGAGCGGCTGTCCTCTCCCTCCCGCAGGGCACTCAGCCCTGCACGCCGGTGCCCTCCCCCCGTCCTGCACCCTCTCCTCAGTTCCCCGTGTAGGGTGCCCCACCCCAGACAAGCACACAGACGTTTTTCTCGGGCACGAGCTGCCACCACCAGCTGTGCACGCAGCACACCCGTGTGCCCCTGCAGACGGGACCACAGGAGTCTTGCAGCCTCTGCTCTGCTGAAGGTCAAGTACACAGGCTTTGAGGCATCTTCCCAGAGCCCTGGCTGCTGGGACTACCCTCGAGAGAGGGTCACAGGCGCCTCCCCCTCCTGAGCCGGCCACTGTGCCCGCAGCTGACAGTGGCCCCAAGCAGGCAGCTGCCCTGACCAGCAGGGCCCAGCCCTGCATCCACTTGCTCTCTTGCCTCGTCCAAAAATTGGCTCAACTGGGGGACTTCGGGACTGGATCACATTCCCCCCTCCTCTGATGACTCAGCAAAGCCCTAGGGACGCCAGGCTCTGCTCCTGCCTGAGCCTCCCCCCCGCCATTGCCATTCCGGGGGGGAGGCACCGACCTCCCAGCAAAGAATGAGCAGCGTAGCCTTGGTCACAATCAAGGGCAGATCAAAATGTAATCCTGATTTTTTTAAAAAAAAGTATTAAAGGTCTCTTTCTAGAGCCTCTCGCTTGGTTGTGGTGGGGGTGGGTCTTCCCCCAGCTCCCCTGGACCCTCACGGCTCCCCCGAGGCGTCCCCTGTCAGGGCAGGGCCACTCCCGGGGAGGGTACCTGCCCCCCCAGGAGCCAGGGAGGGCGAGCTGTCCCCTGCCCAGCCCCGGCCCCGGGAAGCCCACACCACGGCTGCACGAAAAGCGTCCCCTCGTGCACGGGCCAAGGTGCCACGCTGCCCAGACAGCCGCCCATGTGCCCAGCGATGAGTGCGGGGACGGCGAGGCAGCCCCAGGTGAGACACACGCCCAGGCTATTCGCTTCTCCCCTTTATTATCTGTGCCACAAACAAAGCCCCCAGACCCATTCCCCCTGAGCCGGAACCACTGGGGGTTCAGAGTCTGACCAGAGGCCCTCGGAGGTGGTGGTGCCTCAGCTCCCTTGTTTAAGGAGGCCGTAGACCTGCTCCAGGACGTGGCACAGGCCCTGGTCCTTGGGTGTCCTGCTGGCCAGGGAGATCTGAAACGGGCAGGGCTGGCGCCTCAGGGCTGGGCCCAGTGGTCCTGCCCGCCCCTCCCGTCCTGGTAGAGGGGCTCTACTAACCGAGGTACACAGTAGTGTCCCGAAAACGTTTTATTTTTAAAGGAGGCGGCCCCCCCTTGCAGTGTTCTGGGTTTTGGCGGGGGGAAGGGGGTGCTCTCTGCACATTCCACATCCTGCTCTCTCCCCAGCTGCCTCCCTGCCAGGCTCTCACACCCCCTGCGTGGGGAGCCACCCCCGACCCCACCCGCCCAGTGACGGGGTGGAGGGGACCCGTGGCAGCTTGAAGTTCTGGTCACTGTAAGTTTGAACAAAACAAGCATGCAAAACTGCATTTCTCTAGCTAGTAGAGTTGAAAATGCCTTCTGAGAAGGACTTCCATGTCAGAAGTAAGTCAGAAACCGCCCCCCCCCAGGCCACCAAGCCCTTATGTGTCCCCCTAAATGACTGTAGGGCCGGCGAGCTGGAGAAACCCCTCAGGGTACCAGCTGCGCTCGGACTGCAGCCCCCTGTGCGCTCTCGCGGGCGCCCAAGCGGAGAGACGGCCCCAGCGTAGCTTCTCCCCAGCCCAGGGTCCGCGGGCCTTTACGCTTGCAGCTGCATTTCAGTAGTGCTCCTGGTCACTGTCACCACCCACACGTGGCCGAACAAGCTTTCATATCCAGCTGAAGTACTTTATACAGAACAATTTAGGACAGCACCGTTTCTCAGGCTGCCCCTGGATAGATCCTTCGGGGCTCCCCAAGAACTGTCTTGCTCTGCAGGAGACGGGGCATGAGTCTTACCTTCAGCTTGTCGAGGTACGTGTGCTCCTGGCTCCAGGGCTCCTGGAACCTCACGAGGTCCGGGGCGCCCTTGTAGAACTCCACCAGCAACATCTGGAGGACGGGGGACCGATGGGACCCCTGGCGCCCGCCCTCCTGCGCAGGCGCTCGGGACACAGCAGCGAGCACCACGGGCGCCTACCGCCGCCTCTCGGGGGGCTCCCAGTCCTATACAGCACACAGGCGCTACCCAGGACCCCAGGACAGACCATCCGGGAGCGCCACCAGAGGGAAATAAGGGAGCTTCGCAGGAGGGCCCTGGAAGGGGGAGACATAAGGGGCACCCCCTCCCCCGGCAGAGGGAAGCACCAGTGATTCTGACTGTCCCCACAGACCTGCCCCCGCCCCCTTGTGTAGCCTCCTCCCACGCAACAGCGGATCCGCAATTCCACAGGTGTGATCTACTAGCTGTTTTTAAAACGGTTGTTGGAATGTGGGCACTGAAAACATTCATCTGGGCACCACCTGAAATCCCTCACATGTCTTCAATCAGTGGCAGGTGCAGAGGCGCGAGGCCGCGGCACCTCCAGCAAGTTCCAGAACAGCAAGGAGGCCAGGTTGCCGGGGAGGGTGGCGGGGGGCAGGTGGGCAAGAATCTGGGACTTGAGTTTCGGCCGCGGAAGAGGAGTCTGGCCCCTGCTCCGATGAGTCCTGCAGTATCGCTCCGTCCAGCGGGGGCCCCGCCCTCCCCACCCGGAAGTGAGCTCACCATCTCATGCAGGATGTCATTAGTCAGAAAGTTGTCCTGGACGTAGGCCATCTCCACGTCCATGGGGATGCCGTAGTCACTGGGCCTTTGCTGGCAGGGACACAAGCCAGTCACCACCAGCCACCTCCAGCGCCCCATCCCATGAGGGATGTGCCCTGGGCCAGCAATGGGAGAATCGAGACTGCGACCAGCTTCAGGGCCACGTGGCCCTGCCCCCCGCACGAGAGGTCGGGAATAGCTCTCCAAACCCCATTTCCGACCCCAAGACAGGTTCGGGAAGGAGGCCGTCTTAGTAACAGGGGCAGCATGCTCCGTGTGGAGCGCACACCTTTTCAACGTCCCTCACGGCCCAGGCCTTCACCAGAACCTCAGAGAGTGCAGTGGTTCTGTTCCCATTTCACAGGAGATACCGAGGCCCCAGCCCCCTCCCGGCCGCGCCTCCCCCAGCAGCCCCGCCTACCTCGGGCGGCGGCATCACCCAGAAGGGTGAGATCTTGGACTCGGGGCCCGGATTGCCAGAGTAGTAAGGGGCTGCAGGAGGAGAGTGAGAGTGGCGGCTGGGCCCGGGGGGGTCAGCGGCCCAGGAGGGCCACGCGCACGCGCACGCGCGCCGGGCAGCCGGACTTACAGCAGAGCAGCGCGAGGCAGGGCTGGAAGCCGTTGCTGGAGCCCTGCAGGCGCAGCTGGTAGTCCATCTGCGAGTCGATGTCCTGCAGCGATGGCAGCGCGGGGCTGTGCGGGTGGCTGTGGTACCAGCCCACCAGGGACAGGCCCCGCAGGAGCAGGCTCTGGTAGATCTGGGGGGCACAGGCGAGGCTGGGGCCGGGCGGCGCAGGCCGGGGGCCCTACCAGCCCGTGTGTGCGCACACCTGCCGCGTTCCGTCCCCATGTGAGGCCAGCACTGAGTATGTGCCTGCTGTGTACCAGGCCCGGGGACGCAGCGGTGGCCAGGACCCTGCCCCCACCCTCCATGAGGCCAGTGGAGGGGGCACAGTCAACAAATACATTAAAAAAAAGACGCACCTGTCACCACAGCAAAGGCAGAAGTTTACTGGGGGCCCTGCGGTGTCCCTAGCTCATGGAATAATTCCTGGCACACAGTAGGCACTCAAATAGTTAAGTGAGGAGCTAGGTGGGTGTGTGCGCACTTGCGCAGGACAGGCATTTCCGGATGCCTGAAGCAAGTAGGGGCGAGCGGGGCCTACGGCGCAAGAGCCGGCTGGGCCGGGAGAAGGCGGGTGTGGAACGCTTGGCACAGCGCCGGGCACACGCAAGGCCGCACCGGGCAAGCACTGCTAGAGTGGCAGCTGATATTCGTGGGGCTGTCACTGCACGCCGGGCCCGGCATGCAGACGGGGCTTCAGAGGCAAAGGGGGCGGGCCACCTGTGCCCAGAGGAAGGATGTCCACGGGGTCACAGCCACGGGGCGGGCACTCACACACACACACATTTGCACACTTGTTGAACTAGGACACCGTGCTAGCCACCAGGACACGGTAGCCAGGACAGCTGTGTCCACCCCCGCCCTCCCCAGAACACCTTGACCCCACGTGTCCCCTCACCTCCTCTTCCATGGTGGCGGCCATATCCGCATCCCCCAGCCGGCTCCGACAGGGGAAGGCTCTCAGCACCGTGAGCACTGCGCAGAGGTGGGGAGAAGGTGTAGACATCATCCCCGGCCCCAAGCACCCCCCTGCCCACCTGGCCCCAAATACCCACTCTGGCTGTTGATGTCCCAGCGGCCCCCCAGGTACCCCACGACCTCGCTGCGAGTCAGGTGGCTGTGGAAGTCCTGGGGAGGGGATGGACATCAGAAGAGCGGCTCAGGCTGCGGCCCAGCCCCAAATGTCTATCTGCAGGGCCAGAGCCCTTGCTATGTGCAGGGACCACCCCACCCACCTCCTAGGTTCAAACCTTGAGTGCCTACTGTTTACCAGCAGTGACAGGCAGACAAGGTCCCTGCCCTCATAGAGCTAACATTCCAGGGACCCCTCCCAGGTGCCCCAGCCACCTGCCCAGGCCTGGCCTTGGCCCACAAGGGACAAGGTGGCAATGGGGCACGCACCAGCAGGAATAGCACGTTGCTGGAGATGGCCACGTTGAACGGCTGGAACTTGTTGATGGCAGCGAAGGATGTTACTTCCACCAGTGTGTGGGGGTTCCTGCTGGAGCCAGAGGGTCCCACGGCTTCAGGAGCTAGCTCCCCAGGCCTCCGGAGCCAGCTCTGAGCACGGGAGGCCTTGTGCCCACCCTACTCCTGCTCGGGCTGCCCCCACTCCCGCGGAGCGAGTGCACACGGCGGGGGGGGGGGGCGGGGGGACAGGGGTTGGTGGCGGCGGGCACACGGTGTGTCTGACCTGGCAGAGTCGCGACTGCCCAACATGCAGTAACGCACAGGCACCCGGATCTTGTTTTCCACCCGCTTCCCGGGGGGCACGGCCTCTGTGCGTGTGGCGTAACGGAAAAAAGACAGCATCAATCCCTCCCAGCCCAGAACCGGAAAACAAAAGCCCAGGCGGCCCAAGAAAGAAAAGCCTCCAGAGGCAGCTTGAAAAATCAGGCCGCAGAACCAAGAGATCAAGGTGGCGAGTTAACAAATCGGAAAAAGGAGATTAAAATGCCAGATGAAGGGGGGCTTAGGAAATCAGGTGAGGACCTCAGGAAACCAGGCAGGGGGCCAAAGGAATCTGGCAATGAGGCAAAGAAGTCCTTTAGGGGAGCATGGAAATCAGGCAGCACGGGAAAGAAATTAGGCAGCGGGGCTAGGCAGTCAGCCAGGCATCTTGGGAGCGCTGAGAAAAGGAAAGGCCAGATCTGTCCCCTGCCACCTCCCTCACCTTACTTGTGCCCGCCTCCTGCGCGGCCTCCTCCCCTCCCCTAAGCCTCTCACCTGCGTGGGCAGGCTCCAAGGGTCCCTTCGCAGGTGGTCTCCGACTCTTGTCCTCGGTGGAGACCCCTGCCAGAACGTCCTCCTCTTCTTCCTCCATCAACAGCTCCTCCTCCTCCCCTTCACTGGCCGGGCTCTGGTGGGGAGGGGGCGGGGGTGGGGGACGGCCGCAGCACCCTCAGCTGGGTGCCGCCCACCCTCCTCACCACGGTCCACCCAGACCTTTGGCAGGCCTGAGCCTTAGGTTCCTGCCATTGCCCCAGATGCCCACTAGAGGGAGGGAGGGAGCAGAGGCGGCCTACGGTTCTGCCGCAACTCCCGTCTGAGCGCCTTGCAGAAAATCCAAACCTGGCCTCTGCCTTTTACAAGCTGTGTGGCTTCCCGCAAGCGCCCTAACCTCCCTGAGCTCTATTCTCCTCATCTGTAAAACCACACAATGACCTTCACCTGCATAAGGACAACATCGGGGTGAAATAAGATAATGCCTGCAAAGCAATTAGCATGCCTCCTGCTGAATTCACTCATTGGGCAAGCCGGTGCTTACAGGGATTATTTTATCAGAGTCTCTCAATAATCCCTCCTCCTGACCTCCCCTTAACTGCCTGTGCTGGGGTGACTTCCCAGTGTCCAAATCCAACAGTCACATAGTCTCTGTCCTCCTCCCCCTCGCCGCGGTGTCTCACTGACCCTCCTTCTCCTGGGAACTCCTCAGGGACCTCACACCCCTCCCACCTCTCTGGCCCCTCAGTCTCTCACCCCTCCTCCCCCATGCCCAGGCTCGGTCCTAGGGCCTCTTCCCTCCCTACCTGCTCCCCTCCTGGGCAGCCTCGTCCACTCTCCCCCCTTGTCTATGGCAAGATGACACCCACAGTCCTGTCTCCAGCCGGGCCCTCCCCTGAGCTCCAGACTCGGGGGTCCAGCTCCAGACTTGGAGGTCTCTTTGTGGGGGGCTCCCGGGCGTCTCACACTCAGCTGGGTGACACTGCACCAGACTGTCCCCCACACCTGCTCCTCCCCAATCCCCATATCTCTGAGGATGGCAGCTCCAGCCATCCTCAGAACAAAACATCCCTTAGCAGTTAACCAACATCTCATGCAGCCGCAGATCCCGTGAGATCCACTTTCAAAATTAGCCAAAACCTGCCCACTTCTTCCCCCATCCATTGTTGGGCTGGCCCACCCCATCATCTCCCACCTGGACCAGTTCAGCCTCCTATATTGGTCCCCAGCTCCCACCCTCGCCCTGCCTCCCAGTCTGTACTGCATACAGCGGCCACCAGAGGGCGCCTGTGGGCACCTGAGTCAGGTCTGTCCATCCTCTGCCCCTAGCCTTCCAGGGCTCCCACCCACCTCGGGGTAAAAGCCCAAGTCCTCCCTGCCTGTTCCCAGCCTGCCAGCCGCCCTACAGATTTCAGACCTGCCAGCCAGATATACATATCTGATACATACGGGTACTGTGGTCATCTTTATTTTACATACGAAGACGGACTTAGGACCCAGAGAGGGTCTTTGGTTGGTAAGTCCAGCCAGCTGGTGAATACTCAAAGATCTATTATTATCGTAGCATTCGAAACTCAACCAGGAGCTCCAGTAGCGCAATCGGTTAGCGCGCGGTACTTATACGAAACTCAACCAGATCTGGTCCCTGCCAATGTCCCCAGTCCCCTCAGCTACCCAAGACACGTGAGCCTCCAGCTGTATCCGCTAATCATGGCCCCCCCAAGTGCTGTGTTGCTTTCTGCCAACGTGGCTTGGCTGTGCCGTTCCCGCCCTCTGAAAATTCTCTTCACCTTGCTCTGACAAACTCCTGCTCATCCCACAGGGCCCTAGCTCCAACGCCCTCACTCTGGGCACTCCTTATCCAACAGCGCGTCCGGGAGAGCTTGCTCCGAGGCTGAAGGACGCACCTCATCAGCAGCAGCGGTGGGAATGTGGAGCTGGTGTCGCCGGAGCCAGGCTGCCTTGTACTTGTCCAGTTTCTGGCCCTTGTACTTGACAGAGGCCCAGCCACAGCCGGACTTCTTGGCTGGGTTCACCAGCTTTTTGCAGTGGGTGGCCCAGGCGCTGGGTGAGTTGAACACCTGCCCCGTTTCCTGCCACACGATCCTCCCGTCGGGCTGCAGGTCCCCCATGAACTTCTTCCCCTGTAGTTAACAGTGGCCTGGCTGGGCCCCGGGGACCTGGGACCCACCAAGGCCCCTCCAGGAAGTCCTCCCTGACCGCCTGCTGCTCCCCAGGGCTTGGCACCCACTTCCGCCTACAGCATCCCTCCCAGGAAGCCTTCCAAGGCTTAAGTGCCTCCCAGCAACTGTGTGTCCATTATCACAGTCCTCATCAGCCTGGGCTGAAAGTGCCCAGCTCTGTGTCTCCACCCCTCACTGGACTGTGAGCCCCCAAAGGGCAGGGACGGGGTCTGCTCGATCCCTAACACACAGCGCACAGTCAGGCGCGCAGCAAGCGCTCCGCTCATAAACTGCTCCCACTCCCAGACCTACAGCAACAGCAGCAAGCCCGTAAAGCACTCACGGTAGAGCAGGCACCCTGCTGGGCGCTGTATTCATTTAATCCTCACACAAGTCCGTGAGGGGGAAAAAAAAAATGCCATTTTATACATGAGGAAACCAGGATATGGAGAGGCTGAGCAAGGTCCCACAGCCGGGAAAGCGGTGGTGTCCTCTTCTGAGCTCAGTTTCTCCTTTGTGCAATGGGGTGTTTGGTAAACGAAGTCCTCCTGCCCAGAGGGGCTCCTGCTGGGTCTGGATGCTCGGTTTCAGCTTTCCCTCCACACACCCGGGCTCGGCCGGCGGCCAGGGAGCTCTGGGCCTCAGTTTCCCCTTCCTGCCTCAGCCGGGATGGGATGGGGGTAGGGGCGCTCACCAGGTAGTAGATGGACAGCACCCCGGCGCCCGGCTCCAACAGCGCGTCTTTGAGGAGCACCCTCAGCGTGACCGCGCGCCTGGTGAGCGCGCCCCCCGGCCCGCCGCAGCCCCCGGCCCCGGCCCCGGTCCCGCAGCCTCCTCCTCCTCCGCTGCCGCCGCCGCCGCCGCCGCCGCCACCGACGCCTCCGCTGCGCGCGCTGCCCGCTCCAGCCGGCCGCTCGGGGTCCTCGGCCTCCGCCTCGTCCTCATCCTCGTCCGGCGCCTCCTCGCCCGCGCCGCCCGCCGGGGACAGCGGCTCCGGAGCTGCGGGCAGCGAGAGGCTGCACGGAGCCGCGCGCCCACGGCCGCCCCAGCCACCCCGCCGGGTGCTCCCCGGCCCCCGCCAGGCCCGCCGTACCTGCCATGGCCGCTCCGCCCAGCGCCCCGCGCGCCGCGAGCCCTTTCTTCCCGGCACGTGACACGGCTCCGCCCCGAAGGGGAGGTGCCCCAGCCTGGGGGCTGGCGGGGAGACTGAGGCCTCGCGCCTGTGCGCGGACTGGGAGCCGGGGCACTCAGCCCTCCGGGACCGTTCAGAAAACGGAGGCCCAAGGCTACCTTCCGTGGGAGGCGCGCGGCAACATACAAGTGGGGAAACTGAGGCCCCGGGAACTAGTGCCTCCACTAGAGGCGACCCGTTATTGGATTGAGGCCTGGAGCTGGAGGCTACGGGGGACTCAGCTCATTGGGACCAGACGGGAAACTCGAGGGGCCAGAGATCTCGGTCGTTGAGACCAGGGGAGAAACTGAGACCCTGAGAACGAGCCACACAGCGCCCTGGCGCTGCAAGCCAGAATGGGGAAGGAGCCCCGCGCCGCGGCTCTAAAGCGTCCCAGCCGACGTCAGTCTCTAAAGGGTTAACTCCCAGTCCCTGAACTGATTCCACAGTTGGACCGGAGCCCAACAGCCAATTATAGGAGGGTCATTTAAACTTTAACCAATAGGCAGCAGCCGCTGGATTCCCCTCAGCCAATCAGTGTTAAGCTGCTGCTTCCGCCAAACCCGTCCCCCTCAGCCAATCAGCAGGAGCTCCTGGGCTTTCCGTATCCATTCAGTTGTAGAGTTTGGTCCTCCGCCAGCCAATCAGGCCCCGGGTCAAAAAACGCGTCCGCCGTCTGGCTCTCCCCCCCACTTCCCACGCCCCCTTGCGCGGGGTGTTAGTAGGTGGAGCCCGGCTGGGTGTTCGCTGGGCGGGTCCGTCCCTGTCTTTTGTCCCCGATGCTTGTCCCAGGACCTTTGCGCCGAGGCGCAGCAACACTTCCCAGAACTGATAGGACTGGAAGTCCGGGGTGGGGGCTCCTAGCCTGCGGGGAGCCATGGGCTGGGCTCTGCCGCGGACAGGTTTACTCGGCCCCCGTCTGGAAAGGGGGACAGGACATTGGGGGTGGGGGCGGGGATGTTCAGGGAGGGTGGTCTGGAGTCCGACCGGACCTGGCTCCAGATCCTGCCCCACCACTTCCCAGCCCTGTGACTTTGGCCAAGTGGCTCCTCGTCTCGGGTTCACCATGGGGGCAATAATAATATCTACCTCAGGGCTGTTGCAGAACAGGGCTTGACATCTATCTAGTAAGAGCTGGATAAATTTTTGTCAAGTTCACGCCTGCTTTTGGAGTTTCCCACACACGCCCCGCCACCACCACCACCCCACAGCTACCAACTGGGCATTCCCTAGCATCTCCAGACTCTGACCTTAGTTTATACCCCCATATCCTTGCCCATGTTCTCTTTGACTGTGTTCCCAAGGCCCTGGGCCAGACCTCCAGCCTCTCCTCATCCATCTTCCACCCTAGCCCCAGAGGGATCTTACTAAAATGCAACCATGACCACCTCCCTCCCCTGCTCTAAATCCTTCTATGGCTCCCCATTGCCTTTGATAAATAAAATTAAACTGCGGTGACCTTACTAACCATCTATGACTCCCCTTTATGGCAGGTATTGTTATCAACTTTGTAAGATAGTTCATCAGATGAAGAGATTACCAAGTCAGACAGCTCTTGAATGGATTCCAAAGGCTATTTTTCGCTATGTGTATAAAGTCCAGGCAGCCCTGTAATGATTAAGGAAGTTGAATTTATAATTTTAAGACTCCGCAAAAAGAAATCTCCAAGCCCAGATGGAGAATTCTACCAAAGTTTCAAAGAAGAAATTAACACCACTTTTAAATAATCTCTTCCAGAACGTTGAAGAGGAGGGAACACTTCCCCATTCATTTTATGAAGGTAGCATTACCCTGATAGAAACACCAGTTAAGGGTAATACAAAAAAAAAAAAAAAAAGGAAAGGAAAGAAAACTATAGACCATATTCTTCATGAATAGATGCAAAAAATCCTTAACAAAATATTAGGAAATAGGGGTGCCTGGGTGGCTTAGTCGGTTAAGCGTCTGCCTTGGGCTCAGGTCATGATCTCTGGGTCCTGGGATCCAGCCCTGAGTCTGGCTCCATGCTCAGCGGGGAGTCTGCTTCTCCCTCTCCCTCTGCCCCTCCCCACCCCTTGTGCTCTCTCTGTGTCTTAAATGAGTAAATTCTTTTAAAAATATATTAGGAAATAGAATTCGGCAATATATAAGAAGAATTACATACTATGATCAAGTGGCGTTTACTCCAGGGATGCAAAGCTGGTTCAGTATTCAAGAATCAATGTTATCCACCATATTTAACAGGCTGTGGTAGGTAGAGTAATGGTTCCCTAAAGATGTTCACATCTTAATCCCCAGGACCTATAAATAGGTTACGTGGCAAAGGGAATTTAAACTGCAAATGGAGGGCGCCTGGGTGGCTCAGTTGGTTGAGCGACTGCCTTCGGCTCAGGTCATGATCCTGGAGTCCCTGGATCGAGTCCCGCATCGGGCTCCCTGCTGGGCAGGGAGCCTGCTTCTCCCTCTGACCCTCCCCCCTCTCATGTGCTCTCTGTCTCTCTCATTCTCTCTGTCTCAAATAAATAAATAAAATCTTTAAAAAAAATAAAAATAAACTGCAAATGGAGTTTAAATCATTAATCAACTGACTTAAAGAAATTATCCTGGAGGGCGCCTGGGTGGCTCAGTTGGTTAAGCGACTGCCTTCGGCTCAGGTCATGATCCTGGAGTCCCTGGATCGAGTCCCGCATCGGGCTCCCTGCTCAGCGGGGAGCCTGCTTCTCCCTCTGACCCTCCCCCCTCTCATGTACTCGCTCTCTCTCATTCTCTCTCTCTCAAATAAATAAATAAATAAATCTTTAAAAAA
>NC_138369.1:2561173-2577612 GCF_054177405.1 Leptonychotes weddellii | reverse complement strand
CTGGGTGGCTCAGTTGGTTAAGCGACTGCCTTCGGCTCAGGTCATGATCCTGGAGTCCCTGGATCGAGTCCCGCATCGGGCTCCCTGCTCAGCGGGGAGCCTGCTTCTCCCTCTGACCCTCCCCCCTCTCATGTACTCGCTCTCTCTCATTCTCTCTCTCTCAAATAAATAAATAAATAAATCTTTAAAAAAAAAAAAAGAAAGAAAGAAATTATCCTGGATTATCTGGATGAACCCAATGTCATCACAGGGTTTCCAAAAAGCAGAAGTGAGAAATGACAGTGGAAGAAATTGAGAGTGATATGATGTAAGGATTGTACCTGCATTGCTGGATTTGTAGATGGGGAAAGGGGACCATGAGACAAGGAATGCAAGAAGCTTCTAGAATCTGGAAAAGGTAGGGAAATGGATTCATCTTTTGAGCCTCCAGAAAGGAAGGTAGCCTTGCCAACACCTTGATTTCAGCTTTGTGAAATCCACGTAGGACTTGTACAGAGCTGCAGGGTAACACATCTGTGTTGTTTTAAGCCTCTACATTTACGATAATTTGTCAGAGCTGTCCCAGAAAACTAACACACAAACTAAGGAAGAAAGGTTGAAAGAACATTTCAATTGATGCAGGAAAAGCATTTGACAAAGTTCAACACTCACGCATGATACAAACTCTCCGCAAACTAGAAACGGACAGAAACCACCTCCACGTGCTGAAGAACATCTGCAAATCTTCAGTTAACATTTTACTTAATGATGAAAGACTAAATATTTTCCCCATAACAGAGGGAACAGGGCACCCATATCCAACACAGTCCTGGAAATTCTAGCCAGTGCAACAAGGCAAGAAAAGGAAATGAAAGGCATACAAATTGGAAAGGAAGAAATAAAACTAGCCCCATTTACAGCTGACATGATGGTCTTCATGAAAAATGCCAAGAAATGTACAGGAATACATCGTGCTCATGTGTTTCACTTTATTGCACTTCACTAATATTTCATTTTTTTAATAAAAGGTTTGTGGCAACTCAGCATCAAGCAGCACCGTTTTTCTAACAGCATTTGCTCATTTCATGTCTGTGTCACATTTTGGTAATTCTCATACCATTCCAATCTTTTCCATTATTATTATATACTTATGGTGGCTCATGGGAAGAGGGCAAAATATTAACAGTACCAGGAGTTTGGAAGGAGTTGGTTCATAGATGAGGTTGAGAGAGACAAGTAAAGACTCTAAGTAAAGATTCTTAACCATAGAGCACACACTGATGGTTACCAGAGGGATGGGAGAAGTAGGTGATGGGGATTAAGGAGGGCACTTGTCATGATGAGCATTGGGTGATGTATGGAAGTGTTGAATCACAATATTGTACACCTAAAACTAATATAATGTGTATGTTAACTAACTGGGATTTAAATAAAACTTTAAAGATTTTTTTAAAGTACAATCTATTCCTCCAAGGTGGGGCTCAAACTCATGACCCCAAGATCAAGAATCGCATCCCCTAACGACTGAGCCAGCCAGGTACCCCTTAAGTAAAAACACCTGGCTGGTTCAGTCAGTGGAGCGTGTGACTCTTGATCCCAGGGTTGTAGGTTTGAGCCCCACATTGGATGTAGAGATTACTTAAAAATTAAAAAAAAATTAGAAATCTATGCCTAAAAAAAAATAAATGCACATCTGTGTGCTAGCAGTGAAATCTGGAATGAAAAATACAATGCTGGGGTGCCTGGGGTGGCTCAGTTGGTTAAGTGTCTGCCTTCGGGGGGCGCCTGGGTGGCTCAGTCAGTAAGCGGCTGCCTTCGGCTCAGGTCATGATCCCAGGGTCCTGGGATCGAGCCCCGCGTTGGGCTCCCTGCTCCGTGGGAAGCCTGCTTCTCCCTCTCCCACTCTCCCTGCTTGTGTTCCCTCTCTCGCTGTGTATCTCTCTGTCAAGTAAATAAAATCTTTTAAAAATAATAATAATCTTAAAAAAAAAAAGTGTCTGGGGGTGCCTGGGTGGCTCAGATGGTTAGGCGTCTGCCTTCGGCTCAGGTCATGATCCCAGGGTCCTGGGATCGAGCCCCGCATCGAGCTCCCTGCTTGGCGGGGAGCCTGCTTCTCCCTCTCCCTCTACTGTTCCCCCTGCTTGTGCTCTCTCACTCTCTCTATCAAATAAATCAATAAAATCTTTAAAAAAAAAAAAAGTGTCTGCCTTTGGCTCAGGTCATGATCCCCGGGGTCCTGGGATCAAACTCCACATTGGGCTCTCTACTCTGTAGGGAGCCTGCTTCTTCCTCTCCATCTGCCTGCCGCTCCGCCTGCTTGTGCTCTCTCCCTCTCTCCCTCTCTCTTTCTCTGTCAAATAAATAAATACAATCTTATAAAAAAAAAGAAAAATACAATGCTGTTTATAACTGTTCAAAAAAAGAAATGCTTAGATGTAAGTCTACCAAAACAGGTACAGGACTTGTATGAGAAAACTATACCTTGCTGATGAACAAAATCAAAGATTTATTTCTTTTAAGATATTATTTATTTATTTGACAGAGAGAGAGAGAGCTAGAGAGGGAACACAAGCAGAGAGAGTGGGAGAGGGAAAAGCAGGCTTCCCACCGAGCAGGGAGTCCCATGCGGGGCTCAATCCCAGGACCCTGGGATCATGACCTGAGCCGAAGGCAGACGCTTAACCACTGAGCCACCCAGGCACCCAAAATCAAAGATTTAAATAAGTGAAGATATAGACCATGTCCATGGATAAGACTCAACATCATAGGGGCGGGGCAGTGGAGCTCATGACTCTTGATCTTAGGGTTTGGTTTTTTTTTAAAGATTTTATTTATTTATTCATGAGAGACAGAGAGAGAGAGGCAGAGGGAGAAGCAGGCTCCCAAGGAGCAGGAAGCCCGATGCGGAACTCGATCCCAGGACCCTGAGATCATGACCTGAGCCGAAGGCAGACGCTTAACCATCTGAGCCACCCAGGCGCCCGATTTAAGTCCAAGTCCCACATTGGGTGTAGAGATTACTTAAAAATAAAATCTAAAAAAAATAAAAGACAACATAGTAAAAATGTCAGGTGTTCCTCAATTGATATGCAGGTGCAATTCCTATCAAAATCCCAGCAAGATTTTTTGGTAGGTTTAGGCAAGGTTGGCCTAAAGTGCAGGCAGCCTAAAGGGCACTCAGACCTTCCTGCTATGTTCCTGCCCTGTCCTCTCTGACACATTCTTTGCCGCCCTGACACTTTGCTCCTCCTTATCGCACACCCAGGCCTTTGCTTAGACAGGTCCCTCCTCGTGAACCCTCTGCCCAGTCTCTGTGCTGTACTGAAAGCCTCCCAGTGGCCCCCTCCTCCATAACTCCTGCAGGCCTCCCAGACCTCCTGGGGAGACCAGAGAGGCTGGGATTTCCCCTAGGACAAGCTGGACCCAGCACCCGCCCATTGCTGGCAGGGGAGGGAGCTGGGGAGCTGACAGAAGAGGAAATTCCCCTGAACCTGTTTCTCTGCTTCCTGGCTCAGCTGGGGCACCCACTGGAAGGAGAGGCCAGGCCATGGCCTCAGCTCTAAGCCCACTCCGGGTCCCCAAACACAAGGGTGCTCTACCCTCACACTACTATGAGAGCTTTCTGGAGAAGAAGGGACCCCACGACCAGGTAAGGCGGGGCAGGGAGCTGGCACAGCTGGGCTCCTAGGTGGCTGGCGGCCCTTCTCTGAGCCTAGAACTCTGCATCTGGCCGAGGGGGTGGGGTGGGTACTGGGTACTAGACGGAGCGGGGCGAATGCTGGGGGCTGGAAAAGGTTCTGTCCACCACCAGGCTGATTTATCTCTTTCTCTTTGCCTCTCCCTGCCTGTCTCCATGTATCTCCCTCTTGGTCTCTCTGTCTCTTGGATACAGGGAGGATCAGGGACTTCCACCAGGAAATGGGAAGGCTTCTGACTCCCATACCCCACCCCCAGCCCCTAAGTAACCATGAACCTCAGCTGCAGGGGTCAAGGCTAGGACAGGTGGCATGTGGGGACACTGAAAGCTGAGGGGGCCACATACGGCAGGACCAAATACTCCTTCCCCGGAAGCCCCATCTCTCCCTCCCCACTGCTCATGCTCATCTCCTGCTACAACCCCAAACACCCACCCACTGCTATCCGGGCCCACCCCCAGAGCCACCAGAAGGAACCCCCAGTTCCCTCCTCCCTGCCTTGTGCCTCCAAGTGCCCACATCCTCCCCAGCCTAGACAGCATTGAGACCACAGGGCCTCAGAAAGGCCTGGCCCCAGAGTGCGAGACCCAGGTTCACATCCCTGCTCCATGCCTTCCTGACTCCCAGGCCTTGGACAAGTGACTCTCTGTCTTTGTGCCTCAGTTTTCTCTAGTACAAAATGGGTACACGAGGGCCCTAGTCATGGTTACAGGAGAGGGGTAGCCCTCAGTGGTCTGTGGACCCGACTCCGCAAGCGCTGGTGCTTTACTGGTATTCACACCCCCAATTCTCACAACATCCTCCGAGGTAGGTACATCTCTATGGCCATTTTATAGGTGGGGAAACTGAGGCACAGAGCACTTAACTATCTTGTGCAATGGTGTATAGTGGGTCCATGAGGAAGCAGGTCTGACCATGCTGAGTTTAATCACTTATTACTCTGTTCCCCGTGCCTGGAACATAGTAGGTCCTCAGTAAATGTTAAATGTGTCTATATATCTACGGACAGATGGTGGGTGGGTGGATATGTGGATGAACAGATGGATGGATAGATGGATAGGGAGGCAGATGGATGGAACGATAGGTGGATTGATGAATGGATGCTAGCTGTCAATATGAGAGCTATCCTTATTATCATTATGGACTAATTAAAGTACCTCCTCCTTCAGGAAGTCTTCCCAGATTCCCACTTGGAGGGCCTTTCCCGTCCTCTGTATCTCAAGGTTCAGGGTCTGTCCCTCCCGGGGTACTAATTTCTCTTCCCTGGAGGATTTTGGTATCTATGCTTTCTCTTTCTTTTTAAGGTTTTATTTATTTGAGAGATAGCATAAGTCGGGGTGGGGGGGGCAGGGGCAGAGGGAGAGAGAGAATCCTCAAGCAGACTCCCCACTGAGCACAGAGCCCTAAGCAGGGCCCAATCTCGGGACCCCGAGCTCATGACCTGAGCCAAAACCAAGAGTCGGACGCTTCACCAACTGAGCCACCCAGGCACCCCAGATTTTAGTATCTATGCTTTCTATATTCTTCTGGAAGATGATCTATTTCGAAACAGAAGCCAAATCCCATTTATTATTTTGCCTGTAACACAACTGGGTGCAGAGTAGGTGTTCGGGGAATATTTGCTGGAAAAAACCCTAGAATCTTACGGTCGTAGCTGTATCAGTCCCTTAGACCTCCAAGAAATTTTAGGACATTTGCAATTCAGAATCCTGGGGAGACATCCTGAATCTCCTGTACTTCTAGAGTCCAGAACCTTGTAAAATTAGGAGATCCCAATAAATATTTATGGGGTGGATATGGAGAAGGGGGATATATGTATGTGTGGATGAGTAAGTAGATGGGTGGGTGGGTAGGTGGATGGTTAGTTCAACTTTCTCCTAGAGCTCCTACCTCTGTACACTGGGGGGCTGCTCTGGATCTCCCATCCCTTCAAAATTCTCTTTGGTCCTTTCTCAAAGAATAACAGATCCCGAGGGGCTGGGCCATGGATGGAGAGGGCCTCCCAGAGAAGGAAACATTTGTACAAAGACCCAAAGCAGGTGATGAAGGAAACCGTGTGAAGATCTGGGGAAAGAGTATCCAGGCAGAGAGAACAGCCAGTGCAAAGGTCCTGAGAAAGGAGTGGTGTCATGGAGGTACCCAGATTTGCCTTCTCACCTTCTGCTCTCTATCTTTGGTCCTCAGGATTACAAGAAGTTCTGGGCAGGCCTCCAGGGTTGCACTCTTTATTTCTATAATAGCAATCGGGACTCCCAGGTAAGGATGGGCATGAGGGCTCATGGTGGGTGTGGCCAAGCCGAAGGGCCTGAGGAGCCGCAAGCCTGGTGCTCAGACTCCTGCTTCTGGATCCCCAGCACGTGGAGAAGTTAGGCCTAGAAGCATTTGTGAGGCTCACCGATGGGGCGCCCTGGGGAAGCTCAAGAGACCCTGACATCTATTTCAGCCTGGTCCTCTGGAACCAAGAGATCAAGTTCAAGGTAGGCCCGTCCCTCCCTGTCACACTCACACACTAGCATGGAGTCCCACGGGGTCTACCACTGGGTTAGTGACCCGGGGCAACTCACTTTTCTATGCCTTGGTTTCTACAACTGCAAAACGTGTAGTATAATACGTGTAGTCATAACAAGATGTGAGCCCCGCAGATCATCACGGCCCACATGCAATCTTTCAGCCAACGTTACTGAGCACCTACCATGTGCCTGACACTCTCCTAGTCCCACAGCCGTGAACAAGACAATTAAAAATCCCCACCCTTGGGCGCCTGGGTGGCTCAGTTGGTTAAGCGACTGCCTTCGGCTCAGGTCATGATCCTGGAGTCCCGGGATCGAGTCCCGCATGGGGCTCCCTGCTTGGCAGGGAGTCTGCTTCGTCCTCTGACCCTATCGCCTCTCATGTGTTCTCTCTCTCTCATTCTCTCTCTCTCTCAAATAAATAAATAAAATCTTTAAAAAAAAAAAATCCCCACCCTTGTGGAGTTTAGAGTCTAGTGGGAAGACACACAATAAACAATATAAATGGGTGAAATGTCTGGAGTGTCAGGTGGCGGGAGATGTTAGGGAAAGGACAGAGGGGGGTTGGGGTGCAGTGTTACACAGGGTGACCAGGGAAGGCCTTACTGAGGACCCGAAGGAGGAAAGGGAGCCAGCAACGTGGATAGCTGTGAAATGGCTCTTTAGCTGAGGCCTGGCATGTTGGAGGAGCACAGAGGAGGCCCAGGTGGCTGGAGCAGAGTGAGGTGTGGGGGAGGGAGGGGGGCGGAGAGCGGAGGGCAGGGAGAGGAGGGGGGCCCCTGTGTGGGCCCTGGGGAGGACTTGAGCTTTTACTCCAAAGGAGGCGGGAGTCCTGGGAGGGTTTAGAGATACATGGGAGATACATGATCTGATTTAGGTTGTTTTATTTTACTTACTTATTTATTTTTAAGATTTTATTTATTCATTTGAGAGAGAGGGCGTACAAGAGGGGGTGGGGGCTGGGGCAGAGAGGGAGAAGCAGGGAGCCTGATGGGGCGCTGCATCTCAGGGGATCCTGACCTGAGCCAAAGGACTTTCAAAACAACACAAACCGGGGCGCCTGGGTGGCTCAGTCGTTAAGCGTCTGCCTTTGGCTCAGGTCATGATCCCAGGGTCCTGGGATCGAGCCCCGCGTCGGGCTCCCTGCTCCGCGGGAAGCCTGCTTCTCCCTCTCCCACTCCCCCTGTTGTGTTCCTGCTCTCGCTGTCTCTCTCTCTGTCAAATAAATAAATCTTAAAAAAACAAAACAAAACAAAACAAAAACACAAACCAGGGGCGCCTGGGTGGCTCAGTCGGTTAGGCATCTGCCTTTGGCTCAGGTCATGATCCCAGGGTCCTGGGACGGAGCTCTGGGTTGGGCTCCCTGCTCAGCGGGGAGTCTGCTTCTCCCTCTGCCCCTCCCCCTGCTCGTGCTCTCTCGCTCACTCTCTCTCTCAAAATAAGATCTTAAAAAAAAAGTTGTAGAATAAATAAAAGAGACAAATAAATTAATGTTGATTCAGTGACATTACAGGATAGCATCCCACATTACTAAGGACTTAAGTTCAGACGTCCTAAATTAACACGTCCTTACTCATTTAACCTTGAAAACTACTAGTATTCCTCATCCCCATTTCACAGATGAATGGGCCGAGGCTCATCGACATGGACTCTTTCTCTTTCCCTCCCCAGGTAGAGAGCCTGGAGTCTCGGGAGATGTGGAAAGGCTTCATCCTGACGGTGGTCGAGGTAAGAGCGGTCGCCTGCTCAGAACCCTCTTTCCTCTTTCCATCCTACATCCATCAAACCAGCCTCCTCTCACACGGCGGCCGTGAGCCAGGTGGAGCCCACAGACGTAAAATATGTAAAAGTTACCTGCCCTTATTTAAAAGCCTGGAGTTTTTGTCAACATTCCTGATTTCTCTTTTAGTCATTTGTCCTCTGCCTGGCCCCTGCAGGCCGCTGGGTTTGAGACCCTACATTTATTCTAGCATCTGATCTGTCCTCCCCATCAGCGAAGTGACTTCACGTCCCCTCCAAAGCCTCTTTGCCCCTGCCCTGGGTGGCTGCAGAACCCGGGTTCCCATCCTGGCTCGGCCCGCACCCCGGTCTCAGGGTGCCCGTCGGTGACACGGGCACAAGCCGCTCGTGCCCTAACGGCCGGGCGTCCTCGGGTGCCCCATCGCCCCTCAGCTGCGTGTCCCGTCGAACCTGACCCTGCTGCCGGGACACCTGTATATGATGGCCGAGGCCCTGGCCAAAGAGGAGGCGCGCCGCGCGTTCGAGGTGCCCTCGTGAGTGCCCCGCCGGGCCAAGCGGCCCCGGGACGGCGGCGGACGGAGGCGCGGGGCTGGGGACTGGGGGGAGGCCAGCCGGGTGTGCGCGGCCGGGTCCAGGTGCTGGGGGGCGGGGCTTCGCGGGAGGGCGGGGCTGGGATCCAGGGGCGGGGTCTGCCCTGAGTGAGGGACGCGGCCCGCCCCAGTTGCTTCCTGGAGGTGAGCCGGCTGGAGGCGCAGCTACTCCTGGAGCGCTATCCCGATTGCGGAAACCTGCTGCTGCGACCCAGCGGGAACGGCGGGGACGACGTGTCGATCACCACGCGCCAGACGCTCAATGGGTGCGCCTGCGCGGCGCCGGGGCCGGGGAGGGAGGAGGAGCGAGCGTGAGGGCGGAGTCAGAGCTGGGACGGGGGTAGGCCCTAGGGGCGGGGCCAGAGCTCCCGGGGCACGTGTCCTGAGGTTGGCCCCGCCCCGGGATGGGTGGGTAGTGTCAATGCCTGGGGGCGGGGCTAGAGGCCAGGAAGGGCGGTGGATCCCCTTGGGGGAGGAGTTAGATCCTGGAGCCGGGACGGGACTCTGTAGGCGAGGTCAGACCTTTGGATTAGGATCGGCTCTTCGGGGCGGAGTCGGAGCTGGGTCTGGGCATCTGGAGCAGGGAAGAGGTCAAATCCAGGGGTGGTAACCAGTCCCTTGGGCGGAGTCAGGACCCTGTGGGTGGAGTCATGGCCCGGCCCTCCCTGTGGCGGTTGAATCAGGCTTTGGAGGTGGAACCACTCTGGGGGCGGATCAGAGCCTGACATTAAAGCTTCCTTTGGGATAGGGGCGCCTGGGTGGCTCAGCCGTTAAGCGTCTGCCTTCGGCTCAGGTCATGATCCCAGAGTCCTGGGATCGAGCCCCGCATTAGGGCTCCCTGCTCTGCGGGAAGCCTGCTTCTCCCTCTCCCACTCCCTCTGCTTGTGTTCCCTCTCTCGCTGTGTCTCTCTCTGTCAAATAAATAAAATCTTAAAAAAAAAAAAAAAGGTTCCTTTGGGATAGTCTGGTGAGGGGTCGGGCCAGTTGAAGGTGGAGTCAGAACCCCGGGGGCGGCCCAGTAGGGAGGCAGAGCCCAGTAGGGAGGCGGGGCCCCTTGGGTGGAGCCATCAGGGCATGGTCCTCCCTGGGGGCAGGGGCAGGACCAGCGGCATGGTCTTCCTGGAGGGTGCAGTCAGTTGAGGGCCTGGTTCTCCGCATAGAGCCACGCCAGGACCGGGCGTGGTCAGTGTGCAGGGGAGCAAGAAGAGTTTAGGCCCCCCGTGGGGGCGGAGTCAGGACAAGGGGCGGGGTTCTCCCCGGTCTGAGCCGGTCCACCCACTCACCACTGTCTGTGCAGGAAGTCGGTGGTCCGGCATTACAAGGTGAAGCGTGAGGGCCCCAAGTATGTGATCGACGTGGAGGAGCCGGTGAGCGTTGGTCCGGGGTCCCGGGGTGCGTAGTGGTGGGGTCTGCGCCCCTTCCGCAACAGCTTTAACTGCGACCCCTATCCGTCTCCAGTTCTCCTGTGCCTCACTCGACGCGGTGATCAACTATTTCGTGTCACACACCAATAACGCGCTGGTGCCCTTCCTGCTGGACGAACACTACGAGAAGGTTCTAGGTGGGTGCGGTCTCAGGGAACTCGGGGGACCCAGTACGTGCCTCTCCGGCTCCTGCCCCCACGGGCCACCCCTGGGTCGATGCCCAGCCGCCGCACCTCCTCTAGGACGGATCTCTGTTCTAGGCCACGTGGAGGCGGATAAAGAGAACGGCGAGAGTGTGTGGGTGGCGCGCTCGACCCCCGCGGCGCCCCGCGCAGGTGATGCCCCCGCCCTGCGGGCACCGCTGGGCCACAGTGGGGAGAGACCTGGGACCCACACGGCACCGCCCGTGTCCAATCTTGCACCCAGAGTTGCAACGACCCAGAAATTACCTAGACCCTGCCCTCCGGGTTGTGGAGCCTGATACACTCCCAGCCCTGTGCGGTTGAACCTGGGGATGGAGGCAGAGGTGCCTAGACGGGCAGAGAAAGAGGGCAGAATAGGAGGAAGGCTTCCCGGAGGAGGGGGTGTTGCTTAAGGTCTCAAAGGATTTCAGTAGGTAGAGATGGGCTTCACCTGGAGCAAGAAACTACCCAGAGTATCCCCGGTGGCTGTTGAGGTGGGAGGTGGTCCCGTTTATGGAGCAGGGAGAAGGGGCTGGAAAGGTCTGTGGGGTAAGCAGCCTGGTCCTCCTGGGACTGGGCAGATGTGGGGGGACCCTTGTGCACGCTGGGCATGTATGTACACACACACACACTGCACACTCACGAACACGAACTGCGTCCGTCTGCATAATCAGAAGCTCATTTGTAGACACCAAATGGCCGAGGGCTCCACACATGCATGAGTACCAGTGTCCCACAGTTCCAGTCCTGTGTCGCACACATACACACACCTAAGCCACAACCAGGCACGCACACACAAATGCTCACCGCGAGCGCAAATTCAGACATTTCTAGGTACACGGGTGTGCACCCTGATGGAGACGAACACCTGAGCACATACTTTAGTATCCACGCAGTGTCCTGCACGTACACACGTTTAGGGGCGTGTGTACAAACGCTTTACATATATTCAACTATGCAGATTCACTCAGTGTACATGTTTATACTACACAGGGACACGCACACGCACAGGGTCACATGCCTGAATCCTGGCATGAGTACATGCATCTTCATTCGGAGGCCAACAGACCCACGCGAAGGTGTCCCTGCACCACATGGGCCCAGACAGGAACTGCCGTTTCCCACCAGGGCCTGCACCTGCCTCCGATGGCCCCAAGCAGCTGCCTCCCGTGCCCATCACACCTGTGGCAAGCCAGGGCAGGTCACCCCCACTCCTGAACCAGGAGGAGAACTATGTGATCCCCACTGGAGATGACCCAGCTGCCAACTACGTGAACGGGGATGGTAGGTGGGGAGGGAGCCAAGGAGAGATGGGGACGGGGGAGGGGGCTCAAAGCCGGATGTGACACACCACACCGTTGTCCATACAGTGCCTTCCCCCAGTCGGCCGGTCCCAAAGCCCAGGAAGTTGGCAAAGGCGCTCAAGCCACCCGTTGCCCCCAAGCCAGGTAGGGGTCCCTCCTCCCCGGCCCTTCCCTCATCCAGCCCAGAGCCAGCCTCAGCCTTCACCTCATCATCTGCCTTCTCCAGAGCCCAAAGGCCTCAGCGGCGGCCTGGCCAAGAAGCTAGCAGTCGGCTCAGTGCAGACTCTCTTCCCCACAACAGGTGAGGCGTGTGGGGGTTGATGCAGGGTGGGCCTCCCAGGCAGGTGGCCTGCGCAGTCACACGGGACCCCCCACTCCGAAGCTCCCCATGCTCGGTCTAACGCTGAGCCGTCTTGAAATTCCTCCAGGCTTTTGAGTACATTTTCACCTTTCACGGGGCCCTGCAGATTTTGCAGCACGTCGTGGGTGGGTGTGGGGTTGGGGGGACAGCATGGACTGGGGATCCCTGGTGCAGCGGAGGCCTCGGTCACATCCGCCCCCCCCCCCCTCAAGGGTTGGCAGATTTGACGGCGGAGCTGGAAGAGAAACTGCAGCGGAGGCGGGCTATGGAGCACTCTGCTGGACACGCTGGGGATCAATGAGCCGGGCTCAGGCTTCCGAAGTCAGCCGGGCCGACCGCTCCTCCCAGAATAAAAGTTCCAGTGATCCCAGGGCCGATGTGTCCGGCCTGGCTTGGGGCGGGGGTGGGGGGATGGGGGGGCTGTGAGCGTCTGTCAGATGCTGCCCACAGCAGGCCCCACTTGCTTAGCAAAACCTGCCACCTGGCCCTACAAGAAAGGCCCATTTTACAGCCAGGAAAGCTGAGGTCCAGAGAGGTTTGGGGCACACTCCGTGCCAGCCAGCCCCAAAGAACCATCAGCACGGCCTGGCCAGTGATTGACTTTTATTAGGAGGTGAGGTGGGGACGAGGGCCCGCCCTGGTGCCCGCTCCCCATTGGTGACCCCCCCAATCAGGAGTTAAGGCTCCAAGCAGCAAAGTGAGAAGAAGGTGTCGGCTGAAACAACCAAGGCCTGGGGGGGGCTCCCCAAACTCAGCCGGGCCGGGCGGGCGGTCCAGTGGCCTAGGTGAGGCTGGTGTTGGAGCTGCTGGTGGCACTGCCCCGCTTCTGCAAGCAGCGCACAGAGCTGGGGACCTGCAGGCCTGTCATCACCTGGAAGCTGCCGCACCACACCTGGGGACCGGGGACCGGTGACCGGTGAGGGGAGCGGGCGGGCTCAGGAGCAGAGCCAGCCCCCGGCCCCACCCATCCCCTCCCAGCCGCGGAAGGGTTCTCACTGTGAAAGCAGGCAGCACGGGCTGTGTGAACTTGGCCTTGAACGTGTGCACCAGCTGTTTGGTACGGGCGTTGTAGAAGGACAGCAGGCCTGGGGTGGAGGCAGAGCGGGGGGGGGGGGGGAGCGATGAGAGGGGCCTGCAGCAGAGAGTGGGCGGGGAGAGGGGGCTCGCGAGGCCGACCGGGGCTCGGGGTCACCTTGGTGGAAGTCGCAGTGCACACCCAGGCAGTCGGGCACGGGGGGTTCCAGCACCTTGGCCTTGTTGGCGTGCTTGGCAGTGAAGCTGACCTGCAGCCAGTTGTTGACGTGCAGGCACCAGGACGCGGCCGTCTTGCCCAGCTGCTCGAAGCGGCCCAGGCTGCGGTATGCCACCCCCACGCCGAACGCCTTGCTGTCCGGCTCGTAGCGCACCTCCCAGTAATGTTCCCCACCGTCGATCAGCGTGTCCCCTGCGGGGGGGGGGGCAGCGGGGGCCAGGTGGAATCGGGCCCCAGATGCCCTTCCACAAAGGGGTGGTCACCCCGGTACTCCCCAGACCCCAGCTCTTCCCTCCAGATACTCCTCAGTTCCCAGCTATTCCTCCCAGGTAGTCCCCAGGCTGCATCCACTTCCTCTAGATACTCAGAAAGCCCAGATACTCTCCAAGCCTCAACTAATCCTTTCAGATTCTCTGCAGGTCCAAGCTACTCCTTCCAGATGCTTCCAGCCCTTAGAAACTTCCTCCAGATACTCCTCAGTCCTCAGTTCTTCCCAGAGACTACGTAATCCCCAAACCCTTGCTCCTGGCTGACTCCACATATTCCCACAGGCCTCAAGTCCTACTGGAGTGCAGACACTCCCTGGCATTCTGGGACTCTTTCCTATCGCTTTGTGAATCTAGATTCTACCCAGACCCCAGCTCCTGGTGGAGGCCAACTTCTGGGCCTCAGCTCTTCCTGGATCTCAGCTAATCCCCAAGTGCACACTCTCCCAGGTTCAGATTCAGATTCTTGCCAGCTCACCTCCTCCCTGCTCCAGCGACTCCTGAGCTTCAGCTTCTCTACGTGCTCCTGCCCCTCCCCCCTCCCAACTCCTGTCCATCTACCATCTCAGCTCCTCCACAGATACAGGGCTCACCCCCACGCATGTCTCTTCTCCGGGCCTGCTCCTCCCCGACCTCAGCTACTCTCCTGACCACAACTAGGCGAGGTCTCAGCCACCCTGCAGACCAGCCCCCCTCCACCCCTTCCCCTGCTTCTTACCCTAACCCCAACTCTAGCCAAGACCGGCAACCGTTCTTTCCAGCTACTTTGCAAATCCCAGGCACTCCACAAACCGCAGGACACCCTGCCCTTGGCTGATCTCTAGGCCAGAGCTTCTGTAAGCTCTGCCCCCCACCCCCAGGAAGCCCACCCCCCCAATCCTCCCACTCCTCCAGCGCCACAGCAACACATTATTAGACCTATTCCCAGAAAGCTTGGTTGGTGGCTGCCTCAGTTTCCCCAGCTGAAGTTCTCTCCGCCCCCCCCCATCAGGGCCCCGCCCAGAGTGTCCCCTCTGCCCTCCTGTCTTCGCTCCTCCTTACCCAACACCGTGTAGGACTCAGCCGTGAAGCGGTCCCGACCCCCACGACCCGAGGGCATCCTCTTGGGGGATGGCACACCTCTGTGAGGGGCGGGGAGGGGAAGGCTCAGTTCGGCCCTCACTGTCCCCAGAGGAGGGTTTTCCTGGCCCACCCAGCCACCATGGTCTTCTCATCAGTCCACCACAGGACTTGGTTCTTTTTGTGTGCTGGGCCCCGCATATCAGAACATGCCCCTGCCCTTCCTCATGTGGAAAACTATTCACCCAGTCAAAACCCAGGGGAAAACCTCTTCTCCCTTCATTTCCTCTTTGCACTCCTCCAGCTCCATGTCCCTCCTTCCACCCCAGCTTTGACCACGCAGGACTCTGGGTGTCCCTGTCCAGCTTGATCTCCTCCATCAGACACTCAGGGAAGGGCACGGGGGACAGGCTACCTCGCTGGGGAGTTGACGGGAGACGCGGTCCGCCCCTTGCCGTCTTTCTCTCGAGCCTTGATGTCCTGCACCTTCCCGCCCATGGCGTCCCACTCCACGGAGAGGTCATCCACCCGCAAGTTCTGGTGAGATGTGGACGCATCCAGGCGGAACATGAACGCTGGGGCCGGGCAGACGAGGGAGTCACAGAGATGGGGAAACCCGGAGAGACACAGAGAGAGACAGAGAGACAGACAGTGACCAAGACACACCGTGACAGGGACAGAGAACAGAAAAAGACAACGGCGACTGAGACAGAGAGAGAGACTGACGGATGGACTCAGGGGCAGACAGCTACAGAGAGGACAGGCAGCAAGACACCAAGACAGACAGACGGGGAAGCGCGGAAGGGGCAGAGCGTGCAGCTGGGGGAGTGAAGGCCGAGGGCTTGTTGCCTAAAGGTCCTGTAGGTCGTGAGGCATTTTCAAAGCCCCTTGTGCTGGGGATTAATGGCAGGAAAGGGGCTGGGCTATGGCACCATAGTTAAGCTAGACTGCAGAAGGACTTCCTACAAGGGCATGCAAAGGTGTTGCTGTAGGAGAGTAAGATCGGTCTTCACGACTGATACCCCATCCCTCACTCTAAAAGCCCTTATCTTTTTTTTTAGAAGAGAGAGTAAGTGTGTGTGTTTGTGAGAGAGAGAGGGAAAGAGTATAAAAACCATCCAGGTAAAATGGGATCAACTGCAAAAGCAAAAAACAATAGCAGGTTTATATTAGACACTTGGGCTGAGGAATCTACTGTGGACTAAGCTCTGAGCTTCCTGGCAACCAGAGCAAAAAGGGTCACAGAACCCTGATATAGAAGATTATCATTACACACCAGTACCTGGGGCCCCAGGGTGAGGGGTTATGAAGTCACAGGCAGGGTGGGGGGGGCAGTCACCTGGTGTCTCCAGGGTCACTGACTCGGAGAACTCGCCTGCGACCGCCTTATTACAGGCCTTCACACGAAAATTCATGTATTTCATGTCAAACTTGAGACCTAGGAGCAACAGAGGGATCTCAACATTGTGTACACTTTGAGCAACTGGTTATAGGTCCCTGTGTCCCAGGGCAATCCCACCATTCCTCGTTCTAAGGAGCACCTTGCAAACGACATCTTATCCCTGAGAAACCACCCTGACCCTCATTCACCAGAAGGACTATGTGTAACTTGGCTCCGCCTCCAACCCAGACTAGCCAATCAGGATGCTTTAGGAAGTAGTAACAGCAGGTTCAGGAATAGCACATGACCCAAACTGGCCAATAAGAATCTTCCCTGGGACATTGGGCTGGTATTCTAGGGAGCAGAGTCACTGTCTTCTCTGGGTTGGCCAACTAGGAGGAAGCTCCTCCTGGGAAAAAAAAATTTTTTTTTAAAGATTTTATTTATTTATTTGACAGAGAGAGACACAGCGAGAGAGGGAACACAAGCAGGGGGAGGGGGAGAGGGAGAAGCAGGCTTCCTGCAGAGCAGGAAGCCCGATGTGGGGCTTCATCCCAGGACCCTGGGATCATGACCTGAGCCGAAGGCAGATGCTTAACGACTGAGCCACCCAGGCGCCCCTCCTCTTGGGAAAATTTATCAGTGCATTTGGCAAGCCTCCTTCAGAATGCAGCCCCCAGATACAACAAACGCAGG
>NC_138369.1:2515717-2560673 GCF_054177405.1 Leptonychotes weddellii | reverse complement strand
GCATGTAAGTTACAAACACCAAACCAAAACCCTCCTGACTGTCCGAGCAATCGAGATGGCAGGTGGGCTCCAAATAACCACATGGGTTAGTTAGCCAGATGAGTGTCCTCATCTGCAACCTCAGTACCACACACCTTTTCATGGACTCGACTTCCTGCCCTGCGGAATTCACTCGCTAGAAATTTTGTAGAAGGCAGGAGGGTATGGCGAGGGGGTGATGCATCAGGAAGCCTGTGATACAGCAGCCCTCCACCTTGACCGTGGTGGTGGTTACGTGAATTTGCACACGGGAGAAAACTGCACAGGGGAGAGATTACACACACACACACGGATGAAGGCGTACTGAATCACCAGGGAAATGTGGATCAACACCGCAGAATATGCTCGTGTTGGTTCCTCGGTTTTGACATTGAACCATCGTTACGTAAGCAGATACTAGAGGTGAAAACGGGGTATGTCCACACACGGAACGCTATTCAGCCTGAAAAAGGAAGGAAATCCTGATCCGCACTACAACATGGATGACCCCTGGGGACACTGCACTCGGTGAAATAAGCCAGACACGAAAGAGCAAATCCTGTCAGATTCTGCTCATGTTAGGTACTAAAAGTAGTAAAAATCACAGGGGCAGGAAGTAGATGGTGGGAGCCAGGGGCTGAAGAGTCAGTGTTCCGGGGGGACACAGTTTCAGTTTTGCAAGATGGAGAGTGATGAAGATGGTATGATGGCTTTAGAACGTTATGAATGTACTTACTACTACCGAACTGGACCCTTAAAAATGGTTAAGATGTAAATTTTATGTTATATGTATTTGGCCATAATAAAAAAATATATATATCGGGGGGAAAGTGGGGTATGTTTATTTTGATTCCGATGCAAAGGACAGGCCCTCTTGCTGGCTGGTAGCTTTTCTTTCCTGCAATTAGCGTGCTCATTATTAACCATGTATGCTAATTACAGATAAAGAACAGGCTGATTACAGCCCAAGAGCTGTGGTGATGGTTATCTTGTCAGCAAGACTCTCCCCGCCGCTGAGGATTTCCCTTGGCTCAGGACCGCTTCTGAAACTCATTAGGCACCCCCTGATTTTACCCGTCCTCAGACCCTCCCCCACCGGCTGGGGGATCCCCCCCACGCATTCTGCTCTCTTACACCTGCCAAGGAAATCCCCAAACACTGGGAGGACGCCAGCTCCACGAGGGGAGGGGTTTTCGTCCGTTTTGCTGACTAATGCAAGGGCCCCTCCCAGTACACCATGGGCGCTCAATACACCGGAATGAACAAATGATGGATGGTAGCTGGGGATGGAGAATGCCTTCTCCCCCTGGGCCTCAGTTCCCTCATCTGTAAAATGCTGATAAGCCTGTCCATTACATGGGGGTAAAACATTTAGTAAGCCCTCCATTAACAATGCAGGGGCGAGCATCAATATCGTTTTCATTATTATTACTTTCTATTACTCCTGATCAGCCCAGCCAGGCCCCCCAGTTGAAAGGGGATCCTGGAATTGCCGAGCCGCACTGGATTGGGAAGGTGGAAGGGGAGGGGTTTCGGCAGCAGAGCTGAGCTGCCCTTACCAGTCAGCGTGTACTCCGTCTGCCGGATGCCCTCGATGACCATCCAGGGCTGCTCCTCCTTCAGACGGGGCGGGCCCTCGAAGTTGGTCCGCCGGTACCCCAGCACGTAGTGGTCAATCTTGCTGTCCTCGTCCGGCATGCGCCACACCAAGGTCACACAGTTGTCTGCTACCAGGGACTCGGCCAGGTCAATCACAGGGGCGCTGGGCACTGTCCAGGACAGAGGGGCCACCTTACTGAAACTCCACCACCGGCACCTTAGGCCTTCTTGGGGCCGGGGCCCCTCCGGGCACTGAGGTCCAGGGGTGGAGCCTCCCCAGGGTGGGGCGGCGGGGAAGAGCTTTCTCAGGGTGCAACCAACAAAGGGCTGGGCCTTCTCGGGACTCCACCATTTAGAGGTGGACTATTTTCAGAATTCTCTGATAGGAGTGTGGCCTTCATGAGACTCCACCCCTGGTGGGTGGGGCTTTTCAGGGCTCAGCCCCTGGGGGGTGGGCTTGCTCGTGGCTCCACCCACACGGGAATGGGAGCCTCGGGGCTCCACCCCCAGGGCCAACGCCTCTGGGGTTCCAAAGCGAGGCTCGCTGCGGCCTTTCTCGGGGTACCACTGGCCTGAAATCCAGGCCCCGAGAAAGTTCTCTTCTCACCAGGTAGGAACTTGAGTGCCTGTAGCATCCTCCGCTCCTGCGCGAAGTCCACCATGAGGTGACTCATGTTGTCGCTCACCTTGGCCTTCAATGACAGCCGGAAGGCAGGGGCCATTGTCACACTGCAGGGAAGAAGGTGGAGGCAGCCTGCTGGCAGGCGTCTCAAGGGGGCCCAGGCCCGGTTCTCGGAAGTGTGTGGAAGACCCACTCCCCCTTGTTCTGGTCCAGTGCTCTGGGCCCAGAGACCCTCACCTGGGCGTCCCCACCTTCACACCAGGGGCGGGGCACTGGGGTGGGAACCAGATCCCAGCATCTTACCCATCTTTGACTTGCTTGGCAGCCTAGAAAAAGAGACAGAATAAAAGTCAAAGAGTTTTCTTGATTGAATCAGAAAGCTACTATACAGACAGGAAGACTGAGGCCCAGAGGGGCAGCCACTGGCCAAAGTCCTCCACCACTGGGGCAGAAACGCTTGGCTGTGCCCCAAAGGGATGGGGGCAAAGACAGGCTCCTACCCCCACCCCCATCCCCAGTGCCTGGTGCCCATTATATCCAGCTAGTCAACTTGGCAAATAAGAATACAGGATGCCCAGTTAGATCTGCATTTCAGATAAACAAAATGATTTTTTGGTATAAATATCCCATTCTATATTTAGGACATATACTAAATATTGCATGGGACATATTATACTAAAAAATTATTCATTGTTAGGGGCACCTGCGTGGCTCAGATGGTTGAGCGTCCGACTCTTGGTTTCAGCTCAGGTCATGATCTCGGGATTGTGGGATCCAGCCCCATGTCGGGCTCCATGCTCAGCATGGAGTCTGCTTGTCCCTCTCCCTCTGCTCCTCCCCCTGCTCTCTCTCTCTCAAAATAAATAAATAAATAAAATCTTTTAAAAAATTTGTTAAATCTGAATTTCAGATACACAACAAACATTTTAGTATAACTATGTTCCATGCAACATCTGGAAATACTTTAATACTAAACATTTGCATGGGATCTGCTTACACTAAACAAATTATTCCTTGTTAAATTTAGATTTCAGATCAACCACAAATAATTTTTTAGCGTAAGTATGTTCCGTGGGATCTTTGGGACATACTTATACTAAATGTTGTACGGGCCACACTTATACCAAAAAAATCACTTGGGGTTGATCTGAAACGCGAATTTAACCGGGTGTCCTGTATTTTATGGCCTAGCCCTACCAGTATGGCTTCTGAGGTGCCCACCTGAGGGAAGTCGTTGCTGTCTGTGGCCTGCAGGGTCTGGTTGGCTGTCTCCAGAAGCTCCTCGGAGCTCTCCAGGGCCCGAGTGCAGGCGGCCAGCTGGTTCTGGGAGTGGCATGGCACCGAGGGAAGAGACACCTCACCCCACTGCATCAAACCCTCTGGGGCTCGCCACTGCCTTTGGGATTCAGGGCACCATGCCTTTCTCCAACTCCAGATGGGGGAGGGAGGGTGGAGGGAAAGGAGACCTCACTCCTGGCAGCACTTCAAAATCACCTGGGATCTCTCTCTTAAAAACTCGCCTGTCCAGGCCACACCTGAGCCTCGGGGCCCCAAATTCTCCCGGGATGTTAGAAAGTTGTCCAGAAGGCTTTGATTCAGCTCCAGTACCTCCGTTTAGAGTCTGAGACCCCACAGGAGCCATGGGGTTGGGGGGGGGTGTTTGGCAAGAGTGGGTGTTGCCAGATCTGGGGGACCAGTGGGAAGGGCTGAGAAATTGGAGGTGAGGACTGGAGGGGAGGAGGAGTCAGATGTGGGGGTGGGGCTGTGGTGACAGAGAAGGGGAGAGGGAGGTGGTAGGAACAGAGATCAAGGGGAGCAGGTGGGGGATTGATGGATCACAGCCAGTGAGGGGGCAGAGAAGAGACCAGGAAAAAGAGGAGCTGAGGCCAATGCCACTGGGGTGTCTGGTTCTGGACACTGGAGACACTTAGGGGCCTTTCCAAGAAGCGGTGCGGGACGAGAAGCAGATTTGGAGGAAGACACAGGCCAGATGGGCTCTGCTGAGTCTGAGGGGTGCCATGGGGGAATCGGGTCTGGGTGGGGGTCTGGGAGAGCTCCCCCCCTCCGCCCCACCCAACACACACCTGCAGCTCGTAGGTGCGGCTGGCCCGGTCCTGCTTTATCTTCATGAGCATGCCCTCCTTCAGCTCCTCCAGGAGGGAAAAGAGGGACTGGAACTCGGCCTCCAGGTCCCCCTGCACCTTGGTGGAGTTTGCCTTGGAGAGATGTTGTGGGGTCAGACAGGCCAGGGTGGGCCAAAGCCTATGCTCAGATAGGGAAACTGAGGCCTGGACACTGTAGCCAGGCCACGGCCGACAGGCATCAGCAGTAACAGGCTAACTCCTATGCCTGCACCCTCCCTCCATCCCTTCCACCCACCTGTCCAAGACTTCCCCACCTCCTTCCATCCCTCCTGCAGAGGCGCCTTCCTCACCTCCACGTTCAGCAGCATCTGCTTGAGGGAGTAGATGAAGCTTTGAATCTCTTCATTCTTCACAGCCAGGGTGGTAATGATCTTCCGCAGCGCCTCCTGCTGCCACCGGAAGCACGCACACATGCAGGGCCCATAAGCCCCTCGGGCAGGCCCGGCTCCCCCAACTGGGGCTCCCCACTCTGCCTTCCCGGGATCCAGGAGATGTGGGAGCCATAGCGCCAGTGAGCTCAGGCACCCGCCACGAGGCAGGCCCTGGGCAAAGCTCTGGCCCTATCTTCCCTCACTTAGCAGATGGACACTGCAAGCATGCCCATTTTACAGCGGAGGAAACTGAGGCTCACAAAGAACCTCTGGGGAAGGGGCAGACCCTGGGCTTGAGCCAGGTCCGCCTCAGCACAAAGCCTTCAACCTTGTACCTATCTACTGAGGGCGGGGCATGGGGTGAGGGGCTACCTTGGGGAAAGAAAACCCCAGAGCAAAATCATGCCTGTAGAAAATGGGCTATCCTGGGGAAGGGGATACCTTGGGAACAGGGATTAGAAAAAAGAAAAGAGGAACCTGGAAAACAGGGTGCCTGAGAGCCCAGGTAACTGGGGAGTAGGGGACCGAGGTCTGAGTGAGGGGACGCCTGGAGAGAAGGAAGCCGCGTGGGAGGATCCTGCTGGGGCCTGGAACCCTGACCCAGGCCTCGGACGTGTCCCTTTCCTGGGGGAGCAGGATCGTGGGACCACCTGGGCTGAGCTAGAGGGGCGTCCTCCGGGGCGGGGCAGAGACCCGACACCTGGTCCGCAGTCCGGATGGAAGGCGTGGGGGATGGGTCAAGGCTGGGGCCAGGATTCTGGGTGCGCGTGGGCGGCATGGAGGGGATGCGCCTGGACCCCGGCCAAGATGAGGAGAGGTCGGGGCAACGGCTGGGGGTGCTGCGTCCCGAATTAGGGGGCTTGATCCGGGCGGGGGTGGGGCGGGGGTGGGGCCTCGGCCGCAAAGCAGCTGCGGGGGTGGGGGGGGCGCTGCGGCATCACCTGGTCCCCTCCCCCTTGTCCACCCCCGCCCGGGGCCCCGCCCCGCCCCGCCCCGGTCCTACCCTCTGGTCCTCCATGGCTTCAGCCCAGGTCGTCCCCGGCCCGGCCCGCGGGCCCCGCTCGCTCTTCTAGTCCTCAAGCTGCCTTTGCCGCGACCACGAGCCAATGGCCCGCCGAGCCCTCCCCGCCGCCGCCGCCGCCGCGCCCCCCGTCAGCGCTCCATCACTGTCCGCAGTGCGCACGCGCGCTCCCCGCGGCAAGCTGGGAAACGTAGTCCCGCGCTGGGGTCCCTGACAACAGGGACCCCAGAGCCTGGGGCCCCTGAGAACAGGGACCCCCAGAGCCTGGGGCCCGCCAGGCGGCATTGGTAGTGATGACTGAGCTGCGGAGAGCCCGGAGCTGGGAAGCAGGTTGCCTGGGTTCGACCCCTGGCCCTGCTGTGTGACCTCGAGCCCATCCCTAGTCCTCTTGGTGCCTAAGCCTCCCCAGACTTGCACCCATGCCATTTCGTGGCTGTTCCTCAAACTGGAATTCCATACTCTCCTGCAATGAGATCTGGCCCCTGACCGCTCACGGTCCTTGCATTTACTCCTAGCATTTACATTTTGCCCGAGCTGATGTTCAGCTTCCAATGCCCTTTCTCTCCCCAAGGCACAACTGAACTGTACATCCCATAAAGCCCTAGGCTCTCACATCCCCTCCTCCAGAAGCCTGTCTGCCTGACCGGAAGCCACAGGTCTCTGAATGTCTGTGTCCAGCTTGGTCTTCCCTGTCAGCCTGGGGCCAGATCTATCCAGGATCTCCAGCATTGCCTCTGGGCGGACTGTGGGGGAAGGGTAGAGTTTGAGAAGAAAGTCGGAGGGAGGAGGTGGCCTGGGTAGGGGAGGCTGGGAAGCTGTGTGTGTCCGCTGGGGCCATGTGGGTGGAGTGTCGCCGCAGTCAGGGGTCATCCTGTGGTTGATAGTAACGGCGCTTTTGAGCACACAGGCCCTCTTCTTTTTGGGTGAGAAAAGAGGTCATCATGTGGTTAGGGTGACACATTGAGGCCTGAATTCTGCCACCTCCTCCCCACCCCACCCCCAGGGTGACAAATGCAGGGCTGGGAGAAATCCCAGGGCCTACGAACTCGCTCCACCGGGCCCCCAAACTTCTGTGCAGGCTGTGGGGACAGGGGAACCCCCCCATACCTGTCGTGGGACCTGAAGCCGTCAGCACAAATCTACTCTGAACCTCAAAGGAAGACATTTTGGGGGTCAAATAATTGAAGCTAGGATTCCGATCTTCAACCTAAGCTCAGGCCTCTGCTGCCTGCCCCCTGTTCCCACACCTGCATCACCTAACCTTCCAACGTGACCCTGTCAGCTCAGGTGTGTTTATTTATTTTTTTTTTTAAGATTTTATTTATTCATTTGTTTGACAGAGAGAGAATGCACAAGCAGGGGGAGCAGCAAGCAGAGGGAGAGGGAGAAGCAGGCTCCCTGCTGAGCGAGGAGCCCGATATGGAAGCTCGATCCCAGCACCCCGGGATCACGACCTGAGCGGAAGGCAGCCACTGAACCGACTGAGCCACCCAGGCACCCTCAGGTGTGTTTAAATAGCATCTCCCAGGGCACCTGGGTGGCTCAGTCATTAAGCGCCTGCCTTCGGCTCAGGTCATGATCCCAGGGTCCTGGGATCGAGTCCCGCATCGGGCTTCATGCTCGATGGGAGCCTGCTTCTCCCTCTCCCACTCCCCCTGCTTGTGTTCCCTCTCTCGCTGTGTCTCTCTCTGTCAAATAAATAAATAAAATCTTTTTAAAAAAATAGCATCTCCCAGAAAGATTTGCACTCACTGGGACACATTATTCCATTGACATACACATACTGCTTTTCAGATTAAAGAAAAAACAAAAACAGAAAATCTTGGGGGAACCCAGGCACCAAAGGGAAGGCAGTGGAGCCCTAACCAGGATTAGTTACTAGACATCTGGCCTGGCTGTCACATCTGCCTCTGTGGTGGGGGGCGGAGATTGTGGCAGGAAGTCTGTCACTTAGGATGGAGAGTTGGGGGGTGGGGCGCCTGCCAGGAGAGGGGGGCCTGGTGGGCCAGGAATGGAGTCCCTGGGCACAGCGCTGGTCCTCCTGGTGCAGTTCTGGGGTGAGTACTTGGGCCCCCCTCCCCTCTGCCCTCCCTCCTGTTGTCCATCACCCCAGCAGCCTGCCCCCTGGCTCCCAGCCCCTGGAACCCAATCTCTGTGCTCTGCTAATTAGGGTCTGTTTCTCTCTGATACTCAGAACCTTACAAGGCTTGAAGGGTTCTAGCAGGATCCTCAGAGTGGGTCCCTAGAGTAAAACTCACACCACGACCTATACACCAGGCTTGCCTGAGCTAGCTCCGCTGGCCTCTGTCATCTCCACCCTCCACAGCTTTCCCTTTCTCATCCTTGTCCAGCCTGCTGGCTTTTTTCTTTTTCTTTCTTTCTTTCTTTCTTTCTTTCTTTCTTTCTTTCTTTCTTTCTTTCTTTCTTTCTTTCTTTCTTTCTTTCTTTATTTTTCTTTCCTTCTTTCTTTCTCCCTTTTCTTTCTTTCTTTCTTTCTTTTTCTTTCTTCCTTCCTTCCTACTTTGCTTCCTTCCTCCTTCCTTCCTCCTTTGCTTCCTTCCTTCCTTCCTTTCTTTCCTTTTTTTCCCAACACACCAAGCTCGATCCCACCTCCGGGGCCCTTGCACCTGCTCTTCCATCCGCCTGAATCTCATCTCTCTAGCATCCGCTGCGATTGCATATCAAAGGCCAGGAACTTGAGCTAAACATACCCCTTCTGGGGGATCTGATAGGCACCTCAGACATCTCAGGGGCCCAAAGCAAACTTTTCTTCTACTCCAGCCTTGCTCCTCTGTCAGGATCCTCCATATTGGCCCAAAGCCACCGCCCTTCACACAGTCCCTGAGGCTAAAACCTTGGGAATCTGCTACCGTCCTTCTTTCCTTTTCTCAATCCATTCGGCTGCTGATCGCTATTTTCCAGGGTCCAGCCCCCGTTACTATGCTCGTGGACCCTCATCCCCCAGCCACCCCGAACCCCTCTCCCACCCCCACAGTCTGTTCTTAACACAGCACAGGGTGATCTTCTTAAAACTTTAAATTGGGGGGTGCCTGGGTGGCTCAGTTGGTTGAGCATTGACTCCTGATTTCAGCTCAGGGCATGATCTCATAGGGTCGTGACATCCTGAGATCGGGCTCTGTGCTCAGTGTGGGGGTGGGGTTCTGCTTGAAATTCTCTCTCTCTCTACCCCTCCCCCTGCTTGCATGCTCTCTCTCTCTCTCTCAAATAAATAAAATAAATTAAAAAAAAAAAACTTAAATTGGACCATGTTTTCCCCTGCTCCCCTGGTTTCCTATCACACTTAGATTAAAAAGCAAACTGCTCCCTTTTCCCCACCTCCACCCTGTGGCCTGCAAAGCCTTGTATAAGCCATCTTCTCTCCAATTCCACTTCCTCCCTTTCTCCCCCTCAGTCACTCTGCTCCAGCCACAAGGGCCTCCTTGCTCTTTTTCCAACATACCAGGCATGGTTGTGCCCAGGGCCTTTGCATGGCCTGCTCCCTCTGCCTGGAGTGCTCTTCCTCCATTTTCCTTTCTTCTCACCACTGGCTACTTCTTACCATTTCATCACCTCCTCTGAGAAGCCTTCCCTGACCACCCTCCATAAGTAGATTTTCTCTCATCTCATCCTCCATCAGGATTCTCACTTCTTGACGTCCCATGTCTCTCTCTCTCTCTCTCTCTCCTCCCAGACTGTCAGCTCCAGAGTGGGGCAGGAATTTCTGTCTGTCTCCATCACGTCTGTCTGTGTCCGTGGTGTCCAGAACAGGGCTTGGCACACACAAGGCGATATTTGTGTCCCGAGAGCTGGACTGGTCATAGAGTCCTCCCTGAAATCTCCCAAGTGCCGAAAGAAAGTTAAACCCATTTCACAAATGAAGACTTTGAGGGGCTCCTGGGTGGCTCAGATGGTTGGGCATCTGCCTTCAGCTTAGTCATGGTCTCAGGGTCCTGGGATCGAGCTCTGCTCATCAGGGAGCCTGCTTCTCCCTCTGTCTGCTGCTCCCCCTGCTTGTGCTTTCTCACCCTCTCTGTCAAATAAATAGATAAAATCTTAAAAAAAAAAAAAAAAGACTTTGAGCCTCAGTGAGACGTGATCTTGCAAAGATCATGTAGCCTCAGTCCTGTGGGCTCAGTGGGGGAGTAAGTCACACACACACACACACACACACACACACACACACCAGCCTTACTCACTTCTTGTATCCCCTCGTCCTGCAAGGAGCCACAGGCCTGAGAGTGCAGCAGGAGCCCAAGTGGTTGCGGGTGACACGGGGAAGCCAGGTGACCTTGGCCTGCCAGGTGATACAGTCCCAAGCCTGGGAGCGGCTCCGGGTTGGGTGGACCAAGGACGACGTCTCCTTGTGTGAGCCGCACATCACCAACGGCAGCCTCAGCCTGGGGGTCTGCGGGCCCCGGAGGCTGCTTTCCTGGAAGGCGCCTGGCAACCTCACCCTGCAGCTGGACCACGTGAGCCTCAACGACAGTGGGGACTACGTGTGCTGGGTGGCCGTGGAGATTCCTAAGTTGGAGGTGAAGCAGGGCAATGGCACGCAGCTCCTGGTGGAGAAAGGTATGGGAGCAAGAGGAGGGAAGAAGTGGGCTCTTGGAACTTATAGGATCTCAAAACTCTAGAATCTCAAATTCCTTCCTAGGAACATAAACTCTAAATTCTTCCAATGGGAGTCTTAGAAACAGAGATCCTGCAAAGTCAGGAACATCAAAATCTAGACTTGCAGAACCAAAGACATGCTGGAACTTATAATTCTAGATGAGGACTCAGCAAACATTCTGTAAAGGCCCACAGAGTAAATATTTTCTAATTTGTGTTCTACTTTGCAACGACTCCACTCTGCCATTATAGTGTGAAATCCTCCATAGACTGGACAGGCGTGAATGGGTGGGGCTAGGTTCCAATAAAACTTTATTTAAAAAAACAGGTAGTGGGCCTAATTGGATCCACAGGCTAAAGTTTGCTGAGACTTCTTCCTAAATACTACAATCATGAAGACTCTTGAATACATGTAATTCTGGAATTTTGACTAAACACAATCCCAGAATCTTTTTTTAAAAAATGTATTATTAAAGTATCTCCGACATACAGAAAAAAACACATATTGTAAGTGGCCGGCTTAGTGGATGCTTTCGTCCATTTGGGCTGCTATAACAAAATACTGCAGACTGGGGTGGTTTGTAGACAGCAGAAACTTATTTCTCATAGTTCCGGAGGCTGGAAGTCCAAGGTCAGGGCCCCAGCATGGTCGTGTTCTGGTGAGGATCCTCACCCTGCTTGGTAGTTGGCACCCTTCCCTTGGAGGAAGAGGCAGTGATGTCTCTTTTATAAGAACACATATCCCATTCGTGAGGGCTCAGGACCTAATCACCTTCTGAGGTCCCACCTCCTCCTTCCATCACCTCCAGGGGTTAGGACTCCATGTAGGAATTGCAGGGGTCACATTCAGACCACAGCCTGAGCCCACCCCTTGTACCACCACGCAGCTCAAGAAACAAGACTTCCTGCCTCCCGGATCCCTTCCCCCCACCCATGCACACATGCATCATCCTGACTTCTGGCTGCATAGACTTATTTGGCCTGGCTTTGTGTGCTACTTAAGGGAAATCATAGAGTGCATTCTCTTCTGTGCCTGGCTTTTTTCATTCAACATTGAATCCCCCACTCGGCCAGAAGGTACGTCCATCTTGGTCATGCAGCAGCGGGATGCTCTTTCTCTTTGCTGTAGACCCACCACCATCCATCAATCCAATTTCCTATGGATGGGCATTTCGGCAGCTCCTAGTTGTTGGCAATCACGAATACGGGTGCTGTGAACAAATTACAACTGGTCTTTGGCCAACACATTTCTGTTGTGCCTCAGGCAATTCTAGGATCTCGAACCACAAAACAGAATCTTGCAGTTCTAGAATCCTAGAGGCATAGAAGTCTAGGCTCTTAGAACTACAGCATTCTCAATGGGGAATCTTGCTCCTAAGGAGGCAAGAATTGGTTCTTGGGGAGCAACAAAGATTTTATTTTTTTATGTATAAAGCATAGATGTATGGAGAGTACATAGAGTCACACTGTATCTGTGGTACTAAAATGTCATGGGGAAACAAAGTAAGATTTTAAAAGTCTCTTTGGGGGGTGATAATGAAAAAGGGTTGAGAGACTGACGTAAAGGAATAGATGATTCTAGAATCTTAGAATTGCAGTATCTTATTTTAAACAGGCTTTTAGAATTTTTCAGTCTCAGAGTCTGTTAGGACAGATAATTCTAGAATCCACATTGAAAGCCATTGATTCTCAAGGCTAGAAGGAATTTCCCAGTTCAGCTAAGCCAGCTGCCTCCATTTAGAGATGAGAAAGCGGAGGCCCAGAGAAGGCCTAGACGTGTCCAGCCACATACACGAGCCAGGGATGCAACCAGCTTTCTCAAAAGCCCAGGTCATACACTCCCTCTACTCTGCATGACAACCCACTTTGGGCCAAACCCTGCATAGGGCCTGGAGACTCCAGCAGACCCAGAGGGGGCTTGTGCTCTCTCAGTGCTTCCTGAGGGCCTCGGGCACATGCCTGGACCCATGAAGCAGGATGGAGCACCTCCCCAGTTCCTGGCCCAAAGAGATGCCCGTTCCTCTCCTGTTGGCAGGACCCTCCCACCGCCTGCCTCTAGGGCCATGCCTTATGGCTGTCCTGACTGCCCCCACCTTCTAGTAATGAGAGGGCCAATTACCAATTAGCAGAATCTGGATTGCAGAGGCACCATGCTGTGCATTGTCAGCATCTGCAGGGATGAGGCCGGTCTGCCTCCAGCCACACACAGCTGGCTCTCCACTCCCCCCAACAGCGCTTGGTAGCCCCCAGGGACCAAAGCCAACTTTTTTTTTTTTTTAGACCCTATTTATTTATTCATGAGACACACACACACACGCAGAGGCGAAGGCAGAGGGAGAAGCAGGCTCCCCGCGGAGCAGGGAGCCCGACGTAAGGGCTCGAGCCCAGGACCCTGGGATCACGATCTGCGGACTAAGGCAGACGCTTAACCGACTGAGCCCCCCAGGTGCCCCCCGACGCCAACTTTAAAACATACAAGGCGAAGAGGTCAGGAGCACTGGGCCTCATCTTAGTCACACTAGGAGCCTTTGGCTGGAGTTTATATCAACTATACAGACCTGGGAACATGTCCCCACTCTGCTGTTCACTTGCTGTGTGACCTTGGGCAAGTAACTTGACCCCTCTGTGCCTGTTTCCTTAGCCATGGGTTAGGTGAATTTGAAGTTAATTATATCCAAAGAGTTTATTACAGGGTCTGGAACATGACAAGTCCTCAGGAAACCTAAGTGATTATTTATGTCTGTTAGGCTGATTACTCAGCAAGACTCAAAAGGTCAGGACAGTATAAGCTTTTTCTTCCTTTCCTTTCTTTTTCTTTTTTCTTTCTTTTCTTTTTTCCTGAAACAGAAAAGGAAAGGGGAGCTGAGGTGAGCAACACCTTTGTTCAAAGCAAGGCACTGTTGCTGCCTGGGTGCATGACCCCAGGCAAGTGACTCAGGCTGAGACTGTTTCCTTGTACGTAAAATGCGCTTGATGGCAGAGTTGAGCTCAAAATACAGGAGCCGTGAGCACTGGGTGTTATGCACAAACAATGAATCATGGAACACTTCATCTAAAACTAATGATGTAATGTATGGGGATTAACATAAGAATAAAAAAAATAAATACAAAAAACAAAACAAAACAAAAGAACAAAATACAGGAGCCGTAAAGATGGTGGATCCCATGACCAGGATCGTGGAGCTCACGGTGGGAATGATGGAGCTCATGATGTCAGTGATGGGGCTTATGGGGATGACAGGGCTTGTGATGGGAATGGTGGAGTCTATTGTGGGGGTGATGGGGTTCATGGCAAGGATGGTGGAGCTCATGATGAAAAAAATCCATTCGGCGATTACTTTACAATAACTGAGCAAGGCAGAAATGGGCCGCCTCGTTTTTCAGAAGAGGAAACGGGTCCGGAGGGACACCTGCCCGCACTCACGCGGCAAGGCAGGGGCGGAATGCTGACGTCCCACTGGGATGGGGGGAGCTCTGAACGGTAGAGGCTGGACTCGAAGGTGAGCACCCCCGAGACACAGGTTTCTTCTCTGCAGATGGCCAGCCCACGAACCAGACCTCGGTCGACTCAGGTGAGCCCCGGCCGCGAGCCCCGCCTCCAGCCCCGCCCCGGCCCCCGCGCCCCGCCCCCCGTCAGACCGCCCCGCACTCCCCTCCCCAGGACTCCTGGTGGCGCCGCTAGCGGCAGGGGGCGTGGCCGTGGCCGCCTTCGCGCTGAGCGCGTGGGTCTGGGGCCGCCGTCGCAGCCGGCGCGAGGACTCAGGTAACCGCGCAGGTGGCGGGGAGGGCGGCAGACGGGTTCCGCCGGCGCCCCTGCCCCGCGTGGCGGAGGCGGGAACTGCAGCCGCTTGACCCGGACGCCGAGCGCGCCCCATCTGCCCCTTCTGGAAGGAGGGCGGGTGGGGCTGCGCCCGGTGGGCGAGAGCAGAGGTAGGCTGGAGAAAGCCAGGCTGTCTCATGTGATTTTCCCCTCTTAGTCTGTGTCATCCCTCCCTCCCACCTTTGCAGGGCATCCTCTCTACGGGAACGTCCTTTACCAGCCCCGGAGGGCCCCAAAGAAGACTAAGGCGTGGCGTGTGGAGGGGCAGGTGCTGGACATCCCCAGGGAGGACCAGAAGAGTCAGAGCTTCTATTCCATCTCTTTGCCCCAGCCTCCCAGCCCCCAGCAGCGCCTGGCCCAGAAGCCTTGCCCCAGCCCCAGCCCCAGGTCGAGTCACCCCATATCTACCGTCGGCGTCTCTCCTGACCCACGCCCCTCTGGGCAGCAGTGGCCAAGAGGGCTCCTTGAAGTGGGGAGAGGACTCGAAACCCCAGAAAAGATCCCCTCCCACCAATGGCCACGTGAAGATGTGATTGATTTCCCAAAGAGTCAGGGAGTCCAACGGCCCAGCCCAAGACCCCGTCCTCATTACTAAAATGCCGGATTCCTCCCTCACCCCCAGAGCGCTCAATAAAGGCTTATAAAGGAGAGCCAGATTTTGTGAGTTGGGGGGTGTTAAAGATATCTGAGGGGTTGTCTGGGGGTTCCTGAGCCCCAGGATGGCTGGGGGACAGTCCACTGTGGTGAGGGGGCTCTGTGATGACTGGCCACCTCCCTCCTCTTATCTTTGGAGAGTCATGTCCAATTAGCAGAGAAGTGATGCCCCCGACCTCCACACAGCACCTTGAGCTGGAAGCACCCCCCCTCCCTGGGTCGTTGTGGAGATGAAGAGTGGGGGACATCGGGGCTCCCTGGAACTCATCAGCCCCCCGGGTCTCCTGCCCGACTGTCACCTTGAAGTGACACCAGCTGGGATCAGCTCCCCTCCCCCACTTCTGCTGTTTCCATGGGGACAGATGTCCTTTCAGCAGCAGCATCAGGCCTCCGCTGCCTGCCCAGGTGCAAGGGAGGGGCCGCGTGGGGGCAGGGCTGGCCTGAGAGCCTCCCCCCTCGGTTTCTCCATCTTTGTATCTGTCTGTGTCAGCTGTGTCCGGGTTTTCCTCTGACCTCATACGCTCTCTCCCTGCCTGCCCCTAGCTCTCTTACTTGTGTTCCCCACCACCCCCCCGCCGCCCCCATGAGCAATTCAGGCTTCATCCCCAGCTGGGGATGCCATTCCCCCCTAAGGGTCTAAGGGTCACTCATCCTCTCCTTTCCCTGGAGTTGGGATCCCCGCCTCCCAGAAAGGACACTTGAAACACACAATAACTTATTTATTTTCCAGGCCAGGGGAGTGCTTGAAGACACAATTCTGGTCCCTAGCACCCAAGAGAGGGCCAAGAAGGCAGCTCTGATGAAGACCAAGGGCCTGGAGGGGTGGCGAGTCTCTGGAAAGACTTGGAGCATTTGCAGCCAGTGATTCTGGGACCACCCGGTGCAGGGCAGGGGCTGAAGGTGCTGGGGTCAGGGGGTCTGCATGACCACCGGGTACAGCAGGGCCAGATGCTCAGCGCCCTGCACAGGCAGCGGCCGGGAGCTGTAATGGAGGACCAGCTTTGGCACGCTGGCGAAGGGGCCGCTGTGCTGACCCAGCACGAACTGGTTCTCTCGGGTCCGTGCGAACTTCAGGTGCAGGAAGCTCTGGCTGCTCCTGGGGGACAGGCGTCAGAGTGCCTTGAGCACCCCAGACCTGCTCATGCTCTCCGACCCTAAGGCCCCCCCCCGCCGTGGCCCCCAGAAGCTGGTGGCTGGCATTCCCAAATATTTCTGCTAAACGGCCACTTGGGTGCCAAGCTCTGGGCTTGTTCCCCATTGGCAGGGATGCCTTGCCCGCCTGTCCGCTCTAAAGGCTGGGGTCCCTTTCCTTGCTTACATCTCTGGTGAGTTGAATGACATTGAACCTGGGAATGATCTTATCATCATTAATATGAATAAAACACTTCCTGTTGCCGGGACACTAGGCTCAACAATTCCTGTGTGTGTGTGTGTGTGTGTGTGTGATTTAATCATGGCAATATTACCATGAAGCAGGTGCTGTTTGTATCTTCATTTCATAGATGAGAAAAGCAAGGCCCAGAGAGGTTGAGGAATTTAGCTAAGGTAACACAGCTATAAAGTGGCAGAGGCAGGATTCAAAGCAATTCTCCAAGCCCTCTTCAATCTTGCCCTTTCAGGAATCTCACAATCAGATGCCCAGTCGAATTTTGGAGCTTGTTATAATCAGACACATTTAGAATCTTAGGCAGAGAAGTACGTACAATCAGGATCTCAAACTCAAATGCCTACAGGGCCACTCAGAGATTCTGGCCCCGAGAGACACTTCAACTTTTGGACTGCAGGAGTTTAAAGGAAATAATCTAGTTCCCCACCTCACCCACAACCTAGATCTACTGGATGGCTTCCACTCCGCCTTCTTGCATACCTCCGGTGACAGGGGGCTCACTCTTAGTTGGAACCCTGCCTGTGGCCTCCGTGGAAGCCACACCCTCTGGCCCACTGGTCCCAGAAGTCCCCTCCATGGTTCTGAAAGCTTTGCTGGGCAGCCATGGAAGCCCCGCCCGCTCGCGCCACCTTCTGCTCCCACCGAATTAACCCGAAAGCACGAGGCAGGTAGTCCTGTGAGCCTCGGTCCCTTCAGGGGGCTGGGGCCTCACCTGAGGGATAGGGAGCAGTCTTGGGGACTGGTCTCGCTGAGCCGCACGAGGTAGCTGCCTGCCTTGCAGAGAGACAGGAGGTTCTCGGCATCTGCCCGGCTCAGTGGGCCATGAAACCACCTAGAGGGTGGGGGCAGATGTCTCATAAAGGGCAATCCCCCTGCAAACACCCCCTGGGGGCTGGTGCAGGCACAGCCCTTTCCAGGACTTGTGAGCTCCAGGCAAACAAGTGAGAACAAGTCCCCTGGGTTTCTCAAGGGGAGCCCAGTTTTCAGGCAGACACGGTTTTTCCCTGCAAGGCAGCTGAGCCCAGGTCCACGTGGAGCTGCTCCCTCCAGTTCAATAGATACAGCTGACCTTGATCTTTACAGTCTCCCTAGGTTAGGTCCCCAGGGTCCTGTTTCCCCTTTCCCTAATCCCTCAAGTTGAATCACTTGCATCTGGCTTTCTAGAGATTTGCCACAACCCGTATCCCCACCCACCTGTTCCATCCTTTACTTAATATTTGTACTGAATGGACTCCGAGAGAGGTTAGCATTTGCGAGCAAGGTCTCACACACACAGGAGCGCCAAACAGACTTCGCGGGTTTTGTATTGAAAGAAAACTGAACAGAGAAGAAACGTCTCCCCCTGTACTTCAGCGTTCATCAGTCAGTCCTGTATGGCCCACCTAATGGGTTTGGGAATAACTGTGATAAACACACCATGGTATCTTTTGGACTGGAGGGGTTTAAAGGAAATATCTAGCTCCCCACCTCATTGGGCTGGGCTCATTGGGCTTTTAGGGAGTTCCTGGAGGAACTGCTAGGCTGGAGAGACACAGAGAAGGCCCAGACCCTCCCAGCTGGTGCACCTCACTCCAGCCCAAAGTTGGAACCCCCTCAAAACCCTGCTCCTCTTAGTTCCATCCCCAGATCCCCTGGGGATGAGGATGATTTCTCTTTACCCTCAGGCTCATGAGCGTCATCCAATTAAACGGAGAACATCCCCTTTTACTCTGAGCTGGGCACCATCTTGGGGGTTTTGAGCCCTAGGTTCAGAGAGGTTAAGTGACTTGCCCAAAGCTACACAGCCAAGAGATGCAGAGCGGAGATTAGAACCCAGAATCTGATGCCAGAGGAATGAGACACCATGTGATTTTGCTTTGTACCTAGGCTAGGTGTCTGACACAGGCAGGCTCTGGCGCCCAATGAAGATAGTGGAAGAAAGGAATGAAGTGAATGGATGAGTCATACTTCCCCCAGCCCCCCAGTCCGAGGAGTGGAATCTGCAGCTGGTACGGGACGGAGAGGGATTCAACCCGGCTCCTCCAACGTCAGCTTCCCCACTCACGGCTGTTTCTCCAGGGGCAGGGCCGGGTCCACGCGCTCTGCGGGCTGGGGGCTTCTGGATGGGGGTCTCCGGAGCTCTTTGGCTGAGCCTGGGGTCCTTTCCCACTCAGGACTGTCAAACTGCACTGGAGGGGGAGGGTTAGAGAGGAAAGGGTTAAGTCCAACCCACCCGGGAGGGGCGGGGCCGGGGTAAGCCAATGCACTCTCAGTAGGAAGGCGGTGCCAGTTTGGGCAACCTATCAGAATCCAGGATAGGAGGGGCTGGGTTTAAGGGCTGGGTAGGATTGGTCCAGGAGCAACCAATCAGCCTTCAGAAGAAAGGGGTGTGGTCACTCCTAAGTGTGGTGGCTGGCGAGGGCCGGCCAGTTCCACGAGGGACGAGGGATGCCTTAGAGGGATGGGTTGGTCGTTCTGCAGATTCTGGCCAAGCCCTAGAGCTAGACCCCCCCCGCCCCAGGTACGGACAGGTAGAGTGAGGCACTGAACCCCAGTGTCCCTCCCAGTCGTACAACTTCTGGGGCCAAGCTGGGTTCGCACAACTCTTCCTGGTCCAGGTTATTTTATTCTTAAAGCTGACCGTAGTATTGTTACCCTTTTACAGAAGAGGAAACTGAGGCCACAGACTTGTCCATGCTTCCCCAACTCAGGACTTGACCCCAAGCCCACCTAATGATAGTTACTAAGAAATGCTACCCTGTCCCCCCAACAGCTCCGTGTGAGCACTTTCTAGCACCCAGTTTACATGCTCCCTGTTCTGTAGCTGCTATAAGGATCCCCATTTGATGGGTAAGGGAACTGAGACTAAAAGATAAAGCACCTTTCCCAAGTAAGTGACACAAATCCAGGTCTACCTGATGCCAAAACCTATCCCTATATTACAGTGAGCACTACAGGTGCCCTAAGGAGTTTCTCTCCTCAAGGAAGATACAAGTTCTCCTAGGAAGATAAATTTACAATTATCAGCCATTCACACTTTAGTGAGAATGAATAAACTACCAGAGTGGCAGGTGATTAGGGTCTATTTTATAAGTTGAATCAGAGGATATGACCAGAGCAGGAAACTGAAGGACATGGACATTCAGGGCCTGGGTCGGAGGGGCACCTGCAAACGCCTTGGAGATGTGGTCTTTCTTCCACTCCCAGGGCTGGTCATACTCATCCGCAGGCCGCTCATCTTCCTGAGGCAGCCGGCTCTGGCGAGGTCTCCTCCCAGAAGGGGCCCCATCTCCTGGCTCTTGGTCCTGCTCCTCATAGGGAGTGTCATACAGCTGCACCCCCTTGCATGGCAGTTCTGGGGGGCCAAGAACACTGGTCAGCTCCCACACCCACCAGGGACCCGGTCCCTTTCCCGAAAGCCCTGCTCACTCACCGCTCACAGCCCGCTGGGCATCATAGGGCTCCATGTAACCATCATCTGAAGGTGGTGGGTGAGGCTGGGCATCAAAGGGGTCTGAGTACTCCGTGTCGAGTTCCAACTGGAGAGAGAAGTAGAGAAGTAAAGGAGTGGCAAAGGCTGGGGTGGGGGGGACCAAGCCCAGCCATAGACACCCCCTCCTGGGTGATGGTGCACCTCTCTGGGTCGTGTAATTCTTCCCCTCCACGAAGCTCATTGTCCTGGGGTAGGGAGTCCTCTCTCCCACCCACCAGGGTTTGCATACAGATGCCAGCTTCCCCGCCTCTCTGCCTCCCTGACGCACAGCCCCACCTCCCTCCTTCAATAATTTTAATGTCAGGGTGCCTGGGGGCTCAGTAGGTTAAGCATCTGCTTTTGGCTCAGGTCGTGATCCCAGGGTCCTGGGATCGAGCCCCATGTTGGGCTCCCTGCTCGGTGGGGAGCCTGCTTCTGCCTCTCCCTCTGCCTCTCTCCCGCACACCGCTTGTCCGCGCGCTCTCTATTTCAAACAAATAAATAAAATCTTTAAAAAAAATAAAAAATAATTGTAATGTCTATCAGCGGCCAGCGCTGTTCTAAATACTTCACATGTTTCCTTGTGATCCCAACACCCAGTAAGTACATTAGCCCCATTCTACAGATCAGGAAACCAAGGCACAGAGAGGATAAGTGTCTTGCTAAGGGTCACCCAGCTGGTAAGAGGCAGGGTTTCATCCCAGGTGGTCGGCTTCCGGAGTCCCTGCCTCCTCCTTCCTTCCTTTGTGCTCTTAATCACTGCCCAACACAGCCTCCTCAAATCCTTCTCTGTCTCCGCGGAGGGTTTGGGGTCGACTCCCTGATCCTCTGGCAAAAATACTGGAAAAAGCATGGGCAATGGAGGCAGATCTGGGTCAAGTTCTAACAAGCTAGGGCCATTGTGACCTTTGGCCAGTTGCTCCTCTTCTGTGAGCCTTGGTTTCCACTTCTGTGAAATGGGAATCGTGACAGAGGAGGGGCACAGTGGTGGGGGTTCCAAGGCTTGCTAGGGGAGTGACTCACTCAGATCTGTTTGGGGAAGCTGAGGGGAGGGGACTAGAGGTGGGGAACAGGGAGCAGGGGACAGGGGGACAAAGCAGGGCCAGAGAGATAGTGGGACAACCAGTGCTGAGCCCTGGAAAGGGACAGAAATCAGACTCCACTAAGCAGGTGGAGGATTGGGGAGTGTCTGGCTGGTGCCCCGGCCTGCCCCATAAAACAAGGTTCCCCCACGTCCAGGGAGCCCAGCCTGGCCCTCCCCACCCAGTCTCCTGGGGCCACCCAGAGTCTGGGACTTAGCCACGCACCTCTTCCCTGGGGCTGCCCAGCAAGACCTTGGCTCTGGCCATGGCCGCTGCCTCCACCTTGATAAGCCGGTGCTTGGGAGAGTCATACTTGGCGCCTCCGAGGCCCTTGGAGTCCCCGGGGCCGGCGGGGTCGGGCTCCAGGCGGCTGTCTGAGTCCTCATAGGGGTCCTCGAAGTCCAGATTCTTCTGCTCGCGGTAGGCCCTCAGGATGTCGCTCTCCGTGTAGTCGGGGGTGGGCGGCTGCGGAGGGGGCCTCCGACCGCCAAAGCTCAGGTAGTCCCGCAGCCACTTGGCCATCTGTGCGTGTGTCGTGCCAAACCTGGCCACTGTCAGAGGGGGACCCACATGCCCCCTTCCCGGCCCCCTTTCTCCGCAGAGTCCCCAGGGAGAAGGAGGAGGGGGCAGAAGGGAAGGGAGGAGGAGAGAGAGGAGGAAGGGAGAGAAGAAAGATCAGGTGTGTCCCTTGGCTGGGCTCAGAAGGCAGTGAAAAGAGGAGTGAAGAAGGAGACGGAGGGAGGAAGAGGAGGAAGGAGAGCAAAAGTCCACCTTAGCCCGGCTCCTCAAGGACGGCGGGGGAAGGGGGCGCCCCGCAGGGCCCTGAACCCCGAGCGCCGGGTGGCCGGGCCAGGGCGAGGGGCATCCGCGGAAGCGCGCGGAGTTTCCGCGGGAAGCGCGGTCCCCGTGCGCGGCTCTGCCGCCCGCCGCCTCCGGGAAGCTCCGGGATTCCCTTCTGCGGCCAGGAGTCGGGGAAAGCGCCGCCCGCGGGAGCCCCCAACCCCGGCTCAGCCCGGACGCCTGGGTCCTCAGCGCAGCGGGCGGGCTCCCCCGGGGCGCGGGCGCCGCGCGCAAAGTTGGGCCGCGGGGACGGTGACCTCCGCGCGGCGCCTCCTTTGTTGCGCTCCTCTCCGCTCCGGGGGGAACCCGGGTCCCACAGCCCCCGGCCCGGCCGCCTCGATCCGGCCCCAGCCACCTGCACAAAGGGAAATAAAACCTCCTCCAATCCCCCTTCACGCTTTCGGAGAGACTTTCCCCGCCGCGGCGGGGAGGTGGGACTTTGGGGAGGGGGCGCGCAGGCGGACGCCCCAGCCCCTACCGGCCCCCGGCCGCGTCCCGAGCTGCGACGTCAAGGCTTCCCCGCCTCCCCCTCCGCGGCTTCCCCCGCCCCCTCCGCTCCCCCTGCAACCCCCTCGGAGCTGACTGAGACCTTCAGCTGCTCTGGGAAGGGAGGGGAGGCGCTGCCCGCCGAGGGAGGGGGGTGCGGGGCGGGAGGCGCGGGGCCGGGGCCGCGGCAGCTGGACACTGACCCGGAGGAGCGCGGCTGGCAGGAGCGAGCGAGGAGCGCGGGAGGTGGGAGCGGACAGGGCCGACCTTGCTCAGGAGAGCGAGAGGTGCAGAGGCGGGGAGCAGCGGGGAGAGGGAGGCGAGGTGGAAATTGGCTGGGAAATGGGGGTCTGGATGTGACCGCGAGAGGGGGTGAAACTGACTAGCAGATGGGGTGAGAGCGACCACTGTTGAGGGTTGAAATTGAACCAGTATCTGGCGGCGCAACTGACCAGCAGATTGTTCCAGAGGTCACTGGCTAAAATTGATGTTGATGCAGCTGAAGGAAGCGGGGAGGCAACGGGAGGGAGGGAGGTCTGGTGTCCCCTTCCCAAGAGGACTCTTCTCTGCAATCCCGCCCCCCCCCCAGGGGATTAATTGCAGCATGGGGGAAGGGGGCTGGGGCAGCTGGCCTTGGGAAGGGAGATGGTATCAGTGCCCGGCGCGTCCTCAGCATCTGTCCCTTTGTGGCTTCTGGGGGTGGAGTCAAGGAGGGGGGACAGAAATGAGAGGGGTCTCGCCTGGCCAGGCTGCCTGTTGGCGCTGCAGCTGTCTGGGGGCGAGGACACTAAGAGGTTTGGGGTAAGGGAAGCAAAGAGGTGTGCTGGCCAATTCCAGAGCAAACACGGTTTTTCTTTCATCCTAAGGGGGCTTGTTCAGCTCCCCCTAATACTGAAGTAAGAGAGGGGTGATCGGGAAGAATGGGGCTGCAGATTCCCTTCTCCCAGTGCCCCACCCCCCCGACCCCAGGGTGGGCTTGTGCCTGTGGCTTGGAGGGGAGGGAAACCCAGACGGAAGTCAGAGCTGACACTGGTGGGAAAATGCCCCTGGGGAAGAACAGTGGGTCGGGGCCATGTCTATGCTGTCTGTGCCTTGCTTTCCTGGTTTCTAACAGGGGTTCTAACAGGAAACCCCCAGAGAGCTCAAGGAAGGATCGCCAGAAGGGAGTTATTTTTTCCCATAGGGAAACTGAGGCACAGAGACGGGGAGGACTTGCTCAGAGCCACCCCACAGCTCACGTCTGCCTGCACGTCCCGACGTGGCCTGGCTGGGGTGGCACTGGAGACCCACTAGAGTGTCTTCATGGGATCAGCGTTTCTCCGCCTCTGCCCCACTGTTAGCCCCATTTTCCAGGCGACGACACTGAGGTCCAGAGCTGAGCAGGCAAAGCCCCTCACCGCAGCAGGGGCTTCCATATGTCCTCTCCCCAGCTTTGGCCGTGTCGCCCACATGAACCTGTTGAACTCGGTCCTCCTCCTGCAGTGCCTCCATGCCCCCCCACCCCACCCCCTCTGATCAGCGACAAGACAGCGTCCCTGGGGACTGCTGGGGAGCACGGCAGGTAATTGTCCTGTTTTCTGTCAGCCCCAAGGCAATTCCCGGCTCAGGGATGAGCTGTTGACAGATCTCATCAAATCTGAGCCCTCTCCCTGGCGGATAAATACGAGACGTCTGAGGTATAAATATTTCAAAGGGGCCTTCTAATTACAGGGTGTGTCAGGAATAGCAATTAGAGGCCCCGGAGGCAGAATCAAACGGCGTTTGACTTTCCTGCGCTTTTGAGCTGGCTTCTCCTGGGGCTGCCCGCCCCACCCCCCCAGCCCCCGCCCTAAGAAGAGGAGCCGTCAAAGGGTTCCGGGAGGAGAGAGGAGCGGGAGATGGTGGATAAGGAGAGTCAGGCTAGGGGGCTGGCGACCTTGCGGTGTGCCCTTGAACCTCAGGAACTCGGGTTTCTGCGTGTTGATGGGCAGCGGGGGGGGGGGGCACTGCGCGGACGAAGGCGAGCAAGTGGGGTGGTCTAGGGGTCCTAGGCTGAGGCTTCCTCCCTCCCGCCAACCCCCGTGGTTCGAGAGGCAGTGTATCAGGGCCATCTCCTGGGTGCAGCTCAGTTTCCGGAATCCCAGCTCTCCTGACCTTGGGTGGTGACCCGGGCTGTTTTCCCATCTCTGAGATGCGAGAAGAACAGCTAACCTCTACTGAGCGCTTCTGGGCGCTGTTTGGAGCATCTTTTATTGTTGGTTTTTTTTGTTTTGTTTTTTGAGATATAATTCACATGCCCAACAATTTACCCCGTGAAGTATGCATTTCAGTTTGAGAATGTTCACAAGATCATGCAACCATCACCACTCATTTCAGAACATTTTCATCACCCCAAGAAGAAACCCCATCCCTATGGGCACTCTCTATTCTCCCCACTTCTCCCGCACCTGGCACCTCTAATCCGCTTTCTGTCTCTCTGGGTGGGCCTGTTCTGGACCTTTCACATAAATGGAATCACACCCTATGTCGCTTTTTGTGTCTGGTTCTCTCACTGAGCATCGTGTTTCCAAGGTCCATCCACATGTGTGTGTGTGTGTGTGTGTGTGTGTGTGTGTGTGTGTATGTGTGAGCGCCCCATTCCCTTTATGGCCCAATAATGTTCTATTGCATGGCAAACAGTAGGTGCTCAGTATATGCTTTAGGTGGGTGGGACCTTAAGAAGGAGCCAGTTGGGGTCCCTGGGGGGGGGGCTGTGCCTGCCTTCTCTGTCCCTTCATCCTTGTCTCATGGAACAGCCAGTCTGGAGGGGGGATGGGAGCCAAGGCACCAGGATAAGAAGGGATGGCCCATGGTGGGGCCTAAATACTCTAATCTGATGGAGGAGATGTAGCCCTGTGCTAGGAGCTCCTACTCTGATAGGAGAGACAGTCTCTGCTCTAAGAAGCTCCTAGACACACCCTTGCCTTTTAAAACTTGCAGTTTGATGGGAGAGGCATGGTCTTGACCTCAGAAGCCTCAGTCTGATGGAGGAGATAAGTATATGCCTCAATAGCCTCCCAGTCTGATAGGGGAGGCATGATTCTACCCTCTGAAGCATTCGATCTGATGGAGGAGGCATGGCTCTGATTTCAGGGGTTTCCAGTCTGATTCGAGACATGGCCCTCCTTTTAGGTGCCCCTAGTCTAATGGAGGAGACAAGAGCCTATCCTTAGGAGTCCCTGTCTGATAGGGCAGGCATGGTCCAGCCTTCAGGGACACTAGTCTGATGGAGGAGACATAGCTCTGTCGTCATGAGTGCCCAATCTGATGGGAGAGGCATGGCCCAGCCCCTGGAGGCTCTGTCGGCAAGAGTTGCAGTGGAGTGTGGTCATTAAAGGTGTAGCCTCAGAGCCTTGCAATGGCAAACCCAGGTCCTGTCCCTCACTCACTCTGAGACCTTGGCCAAGGAGCTTCCCGCCTCTGTAAAATCGGGCAGTATCATGGCATGTACCCGAGGGAGTGAGTGGCAAGTTTTGGTGTAGAGGGAGCTTGGTGCAGAGCCTGGCATGCAGTTAGAGCCTGGGAAATGGGGCAGCGGTCCCTGTCTCTTTGTGAAGCCCAGGCTCAGGCCAAGTGGGCTCTAGGAGGAGGGCAGGCCACCCCCACAAGTCCCTCTGCTGTGCGGCGGCCCTCAGGGGGATTGATGGAGGAGATTCTGGGTGAGGCCTGACAGTTCCCCAGGATGACAGACATGGAGCGTGCCGGGGGTGGGGGGAGATGGGGGTTGTCAGCAGTGACTGGGGAAGGGCAGGCTCCAGAGAGTGGGAGGGGGCCCAGGGGAGGAGGGGGAGAGTAGGGGGGTGGAGGCCCTGGAGGATCAGCGTGCGCGCGCGCGCGCACACACACACACACACACACACACACACACACACTCGAGACCCTGATGTGTTGCTACCCCTCTGCTCACTTGCTAGACCCTGGGAACCCCCACCAGGAACTGGGGCCAAGAGAACGGCTCCCAGGTCATAGGATGGGAGAATGAAGCATAAAAGCCTGTGGGGAGATAAGACTAAGACAGTTTCAGTGAGTTCCACTTAGTTCCCACTAAGTGCCTGGATGGTCTCAGGTGCTGGGGCTACCCTCACCACACAGCTACCCTCGTAAAGCTCACGGTTGACCGGGGTGGGGGGGGCGGGGGTCTGGCAGGTAGACCCTCGGCTGGCCTCCAGTGACCCTGACCTGCTGGGGGTCACAGCCACATGTAATCCCTTTCCTTTGAATGTGGCCAGACCTGTGGCTTGCTTCCAACCAGCGGGACATGGCAAAGGTGACGGGATGCCACTTCTCGCAGACTCCCGTTGTGCTGGCTTTAGGAAGCCACCTTCAGAGGGCCACGTAGGCCAGCAGCTGAGGGCGGCCTCTGGCTCAGAGCCCGTGGGGAACTGCCAACAGACAAGTGAGTGAGCTTGGAAGTGGATCCGGCCCCAGACGGGCCTTCAGATGAGACCACAGCCCTGGCCCACGTCTCAAGGGAAGCTGCAAGACCCTGAGGCAGAGAACCCGGCAAAGCCGCACCCAGACTCCTGTGTTTGCCGCTGGGAACTTCTGAGAGATCTCATTATGCAGGGGTAGCTAATACTGGGGGTGGTGGGCAAGACACACACCTCGTGATGGCGCCCCTCCCAACCACCTCACCCTGTTTTCTTTTTTTTTCCCGTGTACTCCCCCATTCAATCTTGACTGCCATAATGAGACAGACAGAAAGCGCGAGGACACTTTTTTCTTGCATCTCTAGTGGAAACCTTAGCAGCAGACAGGAACTGCTCCAGGTCTGTCAAACGGATGCATACCTCACCCTGTTTTCATCCAGAGCAATCACGGCCTCCAGTGTGTTTGCTTCACTTCATAGCTTATTATTGTTTTTAGATACATTCAGGATCTTCTCCCCCATCTTCCGAACGCAACGTCACCATTATGAGGGGGAACCGTTTTTTGTTTTTTTTTTCTTTAGGGTATTATCGTCGTAAGTTTTCCTTCAGTGTTGTAGCCCCAGTGCCTAAAACAGCTCTGGGCACAAAGTAGCGTGCTCAATAAAATAAAATAATGCATAATAAATAGGTATTATATAAATTATGTGTAATTCATACATATTATATATAAACTATATCATTATATACATTATAAATTTTACAATATGTATTACACATAAATTTTATACATATTTTATTTTAATATATATTTTGTATATAAATCATATCCTTTTTTTTTTTTTTAGTAAGCAACTTGCTTTGGGAAACTCAAACGAGTGAATCTGCACAAGCTCAGCACAGGTCAGGCAAGCGGCAAGGACTTCTCGAACGTCAGCTGTTTCCCTCCCTGAGCGGATCCTGTGTGCCTCATCCCGTGCCACGCTGAGGAGAGCGCAGCTTGGGGTGAGGGGGTGTCGGCACCTTCCCCGGGGGCCGTGGGGAGCAGGAGGGGCAGAGCTGGGCGACCCAGGCGGGGGCGGGCAACCTTTCTCTATCAGGGACCCGACGGTGAGCCCGTTGGCTCCGTCACTGCAGAGCGCAGCGGCCACGCGTTACACGCAAACGGGCACGTCGCCGTGCCAACAAAACTTGGTTCACAAACTAGGCTGTGGGCCGGCTTTGGTCCACCAACCGTAGCTTGCTCATCTGTGTTTTGGAACGGAGTTCATAATCTTTAGTAAAGAAGAGTTAACAGATGGCACGCACACACGGCGACAAGCGACAAGAGCTCAGGGAACGGTCTGCAAGAAGGGATCAGAGTGAACGGGGACCCCACGCCTCATCTCTTCCACAAGCGCTTCTTCGGCTGGATGCTTTCCTCTGGCCGCCGGTCTGAACAGACTCCTTGCAGGCACCGTGTGCGACCCTGACTCTGACCTTGGGGAAAAGAGGCCACGGTGTGCTGGCCCCCCCGCACGCGGCACCGATTTGCAGCCCCTCCACCGTCAGCGTTTCAGAACCAGGGCCCCGGGGCCTGTCTTCAAGGCCGGGAGCTGCGAGGTGAGGACCCGGGGGCCTGGCTGGATCCCAGTCCGCTTCTTCCAGTCCTACTTAAGCACAGAAATCATTGCAGGAAAGTGGATCCCCAAAGTGGGGGCTTCTCATCTCCCAAACTCTGATAGCAAGAAGCACAAAGCCTCATTACCAAATGCCAAACAAATGTGAGCGTGCTTGAGAGAGAGAGAGAGGAGGGCTGAGGCTGGCGACCCCGGGAGGGGGGGAGCAGAGCTCGGGGGGCATGTGCTGAAGGAGTCTGGCGGGAGCATAAAACCTTCAACTAGAAAACTGTGAAGTGGGAGAAAATTATACCGGAGTTGAAGTCTGGCAACCTTGAAAGAACGTGAGCCTCAGAATCGATTTCCTGGTCACGGGACCAACGACATACTGGGGATCTATTGCTACATAACAAATTCTCCCCAAACACCCACTAAATCAATGAGCCTTTACCACCTCACAGCTTGCGAGAACCAGAGGCCAGATTGGCCACATTGTGTGGTTCTGTGGCCGCCCCCAGAAGCTGGCAGAACAGGGGCCCAGGCCAGACAGTGGTTCCTTTCATTGGCTCGCGGGTTTTGTGGCCGGAGGGGGCAGCGCTAATAAGGGGTGGGTGTGTTCTCCTGCGTGCCTCCCCCCAAACACGGCCGAGCCCTTGCGGCTGTCAAAGGGACCACCACAAGGCCTGCCGGGAGCTGAGCACTGTTCCAGGGAGGCCACAGCCCCGAATGGAGGGCCAGGAGGGCGGCACTGTGAGCTGGGGACCCCGAGGTCCCCGAGGGCCAGCAGGTGGGGGGACAGGAGAAACTGAGTCGGCCAAAGCCCTCGCTGGCCCTGCCGCCTCAGAGGACGTCGGGGTTTGTCCAGTCATGCGTGGCTCTGGTTGGTGCCAAGGCATCCTGCCCCACCGTCAGCTGAAGCTGGACACAGGACCTTGACCTGGGGAAGGGCCTGGGGTCTCAGTTGCTGCCGCTGCTGTCCTCGCTGTCCGAATAGGCCCCCAGCTGGCTCAGGGAGGAGGCGCCGGGCGCCCAGGGTGCAGGGTCAGCTGGCTTCCCGCTCTGCATGGGGCCTGGTGAGAGGCGAGAGCTAGCCTACGCGGCTTCAACCCCACAGCCCTGGTTCGGGGCACACCACCCCCTCTCCCCACCACTCAGAGGATTCCCCCAAGCTGCAAGGCCACACTGGGGGCGCTGCTGCCACCTGGCGGCCGCCCAAGGCGCTGCACCCCGGTCCCAGGACCCCGGGACACCTACCCTGGGTGGTGGGTGACGGTGCCAGGCCCTCCTGGGCGCTGCAACCCAGGTCTGTTCTCTTCACCACGACTAGGCCTGACAGCTGGGGCCTGCTGCCAAGGGTGCCAACACTCCGTTCCCAGCTCTCCGCCTTCCTCTTGGCTTTTGGGGCCTGAGAGTGAGGGGGGACATGAGTGGGTGACTGGCCCAAATGCCACCTTCTCCAGCCTCCCTGCACTTAACACGTCCTAAAATCACACCACGCCTTCTCCCCTCCGTGCATTTACCGACGCCATTCCCAACACCTGCAATGCCCCCTTTCCTGTAAGGCATTTGGTGAACTCCTACTCACCCTTCAATACCCAGCCCAAGTATCAGCTCCTCTGGGAAACCTTTCTTTACAGTTCAGGCTCAAGTGATCAAGTGAGTGCTGCATGTCCACGCTCCCCGTGCCCTCCACTACCTTAGTACGTACCCCCCATCTTTGCTGGGGGTTCCTGTCGTGTTCATGACTGGGTCCCCAGGGCCACAAACAACTCCTGGCATGAAGATGCTCTATCAATGTTTGATGGAATGAGGAAAAATGGAGGCCCCCACTTTGGGGACTTGTGAAGGGAAGGCAGAGAGGGGCTCAGCCCCACCTCCAGCCCTTCAACTGTACAGGAAAGGACCCCTTTTATCTGTTTTCTGTTGAAATAGAGGAACGAGGGGTGCCTGGGTGGCTCAGTCGTTAAGCGTCTGCCTTCGGCTCAGGTCATGATCCCAGGGTCCTGGGATCGAGCCCCGCATCGGGCTCCCTGCTCCGCGGGAAGCCTGCTTCTCCCTCTCCCACTCCCCCTGCTTGTGTTCCCTCTCTTGCTGTGTCTCTCTCTCTGTCAAATAAATTAAAAAATCTAAAAAAAATAGGGGTGCCTGGGTGGCTCAGTCGTTAAGCGTCTGCCTTCGGCTCAGGTCATGATCCCAGGCTCCTGGGATCGAGCCCCGCATCGGGCTCCCTGCTCCGCGGGAAGCCTGCTTCTCCCTCTCCCACTCCCCCTGCTTGTGTTCCCTCTCTCGCTGTGTCTCTCTGTCAAATAAATAAATAAAATCTTAAAAAAAAAAAAAAGAAATAGAGGAACGAGAACGCCCTGGATTCAGGAGGTCCTGTCTGAGCTAGGAGCTGGAGCTGCAGGGGCATGACGGACAGGGTGTTGCCTTCTCGGGGCCCACCACCCGAGGGATGAGGAAGAACGGACAAGCAAACAGATCAACAGGACAAAGTCTGTGCTGACAAGTGATGTGACACCAAGACAGACGTCAGTGTGGCGTGACACCGCAAGGGAACAGTGGCCAGTCGATAAGGCGGTCAGGGCAGGTCTCCTCAGAGAGGGGACTGTGGGCTGACATCAGAACGAGGAGGAGTTAACAAGCGCAGACGTGAGGGACAATGCTCCAGGTGGCGGACTGGGCTTGGCACATGCAAGGGGGCTGGTTCGGCTGGAGCCGGGACCCGCGAGTGCTGCCCGGGGCAGACATGGTCCAGTGGGGTGTGAGGAGAGGCCAGCGATCCCAGCTGCAGCTTTCTGAGCCGACTCACACGGCCCCCGGCATTAGCCCTTGTGAGCCCCTCCCCAAGCCTGTGTCCACCAGATGCACACGCTGCCACTAAATGAAACCACGGACACGGACGCAGGCGCCACAGGCGCGGAAGGCGATGGGCTCCCGTAAGCGTCACGGTGAGCATTTGGGAAGTCTCAGCAGAGCCGTATTGCGCAAAACCAAACAAAAAGTCTGTCATCAAACTAGGTGCGAGGAAGACACCTGGAACAGACGGGGGGGCAGCAAAGAAACACAGATTGCTTTCACAGTGGCTCCGATCTCGTTCCACGTGAAAGAAAAAAAAGGAAATTTTAGACAACTCTGGGAGCGGTTTATGCAAGAAAGACAGTGTGAGACCCGTCACCAGGGGACGGATCCTCAAAGAAAACGCTCTGGTTCTGTGTTGGAGAGTAACGGATGGGCGCGCACGACCCCCAGGGCCATTCTCTCTGCTGACAGTCCTGGGAGCCCCACGGGAACATGGCTGCGCCCCAGAAAGACTACACTTCCCATCCTCCCTTGCAGCAGGATGTGCTCAGGTGGCTCGGCTCCGACCAGCGGGATGTGCGCAGCAGGATGTGTGGGACCGAGGGTACAGCGGCCCCGAACGCCCGCCTCCCCTGCCGGGCCCTCGCCCCGGGCTAGGATGTGAAGGTGATACTGAGACAGCACGCAGGGAGGGCAGCCCCCCAGGCCAGCAGAATCGCCAGGAGGAAGCCTGGGCCCGACGCCGTTCGGGGTGGCCGGGCACAACTTTCCAACAGAGAAGTAACCTCCGTGCGGTCGGAACCGTGTGACTCTGGGTCTTACCCAGTGGCTGAACCTGAATCTCGCTAGCACCGACCACGAAGACGTCTGAGTTAAAATAAAACGTGCCTGGGTGACTACTACTTATCGCTTCCCGCCTCTGCCCCTGACTGCGATGAACACGCCATCGTGGCCCTGACCCCCGGGGATGAGACGCTGTGCTGGAAAGTCCACCCGCCAAATCCGCCTCCCTCCCTGTGCCGCAGCCCCCAGGTCCCCCGCGGCTCACCAGTCGGGCTGCCTCTGACGCTGAGCTGCGGGGCCCTGGCGGGGACCCCTCTCACCCCCACCCCGGCCGGAAGCTGTGACCCCAGAGCTGGGACCGACGCTCCAGGAGAGCAGACGGAGAAGCTGCAAAGAGCCTGGGTCCCTGAGCGCTGGGAGCAGCACGGCCTGCAAGTCCTGGCGGTCACCCCAGGGCTATTACGGGGACCGAGAAATACACACCTGTGTTCCTAAGTCTCCAAGTTTGGGGGTCTGCTCGTCTCAGCGGCCGAGCAGAGGCCGGTAAACTGCAGCCCTGCACGCCTGCCACCGCTTTCGGAGACAAGGCTGTCCCGGCACACGGCCGGGCCCGCTGACTCACAGTTGGTCTCCGGCACGGCCGGGCTCCCCCTCTGCTGCCCTGAGAGCACTGGGGCGAGGGGCGCACTCACCTCATCCAGGATGGCGGTGGGCTTGGGCCGGAGGGCCAGCCGTGGTGCGGCAGGAGCAGGCCCGTCCTCCTCCGAATCGGAGTCCTCCAGCAGCCGGCGTTTGCGCGCCTCCTCCACCAAGGCCCTGTGGGATGGTACGTGTGCCTGCGATCCCCCGCCCGGCTCGCCAACCCCCGCCCCCGACAGCAGTGAGCGGGGCAGGGAGGGGCACCCAAACTCCTCGCAATCCTCTCGGTCCACAGAGGGCGGCGTGGTTAAGTGCTGGCTGATGGCAGCAGCCCGCCTCAGCTGGGACCCCGGCTGGGTGACTCGGTCGGGGCCACGCCTGGAGCTCCCCACATGCAGACTCCTCTCCCGGCTATTCACCACCCCGCCCACCTGCTGGTTCCGCCGGAGCCCCTACTATGCGCCCAGCCCTGTTCCAGGCCCTGGGAACGCAGAAGCCAAACCAAGCCCCCGTCCAGATTCTGGAGGAGGGAGGGAAAGAGGGAGGCAATGAACCAGGAGATGGGTGAAGCAGCGCGAAGGTTCCAGGGTGGACAGTGCCGTGCAGAAAGTGTGAACGCAGCAGGCCTGGGCGAATCATCAAACCTGGGGTGTGCTGTCGGTGACCCCGACACAGACGCCATGGGAGAAAGTGAGATGGGGGGGCGCGTGGGGAAGGCCTCCTGCAGCAGGGACACTTGAGGGAGCCACGGAAGATCTGGAAGGAGGGTGTTCCAGGCGGAAGCCTGAGCAAAGGCTGTGAGTGGGTCGAGCACCTGGGACTCCCGCCCGGCCCCACGCGGCCCACTCACGCCGTCTCCCGCTCGTCCTCCTCCCGCTCCTGCTTCTGCCGCTGCTCCTCTGACAGACGGTGCTGCCGCAACATGGCCTCAAAGTCCACGTGCGCCTGCCGCTGGTTCAGGTCCTTGAGCTCCTGCAGGTTCTCCAGAACCTCCATCTCCAGCTTCGAGTCCTTGGTCCGGTTCTCCAGCACCTGGCGGGCAGGACCCAGGCTGAGCGTGTGGGGCCGCCGCCCCTCCGTGCAGCTGCTGGGGCTGAGGGGGGGGCAGCACCCGCCAGGGGAGGAGCGCCCACGCCTGCCTGCGCCCACAGCGCCTGCTCAGGGGCCTCCTGCCCGGTCCCCCTGCCGCCCCCATTTCCCAGCTCAGAGCACCCAGGCTTGGGGATGGGGAGTGGTCTCCTGAGGCCCCAGGGTTGGACATCCAGCCCAGCTCCTTCATGAAATAAAAGGAAAAACACAGATGAGGGGCCTGACTGGCTGTTAGGGGAACACGCGACTCTTGATCTCCGGGTCGTGAGTTCGAGCCCCATGTCGGGTGTGCAGCTACTTAAAAAAAAATAATAGGAACAAAGATTAAAGACGACAATTTTACACGCCAGGCCCCAGGCTGACACACTGCCAAGCGTAAGCTTGTTTCATCTCTGCGACGCTGCAGAGGAACCAGGCCAGCCCAGGTGTCCGAGGCGTGGGTGGGAAGCCTGCGTCAGTCGCTTCTGGGCTGAGACCCCGTACAAAGGGAAGCAGCAGGCCCGAGGTTTTGAATATGCGTCCCCCAATTCTCTGATGCTCCTCCCCTGAAAAAGCAGAGCTTCATTCCCTTTCCCGTGAGTGCGGGCTGGACTCTGACCCAGTCCAGCGAGCCACTCTGAGAGTGGGCCCTAAAAGGCGTGTGTCACTCTGAGAGTGGGCCCTAAAAGGCCTCCTCACTGCTTCTCTGGATCACTGGCTCTGGGGAGGCTAGCGCCATGTCGTGCAGGGTGCAGAGGCCCCCGTGGCAGGGGCGTGGCCAGCTGAGCCTTCACAAGATGCGGCCTGGCCTGCAGCTTGACTTGGGCCCTCCTGAGAGACCCCAGGCCTGGGCGCCTGGGTGGCTCAGTTGGTTAAGCGACTGCCTTCGGCTCAGGTCATGATCCCGGGGTCCTGGGATCGAGTCCCGCATCAGGCTCCCAGCTCGGCGGGGAGTCTGCTTCTCCCTCTCCCACTCCCCCTGCCTGTGTTCCTGCTCTCGCTGTCTCTGTCTCTGTCAAATAAATAAATAAAATCTTTAAAAAAAAAAAAAAAAGAAATAGTTTATAGGGACACATGACTTTAAAAAAAAAAAAAAAAGAGACCCCAGGCCTGAACACCCAGCTCAGCTCCCTGGGCCTCCTGACCCCCAGAAACTGGAGGATCAGAGGTGTTTGTTAAGTTGCAGTTTTGGGGTACCTAATTAGGCCGTAAGCCCCTGTGGCCATGTGGGCGGTCCACGATGGACATGACCACGCAGGTGGCTCTGGGCACACGCCGCCTCTGCGGAGCCTGCCTCCCTCCCTGCCGCTCCACTTGCCCCGGAACACCCTGTGTCAGGCCCGACGGAAGAGGCCAGCGGGAGATGACAATTTGTTTGAAGAGGACCAATCAGAGTTTCACCACTCAGGGATTCCTGCCTATGTGCCGGGCCCCGTCCCCAGAGTTTCACAGGTACAAACTCACTTAAGCCCCACCACAACCTCTGAGGCTGGTCTTCAGTCCCATTTGACACACCAGGATGCCGAGGCACAGAGAGTCCAAGTGCCTTGCCCAAGGTCACACAGCCAGGAAACATTCAAGAGAACATTTCCTTCCATACTTCTAGTCTTCACAGCCACTGGTCATGGGCGTCTTCTTTGCAAACTGGGGGGTAGCCAGCTGCAGGAAGCACCCTGCATTCTCAAGTCCAACTTCCTGCCTCCTGATATTCATTTCCTCTGGCTGCATGACAATCTGCCACCATCTCAATGGCTTAACACCATAGGGACCTCGCTGTCCCCTGGCTGGTGTGGGTCAGGAGCCCGGTGCGGTGCGGCTGGGTTCTCCGACAAGGCTTCCACAGGCTGAAATCAGGGGCCGGTGGTCTCATCCGAGGCCCGGCCTCGCTCGGACTGCTGGCAGAATTCTGTGCCTTGTGGTTGTGGGACTGAGGTCCCCACTTTCTTGCTGGCTGTTGATGGGGACCCCCACTGCTCCCTGCCATGCAGGCCCCCACTCCAGGCCTGCTCCTTCACATCGCTAATGTCCTCTAGACCCAGATGAAGGGCTCAGGTGAGAGATCTGGCCCGTTGGATAACCTCCCTTTCCTGACGTCGACCGTGACCCAACCTAACAACCTGATCGCAGGAGTGAGATCCTTGTGTGCGCACTCCCAGGGCTACACAGGGTATGTGACCAGGAGGCAGGGCTCCCGGGGCCACCTTGGAGCTCTGCCCACCCCACTTCCCTGCCCGGGGGCCGAGGCAGGAAGAGGTGCACGTAGGCAGCTCCCGGCTCACCTTCATGGGGTTGTTCAGCTCCTCGTCCTCCCGCTCCTTCTGCATCCTCTTCTCCTCCTCCTCCAGGAGCTTCTCCGCCTGGAAGTTCCGTGTGGCTCCGTGCTCCATGGTGTAGTCTGTGTTCTCGGGGTCTGTCTGGAAGGGAGAACGGGCAGACGTCAGTCCTATGTCCCTGGGCATCAAGAGCTCCTGCTAGCCAGCAGCCAGCAGCCTGGGACACCTCCTCTCCATGCCTCACTCCTGCTCATGCCTTTCCTTGTCTTTTTTTTTTTTCTTGTTTAAGATTTATTTATTTTAGAGACAGAGCGAGCCTGAGCTGGAGGGGAGAGAGAGAATCTCAAACAGACTCCCTGCTGAGTGCCGAGCCCGACATGGAGCCTGACACGGGGCTCGATCTCATGACCCTGAGATCAGGACCTGAGCTGAAACCAAGAGTCGGACACTCAGCCACTGCGCCCCCCAGGCACCCCCCCTTTTCTTGTCAAATGCCTGGGTCAAACGCTACTTTCTAGTGTTCCTGTCCTCTTTCACAAAACGCCAAACTCCACAGCATGGATCTTCAGACCCCTCTGCACCTGCCTGCTGCCGCCCTCCGCGAATACAAGTCTCTGGGCCTTTGCACGTGTCCTGCCTTCCTGTCTGCTCTGTGCGTGTGTGCATGTGTGTGTGCTCACGTGCGCATCTGTTCACGATTTTCCATACTTATAAATCACGTATCAAGCACATACACAGCATGCTCCTACACGCATTTCTAGGATGGAGAGGGGAAATATAAGCTGGCATCCTGGATGAGACCCTGGAGCAGAAAGACAGCATCAGGGAAAACACGGAAACCCACGTTGTGTGTGGAACGTGGCTAACGGTAACGTTCGGTGTCGGTTTCTTCCTGCGACAGAGACGACGACAGAGACAGCACTACTGCCGGCGTGGAGGATGCGGGCGGGAGGGGAAGCGGGCGAGGGGCCGGCGCGACCCTCTGTGCCAGCTCTGCAGCTCTGCCGTGTGTCCAGAAGTACTGTGTCCAGGCACGGGGCTGGCTGGGCAGGGGGAGCGGCAGGTGGATTTCGCTCCATCTGAGCTCTGCTTCTACCACGCTGGAGCATGATTGAGCATGAAGTGGAAGGGGCCCCGTCACACACCACGGTGTGGGGGAGCCCGGAACCACACCAGGACACAAGCGCAAGGACAGAGCGCGTGGCGCCACTCGCGGAAAACATCTGCCACGGGCAGGCCCCCAGACGGAGAGCAGACGGGTGGCTCCCAGGGCGGGGGCGGGCACAATGGGGACCGACTGCTAACGGTTATGGGGCTCATTTCGGGGGTGGTGGAAATTTCCTGGAATTGGGCACAGGGTCAGTTTAGTCCACCGTGAATACACTAAACACCACCGGGTCATGCACTGTAAAAGGTGAACTGCAGGATATCTGAATCACATCTCACTACAGCCGTTGTTTAAAAAGTACTCCAAATGGGGGCACCCGGGTGGCGCAGTCGGTTGAGCATCCGACTCTTGACTTCGGCTCAGGTCGTGATCTCCAGGCGGTGAGATGGAGCCCCGCATTGGGCTCGCGGTCAGTGGGGAGTCTGCTTGAGAGTCTCTCTCCCTCTGCCCCTCCCCCGCAGCCTGTGAGTGCACGTGCTTGCTCTCTCTCAAATAAATAATCTTAAAAAGAAAAAAGTAATCAAAACATGTAATTCTTTCAATGTACTCTTTTTATACCCAAAGGGAAGAGCGTTTGGTAGAAAGAAACTCCAACAGAACGTAAGGTCCTCGGCCATTCCCCCAAATTCTCAACACAGTCGTGGCCGTGACCGTGACTGGCTGCCACGTCACGGTGCAGTCTGTTCCCTGAATCCTATGTCACGGAACATCCGGGCCTTTGTACATAATGCTGCCGGGAACAAGTCTGTCTCCTGGGAGCAGGGTGAAACAGGAGCTCCGTGGAGGGAGAGGACAGGAGCAGGGAGCCCCCGGGGGGAAGGACCAGCCTGACTGGGCTGGTGTCTACCTTGAAGGTGATCTCTGCCAGGCATCGTGTGCACTTGATGTAGAAGCGGAAGATGGGCAGGCCCAGGTAGGCCTCGTTCTGCACTGTCTCCTTCCGCGCGTTGAACTTCTTGCCCTTGTAGATGTACTCTCCGCACGTCTTACACCTGTGGGGCAGGACAGAGGGACTCAAGCCATCACGGCACCCTGGTGCCTACTGGTGGGACGCTGGCATTCTGGCAGATGGCTGCTGGCATACCTCACGGGACAGGGAGCTCCCCCATTCCCGAGGCAGACTGCCTCAGATTCCCCCCACCTGGCGCGCTCTTCTGACTGTGTGCCTGGACCTTGGCCCCGGGGTCCCCTTCCGGGAAAGCGCCCAGACGACCCAGACCTGCTGAGACTCGCCTGTCACACACTTGCAGCAGCCTGTTCCCCACAGCGTCCTCCCTGCCCCGCCTAGGCCCTGGCACACAGCAGGTGCCTGAAAGGATAGCTGTGTTTTAAAAATAAATGGATGAAGGAGAAAGAGAAACAGACCAATCATATGCAAAAACACACTGAGTTTCAGAGAACAAGGTGTCTGACGATCGGGTGTATCCGACTTCAATTTGCTAAAACGTGAAAAAGCGTGAGGCTCCAAATCGGTAAGACACGATAATTGTGAAGTGGTACAAAGGGCAAGATCTGGGGATGGTGAGGGAGAGGGAATCATGGGAGGGGTCAGGCAGTAGGTCATGAGGGCCTCTCTGAGGGGATAAGGTTTTTTTAAGATTTTATTGAAAAAAGTTTTTTGAAATATATATTTTTAAAGCTTATTATTTTCTAAAAAATTAATCTCTACACCTAACGTGGGGCTTGAACTCACGACCCTGAGATCAAGAGGGTCTACCAACTGAGCCAGCCAGGTGCCCCTGAGAGGGTGAGATTTAAGCCAAGACCTGAGAGGTGAAGAAGAGCTGGCCAGGTGAGAGCAGAAGGAAGAATGTTCCAGGCAGAAGGAACAGCCTGTGCAAAGGTCCTGCGGTATGAAGAAGTGTGGCTGCTGGAGGCGGTGAATCAGTACACGGGATCCCATCTCTGCACTCACGCTTATTACCCACAATCAAGATCTTGAGGCAGATACTGGCTGGGAGCTCTGAGTCAGGGGGGTTAATCCCGATCTGTGAGGAAAGTGAGGGTTGGCACAGTCCCGCACTCACTTGGTCGATGTCTGAGCCTGCACTGGGGACCTGGTCTGAGTGCCAGGGATGAGCCACTCTATGGGGGTGTCAGGCACCGGGTCTGTCTGCCAGGACTGATGTGGGGGGCCACGTGAGGGGCCACGTGGGGGGGTGTCACACGGCGGGGGGGCACTCACCTCATGTTGAAGGGAGCCATCAACCGCACCACATACTGCCGATCTTTGGGGAGCTTGAGTTTGGGGATCTTTGACGGGTCAAAGTCGGGCGGGTAGTATTTCTGTGGGAAGTGAAAGTGTCAGGGGAGCTGTCTTGGGCACAGGAGCAGGCCAGGAGAAGAGGGAGGAACTGTACCCAGGTCCCCAGGACCACCCCACAGTCTGATGATTTGGTGGGAGGGCTCCTAGGACTCAGCATACACTCGTACTTATGGCTACCACTTACTACGGCAAAAGGACACAGCGACGCATCAGCAAAGGGAAAAGGTGTGTCGGAAGGGGCCCGGGGAGACCAGGCACAGGCTTCCAGAGTCTTCTCCCCGTGGAATCCCACAGGACGTGTTAATTACCCCAGTGAGGAAATACGACCACACACGTGAGATGGTGTCTCCCAGAGCAGCACACAGGGAGCCCAGGGCTTTCACTGAGGGATGGTCACCCGGCCCCTCTGCCTCGCAGCTTCCAATATTCCAGACCCCGGAAGGACGGCCGGTGCTCAGCATGACCCATGGTGTTCGTACAAAGAGTGTAAGCAAGGGAACCATCCTGAGATTCCAGTTCCCAGATGCCAGCCAAGGTCCAACCTGGCAAGCCAGCCGGGACGGCAGCCTCGGGCCTTCTGTATTAGCTGCTCCGGCACGGGAGTCTGAGCTGGGAGATATGCGCAAGGCAGGTGTGGATCATGGAAAACAGCTTCACTGGACAATCAGAAAATAAAGCAGTTCGTATTCTGAGCACCTACTAGGTGCAGGGCGCTGCTACACGGAACACTTTTCAGCCCTTGCCTCACAGAATGCTTGCAGAGCCTCTACGAGGCAGAGCGTGATGTGCCCACGTCACAGAGGAGGAACTGAGTCCCGGAGGGGACACGGCTCTGGGGGAAGCAGCGCGGCCCGGTAATCAGGGGCCTGGGTCCGAGTCCTCCTCTCCCTGGCTACCTCCCTGGGCCTCGCTGTCCTCATCTGAACGGAAGGACCCCGTCCGCCTCCGCAATCTGATGGGCAGCGCGCTGGCGCAGTATGCACCAGGAAATGATGAGGACAGAGGGCTCCCAACTGGACCGTCAGGGCGGAAGGTCTTTCGTGGACACGGAGTCCAGCACCTGCCCTGGACTGTGAAGACGCCGGGGATGGATACCTAACTGCTGGTAAGATCAGAGCACGGAGCCGCAGGGAGTGGCCTCGGCCCGCCGGTGGAAACCTGGGCTCTTGGCCTTACATCCTGGGCTTACACACTCCCAGGCCGGGGAGCTCACTCCCCGCCACGGAGCACACACCCCTCCCGGGGGCTGCGGACGGGGACTCGGAACTCAGGGGCCGCATCCTGCCTTCTGAGCCCCCCCCCACCGGTTTTCCAACAGAGTCGGGAGAAGCCGAGGCGGCTGGTCCCCTGCCAGCGAAGCGGAAGAGCGGAGCAAAGACGAAGCCCCCTGGGCACGCGAACCCCTGGACCCCGGGGGGGGGGGGGGCGGGGGCCTCACGGAGCCACGCGCCTGGAGGAGGAGGAGCGAACGGCAATACTGCCAAGGCGGACCCGCCCCCAAGGGACGTGACTGGCTAACTCCCTTCGGCACAACCAATCAGGCGAAGAGATGGAGCAAACATGTTAAGCCCCGCCCCGAAGGCCACGGAAGGTGATTGGGAGGTTTCTGAAAGCCCCGCCCCGCGGAAGACCGCTGGAGAAGAGAAAAAGGTTCCAATAGGAGAGCACAGGAAACCCACCGAGGCCGGAGCTCCGAGGTGTCCCGCCCCGGCTAGAAAGCCCTAGTCACCAAATACTTACGTTTAAAACTTTTCGCTCCGACATCTTTGCCTCCTACTTCTCTCACAAGCACGAGAAGGCTGCTTAGGCTCGGTGTTTGCCTAACTCCGCTGACCGTCCCTTGTATTTCCGCTAGCGTCACTTCCTCCACTCTATTACTGGTTGGAGGATATCAGGTACCCTTTTCATTGGCTTTGGTCCCCGTCTGTCAAGCGCCGAATCCGGCTCCCTTCCCTCCCGAATTACACCCTCGCTAGTGGGTGACAAAGGTTCCGGAGGTCGGCTGATTTGAAGTTCTGGGGAGGTTCTGCGCCCCCTAGAGGTGAGCAGCAGCTCACAAAAATTCCGTCGTGACGCGCCGTGGCCGCTGCTCGCGACATTCCCTGCTCTTCACTCCTTTCTGGAGCGAACACGGAGGTCGGCGTTGAGTGTTACTCTGTGTGCTGGGCTGCGGGAAGCCACACGTGTTTCTGTGTCCCTAGCGCGCACCAGGGGACCAGGGACAGCTCCCACGGGCTCATGTCCACAGAGCAGCCTGGACGCCCTCCCCCAGGTTTACCTGGAGTCCCGGGCAGAGACTCATAGACCAGCTCCCGCACCCACCTGCCCTTCACACATGCACGCATCCCCTCCCGCACCCACCTGCCCTGCACATGCACACCAGCTCCCAAACCCACCTGGTGCAACAGAGCAGTGTTGGGTCAGTGGAGAGAAGGGGCACCTGAAAGGGTGTGTGAGCTTCCTGTGGCTGCTGCATGGTTACTGCAAGCTCGCTGTCCTAGAACCACACACGTTTATTATCCTATGGTTTGGAGGTCAGGAGTCTAAAGTTGGGGCACCCGGGTGGCTCAGTTGGTTAGGCATCGGACTCTATCTCAGCTCAGATCATGATCTCAGGGTCGTGATATCGAGCCCTGCGTCAGTGTGGAGCCTGCTTAGAATTCTCCCTCTCCCTCTGTCCTTCCCCTCGTGTGTGTTCTCTCTCTCTCTCATTCTCTTTCTCTCAGGGTGGAGGGGAGAGAAGTCTAAAGTGGATGGGAGAGGGCTTCAGGGCAGAATCTGTTTCCCCGACCTTCCCAGCTTCCGGAGTCCGCCTGCACACCGCAACTCATGGCCTGGTATCCACTCTGGCCTCTGCTTCTGTCGGCCCATCACCTTCCCTCTCTCCCTCTGACCCTTGTCATTAGGCCACCTGGACCATCCAGGATAACCCGCCATGACGTCCGTTCACTTAATACAGGATCCTTAATCTTTGAATTAAGGATCCTCATGATTCTTAATTTAATCACATCCGCAAAGTCCCTTTTGCCATGTAAGGGACTGTATTCCCACACTCTGGGGATTATGGGGCGGCTATGTTTTGGGGGGCCATGACTGCTGGCCATACATGAGGTGGTGAGGAAAGGCTTCTCGGAGAAGAGGACTTTAGACCCGAGTGAAATTCACAGAGAAGCCCATGGATTTTTCTCCCACCTTCAGTCCTGGTGGCCTTGCACCCCTCCCCGCCCGCCCTCTGGCCAGAGAAATCCTCCCAAACTCATACCCTATTTGCATTTACCCATAATGGGGCTCACCCCCAGGCAGCTTTTCAGGAGGTACGTGAACTGAATTGCTGAGTGAATGGATTTCACCCTTCACCCCGTCCCAGGCAGAACCCTCTCAGCAGCCCCAGGACTCCCACAGCCCCAGGCTCCTCCTCTGGCCCAGCCCTGACCCCGGGGATCCATGGGAGTGGGGATTCGCTGTGTGTGTGTCCTGCTTCATCCTCTCCCCTCTGGGTCTCATCTGGGTCTATTGAAAGGAGGAGGTCACCTGGGTGGTTCAGTTGGTTAAGCATCTGCCTTCTGCCCAGGTCATGATCCCGAGATCCTGGGGTCAAGTCCTACATCGGGCTCCCTGCTCAGCGGGGAGCCTGCTTCTCCCTCTGCCCCCACCCCCAGCTTGTTCTCGCTCTCTCAAATAAATAAAATCTTTTTAAAAAATGAAAGGAGGAGGAATCCTGATTCCAGCAAAAATCTTTTTTTAGTTAAACAATAAAAAACATTAGAAGTTCACAGTTCACAGAGCCCTGTACTGCGGCCTAAGGGAGAAGTGCATCCCCATTTCACAGATTGACAAACAGGCTCAGAAAGGCAAAGTCACTTGTCCAGTGTTGCGCAGCGACTCAGCAGCAGTGAACCCAGGCCAGATGGATCCCGTCCGTCCTTGAGTGGGTGGCAGTGGGGGGCGGATGTCAAGGACCCAGCCCCTCTTCTGGGCGGTGGGGGGGGCTGGGAAGCCCCACTATTTGCCCAGGGGCTTGGAGGCAGCAGCAGGGAGACTCCAGTCACTTGCTTCCCCATAGTCGGTGAGGTCCTGAGCAGCCACCTGGATGCAGTACTTGGCTTGGGGCCTCACAGCCCTGAGGGTGAAGGATGTGGCTTCAATAGGCCCCACCTGAGAGTGGAAAAGAGGGGTGAGGTCAGTGGGAACAAGGAGGCTGGGAGGGGCTGTGGGGCACGGAACCGCATGACGGAGCTTCGGTTCCCCCGCTCCATCCTAACAAGTATGCCCCTGAGGCCCCCTCCATATCGTTGCTCCTTCCTGATCCTTGGCCCCCGAGCCACCCATTTCTGGACACCCTTGTGGACCACACAGACCCCCAAACCCAACACCCCACTCCTCCTCCAGGCCCCAACCACAGCCTCTGCGATCAGCCTCAACACCTCCCTCCCTCCTGGCCCTGCTGTATTAACCTTGTTTCTAAGTTTTCGGCATCTTCTCTTTCTGCTACCGGCTGCATCTTGCTGACCAGGGAGATACTGCCCCTCCCGGGGTCAGCGGATTCTTAGAGATGGCCTACCAGCCAGGAGCATGGCTCTCGTGTACACGCCAGCCCATCAGACCCACAGCCCACTCCCTCCAGCTCCCACACAAGCCAGCCATCCTCCTGCCCTCCAGCCTCCCGGGGCCAAGTGCAGCCCAGCAGCGGCCAGAAGTCTTCAAGCTCGCCAGCCCCCAGCGAGCGGTTCACCCAGCCCTGCCTTGCCTTTCCACCGAACCCCCCACAGAGGCTAGGCCTCTTTCCCCCTGGACTCCTGTTTCTGCCTCCCTCCCTCCTGTCTTGATGTTGCCCGTGTGGGCCTGCGTGGCGTGGCATGTCCCCTTCTCTGGGGAAATGTAATCAATTCTTCTTGCAATGGCGCTGACCTCTCCGCGTCCGCTCTCAGGCATCTCTCTCCCGCCATTCCCACTTTCCCTCCTAGATGCGGCTCTGTCCTCCTTCTGAGTCCCCCTCTTCCTCAGAATAGAACGACAGACCAATATCCCAGGCCCCCCACCCCCCCGCATCCCCCAACCAACTTCCTGGCCCCAGATCTGACTGTCCACCTCCCCGCTCGGCCCTGGGTCATCCTGATGGCACCGGATGTGGCCGTTTATGTTTTACATTTAGATTAATTAATGATTGCATAACTTTGTGAATATGCTCAAAGCCTTTTTGCCTTGTGCAGTTTTTATGAGTTTTACGGCATGTGAATTCTGTCTCAATCTAAAAATTGCAAAAATAGGGGCGCCTGGGTGGCTCAGTCATTTATGGGTCCGACTCTTGGTTTCAGCTCAGATCATGATCTCAGGGTCATGAGATGGAGCCCTGCAAAGCCAAAGTCTGCTGGAGATTCTCCCTCTCCTTCTGCCCCTCCCCCAACACTCTCTCTCTCTCTCTCTCTCTCATAAATAAACAAATCTTAAAAAAAAATCACTTCATTCTCACCACTAAAAAAATTCCAAAAAAATAGAGGCACTGGGCTGGCTCAGCTGGTAGGTAGAGTGTGTGACTCCCTTTTTTTCTTTTTCTTTTTTAAAATATTTGTTTATTTTAGAGAGAGAGCGCACAGGAGAGCAGGGGAGGCGGAACAGAGGCAGAGGGAGAGAGAATCTTTTTTTTTTTAATCTTAAGCAGACTCTGTGCTGAGCGCAGAGCCTGATATGGGGCTCGATCTCACGGCCCTGAGATCATGACCTGAGCCGAAACCAAGAGTCAGATGCTTAACTGACGGTGACAACCAGGTGCTGGGAGAGTGTGACTCTTGATCTTGGTGGTGTGAGTTCAAGCCCCATGTTGCACGTAGAGATTACTTAAAAATAAAATCTTAAATAAAAAATAGAATAAAA
>NC_138369.1:2505860-2515617 GCF_054177405.1 Leptonychotes weddellii | reverse complement strand
AAAAAAAAAAATAGAATAAAAATTTATTTGTATGTATATAAATGAAAATAAATTGCAAAAATATTTAAAAGAAAACGAATGCACATTAAAGAAAATGTAAAAGCCAGTTCCTTGACTACTCGCCACATCGCCGATGCTCAGCAGCTACATGCGGTTCATGGTACAATTTTAGTCAGTGCATGTGTAGAACAGAAAGTCCCATGGGACAGGGTCGCAGAAGCCTACCCCCTGCAAGCTTGCAGCTCCTGGGTCTGGCATCTGAGGCTAATACACAACTGACCACAGATGCTCGGCAATACCCTTGCCTTACTTATCCTCTACTTTGTAAAAATTTTAAACAACATATTTGTTTTCAATCAAGGTGAAATTCACATGACATAAAATTAACCAATTAAAGAGAACAATTTGGGGCCTTGAGTATATTCCCAATGTTGTGCAACCATAACCTCCTTCTAGTTCCAGAACATTCCATCACCCCAAAAGGAAGCCATGTCCCCATCGGCCATCTCTCTCCGCTCCCTCCCCAGCCCCTGGCAGCCAGAACCCCCTTCCTGTCTGGGGATGTGCCTGTTCTGGATGTTTCCCATAAATGGAATCGTGATGAACACACCCCGTGTGGGCTTCTGTGTCTGGCTCCCTCCCCGAGTGTCGTGGGCTCAGGGTCCGTCCCTGGGGCCGCGCATGTCTGCGCCTCACCCCTGTTCCCACTGAGTGACCTGCCCATGCATGGGTGGATGCATGTGTTTTTCTATTAATCTGTCGACTGACATTCGGGCGGTTTCTGCCTTTTGGCCGCTGTGAATGGCACGTGCTGTCCTCCCCCTCCTCCCCTCCTCCTCCTTACCTGGCGGAAGCGGGCCGATCCGTGATGCTTGTATCGGATCCAGTACTTGAGTGAGAAGATCTCTGGGAAGGGCCAGGACCGGGGGGGTTCCCACTGCACCCACAGCCGCTGCCCAGGGAGGGGGCGCAGGCGGACGCTTTCGGGAGGGTCTGGTTTGACTGACGGACAAGCAGGAGGCAGGGTCAGGGGCTTCTGGTAGGCTCCCTCCTTCATCCAATCAACCAACAAGTATTTATTGAGTGTCTACTGAATGTCCAGCGGCATCCTGGACACTGGGGACACAGCAGTGACCAACATAGACCCAACCCCTGTCCTCTTGGAGCTCAGTCCATCAGGGCAAAAGACAAGAAACAAGAAGCAAATCCATGGGGCATCAAGAGTAGGGAAGAAAGATCAAGAGCTATTTAACTCTAAAACATTCCATCACCCCACAAAAGATAGCCCGTCCCCATCAGCAGTCACTCACCATCCCCAGCCACTAATGCACTTCCCGTTCATGGATGAGTCTGTTCTGGACATGTCACCCACGTGGACTCACACTGTGTCCTTCTGTGTCTGGTTCCCTCCCTGAGCATCGAGTGCTCGGGGTCTGTCCCTGGGGCAGCATGTGTGGGTGCCTCGCTCCTGTTCATGACTGAGTAATGTCCCATAATATGAATGGAGCCTGTTTTGTGTATCCATTCATCTGTTGACAGACCCTTGTGTTGTTTCTGCTTTTTGTCTATTATGGATAATGTTGCCGTGAACATTACAAGTTTCTGAGTACATATAATTTCATTTCTCTGGGGTATATACCTAGTACTGGAATTGCTGGCTTATATGGTAATGTATGTTTGACTCTTTGAGGAACTACTAGACTTTCTTAATAATCACCAGCAACATAGGAGGGTTTGCAGTCTTTAATAATGTGCTCATGGGAGGGCTCACTGAGGAGATGACATCTGAGTACATGTGAGGGAGGTGAGGGAGTGAACTGTGTGGAGATCTGGGGAAGAGGTTTCCAGGCAGAGGGCACAGCCTGTGCAAAGGTCCTGGGGCAGGACCTACTTGGTATGCTGGAGGAACAGAGGAGGTGTGTGTGGCTGGAGAAGAGTGAGTGATGAGGAGGACAGGGGGAGGAGGGGAGGTCAGGGAGGGGATGGGGCAGGTTGTGCAGAACTTTGGGGGCCTTGTGGAAGACTTGGGCTTTTACGCCAGGCAGGTGGGAGCTCTGAAGGGCTGACAACAGGGGAGGGTGGGACCTGACTCGGGTGCTCACAGGCGCCCTCTGGTGGCCACCGTGGGGAGGGCAGATAGTGGGGGTGAGGGCAGGACTGGGCACCAGGGTGGAGGGGATTGAGTCAGTCCAAGCGAACATGGAGGCTGGGCTGGGTGGGGGCTCGGTGTGGGGAGAAGTGGGCGGCTTCTTGAAGAAATGCAAAGGTGGAGCCGACAGGACACAGGATGGATGGACAGGATGGATGACAGGAGGTGGGTGGTGAGAGCGGGGAGGGGCAAGCAAGCTGGCGGCCCTCCGCACCCCCCACGGCCCCGCTGCCACCCACACTCACTGATATGCTCGGGAACAAAGGGCACGAAGCTGCTGCTGCTTCCCCAGGGCTGGACCGCTGTGACGTTGAGTATATAAGGCACCATGGAGAACAGCTGGACATCTGGGATGGTGCAGCTGGTGGCCTCAGGGGTCAGCTGGAGGCAGGGCTGGCTCTCCCCGTGGGCAGCCACGCCGCGCCTGGACACGCAGGGGCAGCGTGAGGGCCTCAGCGCTTCCCGCGGGACGGGGAAGCGGGGTTACTCAAGGAAGGACCTCAGGCTGGGTCCTGCTGTTGGCCGTGTGACCCCGAGGGAGCCATTCACCCCAACATCACGGAGCCTGTGTGGACCCAGGGCCAGGGGGAACACCCTACAGGGAGACGCTAGGGTCCAGATTCTACAGGCTTCTGGAATGTCAGCATTCCAGCCTTAGAATTCCAACATTCCAAGGTCTATGGACTCACAGATTCTGAAATAAGAAGATTCTGACTGTCCTGCGTTCTGAGACCCCAAGATTTCAGACTCTAGGGACAAGCTCAGCGCTGCACATACAGCCTTCCAGAACATTCCACGTGCTCTGACCGCCCCGTCACATGCAGTAGTCACTGGCCGCGAGTGGCTGGCCGCTGTTCAAAATGTGGCTGGTGCAAGCAAGGGCGGCTTTCCGATTTATTTTATCTGCCCTCAATGTCAAGTTCCCGGTGGTCAGAAAACTTGACAAAGTTGTTCAGGATGACCCAGGTGGGTGACTCTACATTCCCACCCACAGATTTTATAGTCTAATCAGAGACCAAGAATTCCCTATGAACATCTAGCACGTGAGTTGAAATGTGCTCTATGTGTAAAATGCACGTGGAGTTTCGGGCTTAGTATAAAAAGAGTGTAAAATATCTCATTAACTTTTAACATGTTGATTACATGTTGACATGATCCTGCTTTAATCCCACTAAATAATACTAGTTTCTATTATGAATTTACATATATAAATTGCACATAAGCATGTTAAGTTGCACTCGATCCTATTAAATACATTATTTGGAATATTGAGATGATACTGAAGCAAAATATTAAAAGTCACGTCATTTCTCTTTCCTTTTTAAATGTGGCTTCTAGAAGGGTTTGAACTCCACATGTGACTCGCAGGCTGTGTTTTAGGAAGTATATCTCTATTGGCCCATGCTGTTTTGGAATTCCGAGGGTTTCGGGTACTCACTAGGCCTCCAGCTGTCCTGGCCCCAGCGTGAAACCCCAGGACACCCTCCTGGGCACTCTGACCTGTACGAGGCAATGAAGGACGTGGGCTTGGCGGAGTGTGGAGTGGGCAGCAGGGTCCAGGAGCAATCCACAGCAATCGGGTACCTAGGGGCCCAGCACCGCACCCTGGGCTGGGTGGGGGCTGCTGGGGCCCCGGAGGGAGAGGAAGCCGTGTGAGCTTCCAGCCTGCCCCGGGATTGTCGGAGCCCTACGTGTGCCGGGCCCCAGCCTCCCTGCCAGCCGTCGGCACCAGGCACACAGTAGGTGCCTAATAAAGGTTTGTGCAGCGAATGAATATATAAATGAAAGGCAGCTGCAGGGGCGCCTGGGTGGCTCAGTCGTTAAGCGTCTGCCTTTGGCTCAGGTCATGATCCCTGGGTCCTGGGATCGAGCCCTGCATCGGGCTCCCCGCTCCGTGGGAAGCCTGCTTCTCCCTCTCCCACTCCCCCTGCTTGTGTTCCCTCTCTCGCTGTGTCTCTCTCTGTCAAAAAATAAATAAAATCTTAAAAAAAAAAAAAAGGCAGCTGCATCATCTCTCGCCTCCACTACAACCTGTGAAGGCAGGGAGTATTAGCCCATTTTCCAGATGGGGAAACTGAGGTTTAAGGAACCACACAGGGGGACCCGAGTGGCAGGGAGCCCCGGTGGGAGGGAGCTGTCTCAGTGTAGCCCCTCTTCCTAGCAGCTTTGTTTAGAAGTGCATGGAATGAATGCATGTAATTAAAATGTCTCCTCTCCCTCCCTCTCTCCTTCCCTCCCCCTCTGTCCATGCTGTGGCTGCCACTTCCTGGTGTCGCTTTGCGGTGGGACTGGTCCTCTGTTTCTCCGTTTCCCCATCTGTGCAATGGGATGGCAACCCCCTCCCACCCGTGGGTTATCCAGTAGGTGTGTGAGCTCCCACCCCACAGCCCAGAATATTCCATGGTAGACAGTTCAACTCCAGTCTCCCGGTAGTGTCCTTCTGCCTTGTCCCCCAGGCCCCCGGCAGGTCCCACGTACCTTCTCTCCCGCTGCAGGGTGAGCAGCCCACCCAGAGGGCGAGCACCAGGAGAAGTCTTGAGGCCATGAGTCCGTGGGCTCTGCTGTCAGGAGCTGAGGCCGGGAGCACCTCGGGGAGGCAGGGGCCTTGGGTCCCACCCGAGGTGGTCGTGCAGCCCCTGGTCAAAGCCCCCCCTTTCCCTTCCCTGGGTCTGACTCCCTGGGCGGTTTGTGGAGCCAGCAGAGAGCTGCGCGGGGATGGTGGAGGAGCCCTGGTCCCTTCACCTGTCACAGCTGGGTTGGGCATGAGGTTCTGGAGGCCCTGGGCAAGGGGGCGGGAGAGGAGGCCTCGAAAGAGAGAAGTGGAGCCCCTGTGGCCTTTCCCACAACAGCCTGACTGCAAGTCCTTCCTTCCGGCTGCAGCGAGGACGAGGACGGGGGGGGGTGGGGGGGGTGGGGGGGGGCGGGGAACCCCAGGAGGGGGAAGAGGACAGGGAGAAGGATGAGGAAGGCCAGAGCGGGCAAAGACACAGAGACACAGAGAGAGGGGGATAGAGACAGAGATGGGAGCCCGTGAGCCAGCGGCAGAAACAGAAGAGAGACCTGGAGACAGGGAGACACAGGGTGAAGAGAGACCCAGGCAGGACACAGAAATCACCCCTTTACTCACCGACCGACTGCAGGGGTGGGGATCCACCCTGGCCAGTGCTCCACTCTCCAGGCCACGGAGACCAGGGAGGGCAGTCCCTCCTGCGGGACCTTCTCTGAGCCATAGGGACGCCAAGGGACAGGCTGAGCCCCTACAGACGCGGTGCCGCCCCGGACACTCAAGGAAACCCCGGGGACAGGTCACATTCCCACCTCCCCCACCTTAGCTGGAAAGAGCCAAGAAGCCCCAGGGGATTTTGGGGGATTTGCCCAAGGGCAGGGAGGCTGGGGGTGGGAGGCTCCCAGCAGGGCTGGATTTAGGGTGAGGCAAGTGACTCAGGGCACACTTGGATGCTGTCTTCACTTAACATTCGGACGGTTTGTTCATCACGGACTTCTGACTTTTTACAACACCGCATGAACACAGTATTCATTCCGGGGCCTGAGTCGTTGGTGCAGGAGGTGACTGCCTCACCTGCCAGTCCCCGTTCTAGGCCACCCCTCTCCTCCCTACCGCGGGGGCCCAGCGATCAGGCCATACACATTCATCCTCTGCTCGGAGAGCTTTTATTCCCAGGGCCCGGGGTGGTGCCTCGTTACAGGACCGACAGGACAGGGTGCGGGAGAGGGGGCTCACAGGGTCTCCGGCGGGGGTGAGGGCACAGTCAGGGCTGGGGATGACACTGGCCAGTGCGTGCAGGGACCAGTGGGGCAGTGGACGCAGCTAAGTACAGTCGAGAAGGCCCAGGCTGGTGTCCGAGCTTAGAAGGTCAGCGCGTGAGCCTGGACGCCCCCACGCGTGAGCCTGGCGGGCGGAGGGTCAGTGCTGTGATGCTCAGCGGCCCTGAGCTTGGAGTCTTTGCATCTGTAGGATCTGGCTCAGGATCCGCTGCACATCTTCATCCATCTGACCCTGGGGCAGGGGGAAGCAGAGAGAGAGAGCGCCTGGGCACTCCTGCCCCGGCTTCCCGGTTCCCTCCCGCGCCACCCCTGAAGGCCATGAACCTCTCCTCCTGTACAGATGGGAGAACGGGCCGGGGTGTTGGTGGCCAGGCGAGACTCACCTGAATGGCATATAGGAGGTGGCTTCTGTACAAGGCCACCACTGCGCTGTGGTCCCTGGCAGCCTGCTGTGAGTATGGGGGAGGGGTGCTTAGAAAAGCAGGTCCCCCCAACACGCCCCAAAGCCCCCTTTACACCCAGAGCCCCTGCCCCAGTGTGACAGCTGCTAAAATCCTGAACTGCTTTCCTCCCCCGCCCCGTGTCCTCACCTTCAGCTGCTCCTGCAAGGCCTTGACCTGGCCTTGGAGGGCCTCCACCTCGGGGGTGCCTGGGGCCGCTGGCTGGTCCTTCAGGGCCTCCTTAAGACTGAAGACTTCCTTGGAGAGCTCTGTGATCTAGGCGGGGCGGGTAGGGGGGACCTCCAGTCACCCTGAGCCTGGGGCCCGAGACATTGGACCTCCCCAGCACCTAGGGAAGAGGCTGGTGAGGGAAGGTCACATCCTAGAGCCTGGCCAACTCCGGCCCGCGGGAGTCTGGCCCGTGAGCTAAGAATGGCTCTCACATTTGTAAATGGTTGGGGGGGAAATGTCAAAAGAAAAATGATATTTCATGACATAGGAAAATCAAATCAAATTCCGAGCTCGTACATAAAATTTCATTGGTGCGCTGCCAGGCCCATTCACTGACACGTCAGAGCCGAAAACATGGACTCTGGCTCTTTCCAGAAGTTTGCCGATCCTGTCACAGCCCCTCTTGCAGACTCTGGAAAGGGGAGGCTGACAGAACGGGAGGCCCAAAGCAGCCTGGCCTGGTGGGGCTGGGTCAGGCAGCCCTGGGCTTGGGTCCCTCCCTACCCCTTTCTTGCAGGAGATCTTGGGAAGACGGCTTAACCCCTCTGAGCCTCAGTTTCCTTATCTGTAAAGGAAGGAGAATCACGGTTCTCACCTTGGCAGGTTACTGTGATTCTGAACGGAGGTTAAATCTACACTGTGCCTGGCAAACAGCAGGCACTCAATAAATGCTAAGCTTTATTATTATACTACAGATCAGAGGTTCTCAATCTCTGCCCTCAGGGAACCCCAGGCCATGTGTGGGGATGTCTGCGGCTGTCACATTGGGGGTGCTCCTGGCATGGAGGGGGTGGGGCCAGGGATGCTGCTTATCCCCCCACAGTGCCCGGGACGCCCCCCCATAGAGAATGGCCTGACCCCAGTGTCACTAGGTGCCGAGGGGGAGAGATCCTGCAACAAATAAACCATAATCTCGACCACAATTTTATGTTCATTTTGCAGAAGGTGTTAACAGGCTCAGAGAGGTCAACTGACTTGTTCAAGGTCACACAGTGAGCTAGGGCTGGGGGACTCTATGCTGATGCACCTGGGGCTCTGGGAGTCATGTGCCTGTCCAATGAGCGAGCGACCTGACGTGTCACTCTGACATGTCACACTTGGCCTCTCAGAGCCTCAGCTTGCTCATCTAGAAAACAGGAATAAGAATGCCTTCTGGCTTTCGGGGTTAGAGGGAAATTAAAAGTGATAGTGTGTGAAAACCACCCAACTCAGTAGCCATGGCCTGCTGTCAACCATCGTCGTTACTGAAGACCAGAACTTGGGAAGCTGGGTCCAAACGCTGGCTGAACCTCTGCATGGCTGTGCGACCTCAGGCAAGTGGCATCCCCTCCCTGTGCCTTGCTTCTTCAAATGGGGAAAATAAGAGCGAACTTACGGGAACTTGACGTGAGGATTACATGTGTTAGTCCATGTCAAATACATAGCTCGGGGCCTAGCATGCAGTAAGTGCTCAGTAAATGTTAACTGTGGTTATAATTCACAGTTAGAACAGTAGCCCACGTGTCTGAGTTGTCCCCTTCCTTCTCTGTGCCTCAGTCTCCCATCTAGAAAATGGGCTGATCTCCCAAGACTCGTTCATCTGGGACATTCTTGGATTTCCCCCAACCTTTGTTGGGTGGGAACCCCCCAAGGGAGCACAGGGAAAGGGGACGCACCTTCTTGTCCTTCTCCTTGGCCATATCCAGGGCTTCCTGGGCACGGCTCTGGGCCTGGCGTGCCCGCTCGGCCTCGGTCCGTAGCCCCAATAGCTGCTGTTCTGCTGTGGCCAGTTTCGCCTCGGCCGCATGCCGCTCACTCTTCATGAACAACGCCTCCCTCTGGACCTGCAGCCCAAGCCCATGAGGGAGCGTGAGCCCGAGGACATGAGGACCCCAAAGTCTCCTGACCCTTCCATTCGGGCCCGAGGACATTCAAGCCCATTCTGATATCGAGGAGTTTGACTCAGGGAGTGCTGGATTCTTCCCGGACACCACAAACATTCCGGCCCATTCTTACACTCATGACGTGTTAGCTGTGTGGCCTCAGACAACTGACTCAACCTCTCTTTGTCTGTTTCCTCATATGGAAGATCAGGGTAATAGCAGTCCCCACTTTGCAGAGTAATTGTGAGGAGGAAATGGACAAATACAGGGCATGTGCTTAGAACAGAATCATTATTTTTCCAAGAAAACGCTCTTTTAAAATCAGTTAATTCTGGCTGCCATTTACTGATCTCTTATACTATGACTGCCCTAAATCATTTATAGAGATTAAAACATTCAATTTTCACCTGAGAATTCAGAAGTAGTATTATCTCTGTCCCAGGGGTGAGTAAACAGAGGCATGGAGAGAAAAATGCTTTCCCAACAACAACTAATGAATGTGGCTTCTTATTCACGTATTTTGTTATAACACCTGCCAGTTTTTGTGGGGTTTTTTGTTTTTTTTTTTAATATTATTATTATTACTATTATTTTTAAAGATTTTATTTATTTATTTGAGAGAGAGAATGAGAGCACATGAGAGGGGGGAGGGTCAGAGGGAGAAGCAGACTCCCCTGGGACTCCAGGATCATGACCTGAGCTGAAGGCAGTCGCTTAACCAACTGAGCCACCCAGGCACCCTTTTGTTTGTTTCTTAAGAGAAGAGATGGAATCAAATGTCCACCACGAGGGACAAAATATATATATATACATATATTCCCAATATACATACATGTATATATATGTTCCCTGGCCTTAAAAAACCCAACAACTCAGCATCAAAATCTACTGGGTTGAAAATATTCGATTAAAAATCTCTGGGCATGGGGCGCCTGGGTGGCTCAGTCATTAAGCATCTGCCTTCGGCTCAGGTCATGATCCCAGGGTCCTGGAATCAAGCCCCACATCGGGCTCCTGCTCAGCAGGAAGCCTGCTTCTCCCTCTCCCACTCCCCCTGCTTGTGTTCCCGCTCTCGCTGTGTCTCTCTCTGTCAAATAAACAAAATCTTAAAAAAATAAATAAAAATAAAAATGATTTAAAAAAAAATCTCTGGGCATAACGTCCTCCTACTTTTGGGCTGAAGAATCAAAAATGATCCCAAGGCAAAATGACAAGCTCTAAACAGCCAACTGGAAGAACCACAGGCAGATTACAGGCCAGCAGAGAAAATGGTGTCATAGTGAAAAAAA
>NC_138369.1:2442928-2505360 GCF_054177405.1 Leptonychotes weddellii | reverse complement strand
CTCAGGGTCCTGGGATCGAGCCCCGCATTGGGCTCCCTGCTCAGCGGGGAGTCTGCTTCACCCTCTCCCTCTGTGCTCTCCCTCTCTCTCACTCTCAAATAAATAAATAATTTTTTAAAGATTTTATTTATTTATTTGACAGAGAGAGACACAGCGAGAGAGGGAACACAAGCAGGGGGAGTGGGAGAGGGAGAAGCAGGCTTCCCGCCGAGCAGGGAGCCCGACGCGGGGCTCGATCCCAGGACCCTGGGATCACGACCCAAGCCGAAGGCAGACGCTTAACGACAGAGCCACCCAGTCGCCCCTAAATAAAATATTTTTTAAAAAGAAAGAAAATCATTAATGGAATGAAAAGGTATCCATCCATTACTCTTTTCACTTTATTGGACCGTGGTATTTATTTTATGTACGTTACTGGCATGATCACCCATGCGATGCTCAATAAAAGAAAAATAATTTTCACTCTAGATTTCTTTTCTGGCCACTACTATTATTCATTGCTTTTCGTAATTATTCCTGAGGCTTTTTGTGATGTAGATTTAGGGGTGTTAACACAAAAGCTACTTGGGCCATTACATGTGTGATACAAGCCACTGTCTTCAAGCACCTACTACCTGGTACCTAGTAAGTGTCAAACAAATATTTATTACCATAGTTACCCCACTGATGAACTACGCACCCCTCCCAGGCTGCCTTTGTATAGCCAGAGAGCTCAGAACAGTTTTTGCACTTTTATTTATTTTTTTACGATTTATTTATTTATTATTTATTTCAAGTCATCTCAGGGTGCCTGGGTGGCTCAGTAGTTAAGCGTCTGCCTTCGGCTCAGGTCATGATCCCTGGGTCCTGGGATCGAGCCCCGCATCGGGCTCCCTGCTCAGCGGGAAGCCTGCTTCTCCCTCTCCCACTCCCCCTGCTTGTGTTCCCTCTCTCGCTGTGTCTCTCTCTGTCAAAAAATAAATAAAATCTTCAAGTCATCTCTACGCCCCACGTGGGGCTCAAACTCACGATCCTGAGATCAAGAGTCGTGTGTTCTACCGACCGAACCAGCCAGGTGTCCCCAGTTTTTGCATTTTTAAATGGTTAAAAAATATGGAAAAGATTATTTCGTGTCACGGGAAAGTTATATGGAATTCAAATTTCAGCTTCCAAAAACAACATTCTGTTGGCACAGAGCCTCTCGCATTGGTTGAGATGTTGTGTGTGGTGGTTTGGGAGCCGGGGGTGGGGGGGTGGGGGGGTGGTAACAACTGAGTATTGGAGAAGAGACAGCGCGTTTTAACTTGTGGCTATGTGGCCCTTTAAGAAAATGTTTGCAGACTGCCCTAAGTTGTCAACCCCTCTCCTCCAAACCCTCAATTCTGGAAGCATAGAAAAGTCCGTCCAGATTCAAAGACATAGACCCCCCCATCCTCTTCCAGCCGCCGAGCATCCCAGGTGGACCCTCCTTCCCAACCCACCCAGGGCAGGCCTGAGGCTAGGGGACACTGAGGTCGGCTTCCCAGTCCCTGGCGCCCTCTAGTGGACGCTATTAGCAACTGCTTCTCACTTCCTTCCCTAGGGCACCCTCATCCGGGGAAGTGGGGGCGGGGTTATTTTTGCGCCCCTTACTTGCCTTGATTCTGCCCCCAGCCCCCTGGCAAGGTCTCAGAGCTCCCCCCGGTCCTGGGACCATGCTCCCACTATCCCACCATGCTTTACACACTTGAATTCAATCACACTCAGCTAGTGTCAAGGATGCCAACAAATTTGAACTTTCCAAAGCCCCTTCCAATATATACCTACAAACTCCTAATTTGTGCTTTTTATCTGTACGCCTTACATTTGTGTGCATTCCATTCTCCCCCTGTCTCACTCTACACAGGCCACGCCGGCCTCCTCCCTGCTTTTCCAACACACCAGGCCCAGTTTTGCCCCAGGGCCTTTGCACAGGCTGTATCCTCTGCCTCAAAATTCTTCCTCCAGACATCCATGGGACTCACTCCCACCTTTTATGCCTTTGACCAAATGTCACCTTCTCAATGAGACCTTCCCTGCCATCCTATTTAAAACAGCAGCCTTATCCTAGTCTTACCTTCTACACCTCCCAGGGGCCAAACCCAGCTTGTCACCTGTTTTTGCATAGCCTGTAAGTTAAGAGTGATTTTTACATTTTTTTTAATGGCTGGGAAAAAATTAAGAGTATTTTCTGACACTGAAAATAATATGAAATTCAAATTTCAGTGTCCATAAATAGTTTTATTGGCACGTGGCCCCGCCCACTTGTCCGTATATATACGGGCTGTGGCTACTTTCTAGCTACGAGGCAGAGCTGAGAAGTTGTGGCAGAGACCGTCTGGCCCTCAAAGCAGAAAATATTTACTATCCGGTTCTTTACAGAAAAAGTTTGCACGGGGCGCCTGGGTGGCTCAGTTGGTTAAGCGACTGCCTTCGGCTCAGGTCATGATGCTGGAGTCCCGGGATCGAGTCCCACATCAGGCTCCCTGCTGAGCAGGGAGTCTGCTTCTCCCTCTGACCCTCCTCCCTCTCATGTGCTCTGTCTCTCATTCTCTCTCTCGCAAATAAATAAAATCTTAAAAAAAAAAAAGTTTGCAGAGCCCTGCTTTAGTGTCAAAGGAGGAAATCATGTTCCCAAAGGGGAAACTGAGGCCCAGTGGGTTGAAGTGCGTTTTTCTTTTTTTTTAATTTAAGATTTTATTTATTTATTTGACAGACAGAGACACAGCGAGAGAGGGAACACAAGCAGGGGGAGTGGGAGAGGGAGAAGCAGGCTTCCCGCTGAGTAGGGAGCCCAATGTGGGGCTCGATCCCAGGACCCTGGGATCATGACCTGAGCCTAAGGCAGACGCTAACGACTGAGCCACCCAGGCGCCCTGAAGTGAATTTTTCAAGACCCTGCATTTCTGAGGGATTCCTCATTTGCCAAATTATTGAAACAATACCTCACATGTTTTGTTTTGTTTTTTTTACAAGAAAAATATGTCTTGCTTTTACAAGAAACACAGAAATCAGACCCGTGAGTACCTTCATAAACTGAAGGTCATCTAGGATACCGACCTTGAGAGAGAAATCTGAACATACCCATCAGATCTTGCCAACCCTGGAGATTTTTTAACTGCCCCTGTAAAAAAAAAAAAAAAAAGTCATTGCTTTTCTTAGAAATCTTGAGTTTAGGACTTTGATCAGAGTGATTACATCATATTAAAACCCCATTTTGACTTGATCCCTTCAGGAGGTATTTTATTAACACAGTCAGAAGTTGGTAGCAAGAGGCAACCTTCATCCACAGAGAGGGAAAGCAGATTCATGGTTGCCAGGGGCTGGGGTGATGAGGAATGGCGACTGACCACTGATGGGGATGGAGTCTCTTTTTGGAATGATGGAAATGTTCCAGAATAAGATCGTAGTGATGACTGCACAAGATGGGGAATATGCTAAAAACCGTTGAACTGGGGGCTCCTGGGTGGCTCAGTTGGTTAAGCATCTGCCTTCAGCTCAGGTCATGATCTCAGGGTCCCGGGATCGAGCCCCGCGTCAGGCTCCTTGCTCAATGGAGGAACCTTCTTCTCCCTCTCCTTCCCGCTTGTACTCTCTCTCACTACCTCTGTCTCTCTCAAATAAAGAAATAAAATCTTTTTTTTAAGATGTTATTTATTTATTTGACACAGAGAGAGAGAGAGAGCACAAGTAGGGGGAACGGCAGGCAGAGGGAGAGGGAGAAGCAGGCTCCCCGCCGAGTGGGGAGCCCGATGTAGGGCTCGATCCCAGGACCCTGGGATCATGACCTGAGCCGAAGGCAGACGCTTAACGACTGAGCCACCCAGGCACCCCAAGAAATAAAATCTTAAAAAAAAACAACAAACCATTGAATTGTACACTTGGGAAGGGTGGATTTGACATTACATACATGCTGTCTCTATAATAATAAAGTAAAAGAGACAATGCCCATCGGTGTAAGTTATTGCTAATTACAGTATCATGGAAAAATAAATAAATAAATAAATAAATAGTAGGCAAAACATAAATCTCACTTATTACCGTAGTCACGTTCCTTCCATTTTCCCACATTCCCTCCTGGCTCTTGTCCATCTGCAAAGATCCTTTTTGCACGGCTGTAAAAAAGGTATCATCTGGATCACCCACTGATTAGGACCTGGTACAAAATTATAAAGAAGCTCTAGGGTTGGGGTTGGGTGAGAGATGCAGAGGAAGTCCAAAGGTACAAACTTCTTCCAGGTATAAAATAAATAAGTCCATGGGGCGCCTGGGTGGCTCAGTCGTTAGGTGTCTGCCTTTGGCTCAGGTCATGATCCCAGGGTCCTGGGATTGAGCCCCGCATCAGGCTCCCTGCTCAGCGGGAGGCCTGCTTCTCTCTCTCCCACTCCCCCTTCTTGTGTTCCCTCTCTCACTGTCTCTCTCTCTGTCAAAAAATAAATTAAAAAAATCTTTAAAATAAATAAATAAATAAATAAATAAAGTCCCGGGAATGTAGTGTGCAGCCTGATGACCCTAGGTAATGATACTGCATTATGTATTCGAAAGTTGCTGGGAGAGTACATCTTAAAAGTTCGCATAAGAAAAAATTTGTAACTATGAGAGGTGATGGTTGTTACCTGGACACTGTGGTCTCGTCACGATATATGCATAAATTGAATCACTGTGCTGTTCACCTGAAGCTAACATAATGTTACAGGTCAACCATATATCAATGAAAAAGTAATAAAAAATAAAAGCAGATGAGGAAAAAAAACAAAAGGAGAAACCCTCTAAGAATGGTAGCCCACCCCAACACAAGTGGAACTCTGTGCTTCTGCACATTCTGTTCCCCAGCTGGTACATTCTTTTCCCACCCCTCCCTCCCTCTGACTGGCTGAGTGCTTGGACAAATGTCAGTGCAGGGAAGGGTCACAAAATATTTTCATTGAATGAAATAATTGCTGGATATCCATATCCCCTCGGATATGTCTCTCTGCCCGGCAGGAGACAGACACTAAATTAATGATAGTTGAATGAATGCATGCGGTGTTGATGAAGGAATATCTCAACTCTGAAATGTATGAAGGTAATGGTGTGCTGGTTAATGTTTAACAACCGGCTCTCTGGAGAGACCATATATCGTACATATTGCATGCCTACAACATATATATGTATTAAGTGTTACTGACAAAGTATGTGTACCACACCATTTACAAATAATAATAAAATATGGAATGCTCTATTACAAAGTCTATCATAATAGTCACTTGAATCTCAAAATATGGTTTTGTTGATTCTTGCCAAACTCTTGTACCTGTAGCAAACCTATGGTGGCAAATAATGGAACAGGTGTAGTTCTGACATGAATGTCGGCAATATTTTCATTTATGTTAATAAGTAACATGAAAGTGAGGACATATGTTGGAATTTCAGTTGTTCATTGATAACATGAATGTCTTCTTTGATGAATATGATGATAGATTTGGAATATTGGAAAAAATGTTGCCCCAATTGTTTGTGCTATCCACAAACCAACAACTAGAGACAGGACATTTTCTTTTAAGATTTTATTTTTAGGGCGCCTGGGTGGCTCAGTTGGTTAAGCGACTGCCTTCGGCTCAGGTCATGATCCTGGAGTCCCGGGATCGAGTCCCACATCGGGCTACCTGCTCGGCGGGGGGTCTGCTTCCCCCTCTGCCCTCTTCCCTCTCGTGCTCTCTCTCATTCTCTCTCTCTCAAATAAATAAATAAAATCTTTAAAAAAATATTTTATTTTTATTTTTATGTAATCTCTACATTAATCTCTACAATAATCTCTACACCCCCAAGGTGGGGCTCGAACTTACAACCCCGAGATCAAGAGTCATACGCTCTACTGACCGGGCCAGCTAGGTGCCCCCAGACATGACACATTTTAAAGTGTAATTTGCATTATTAATTTTTCTCCATCCCACTTTTTTTTTTAAAGATTTTATTTATTTATTTTTGAGAGAGAGAGAGCATGGGGGGGGAGGAGCAGAGGTGGAGGAGCAGAGGGAGGGGGAGAGACCCTCAAGCCGACTCCACACTGAGCATGGAGCTGATGCAGAGCTTGATCTTACAACCCTGAGATCATGACCGGAGGCAAAACCAAGAGTCGGATGCTCAACCAGCTGAGCCACCCAGGTGCCCCTCTCCATCACTTTTTTTTATTTTTATTTTACTTTTAGTATTTTTTAAAGATTTTATTTATTTGTGAGAGAGAGCACAAGCAGGGGGAGCTGCAGGCAGAGGGAGAAGCAGGCTCCCCACTGAGCAAGAAGCCCAATGCCGGACTCTTTATTTTATTTTATTTTTTTAAGATTTTACCTATTCATTTGAGAGAGAGAGTGAGAGAGAGAAAGCACGAGCAGTGGGGAGCGGCAGAGGCAGAGGGAGAAGCTGGATCCCGCTGAGCAGGGAGCCCAGTGCAGGGCTGGATCCCAGGACCCTAGGACCATGACCCGAGCTGAGGGCAGACACTCAACTGACTGAGCCACCCAGGTGCCCCTCCCATCACTTTTTAAAGCCTAAGCCAGGGGTTGGCATGATGTGGCCCTCCACCTGTTTACATAAATAAAGTTTTATTGGCACAGGGCCATGCCTATTGGGTTATTGGCTGCTTTCTCACTACTACTGCAGGGTTGAGCAGATGCAATAGAGACTGGAAGGTCCACAAAACAGAAAATATATACTATCTGATCCTTTACCATAAAGGTTTTCTGACCCTTAATCTAGAGAATCAACAACATCATACATTCAGCCTTCATTTGTGACATTTGCCAATTCCCATGATGTAAATACTTCCACCATGGCCCACTTTAGGCTGCCAATGTGATGTCAATGAAGTCAAGTTGAAAAGGTACACAGTAAGGGGCACCTGGGTGGCTCAGTCAGTTAAGTGTCTGCCTTCAGCTCAGGTCATCATCCCAGAGTTCTGGGATTGAGCCCTGCATTGGGCTCCCTGCTCAGCGGAGAGACTGCTTCTCCCCCTGCCCCTCACCCTGCTCATGCTCACTCTCTTTCTCTCTCAAATAAATAAATAAAAATCTTTTTTTTTAAAAGATTTTTATTTATTTATTTGACAGAGAGAGACACAGCGAGAGAGGGAACACAAGCAGGGGGACTGGGAGAGGGAGAAGCAGGTTTCCCGCTAAGCAGGGAGCCCGATGTGGGGCTCGATCCCAGGACCCTGGGATCCTGACCTGAGCCGAAGGCAGACGCTTAACGACTGAGCCACCCAGGCGCCCCAATAAATAAAAATCTTTAAAAAAAAGAAAGAAAAGGTGCACAGTAAGCAGCTCACCATCATATACTATTTCCACCAAACAAGTACAGTCACGAAAATAGAGGAAAATAAAATAAAAAGCATGCACAATGGCAAAATGTCATGTAGTTGGAAGGGATGAGATTCACATAAGATTAACCCCTTCAAAGTGAAGAATTCAGTTGCATTTAATACAGTCACAATGTTTTGTGACCATCAGCTCTATCTGGTTTCAAAACATTGTCATCACCCCAAAAGGAAACCCAGTATCCACTAAGCAACTGTTTTTTATCCCCCTCCCCCACCTTTGGGTCCCACCATCTACTTCCTGTCTCCATGTATGCAACTCCTCTAGGAACCTCACATAAATGGAATTCTGCATCATGTAACTCTTTGTGATTACCTTCTTTTTGTCAGCACAAGCCGTTGAGATTCCCTCAAGTTCGTGTGTATATTCAGTTCATTCCTTTTTATTACTGAGTAGTATTCCATTGTGTGGAGTTAATCCATAATTTTTTTTTTTTTTTTTACTCCAGAATTTATCAGTTTGCCCATTGAAGAACTCTTGGGTTGTTTCCAGTTTTTGGTCTATTACCAATCAAGCTTTTATGAACATTCATGTTCAGATTTGGGGTGAACCTAAGAGTTCATTTCTCCTGGGTAAACAACCCAGGAGTGGGATTGCTAGGTCATAAAGGAAGTGTTTGTTTACCTTTCTAAACCATTTTCTCAGAGAAGATGTACTGTTTTCTCATTCCCACCAACAAAGTGTGAGAGTCCCAGTTTCTCTGCATCCTTGTCAGCACTTGGTATTGTCAACCTTTTTTACTTTAGCCATTCTAATGGCATGCAGTAGTAGCAGTCAGTATCTCATCGGGGTTTTAACTTGCATTTCCCCAATGGCTAACGATGCTGAGCTAATTTCATTTTATAAACATGGTGTCATAAAGACATATTCTATAACTCTATATTTCTAAGACTTTTATTTTTTTAAGTAAGCTCTATGCCCAACATGAGGCTCGAACACATGACTCCGAGATCAAGAGTTGCCTGCTCTACCAAGTGAGCCAGCCGGGTGCCCCATATTCCTAAGACTTTTTTTTTTTTTAATGTTGCTGTCATTTGTGAGTTTTCTGATGCTTAGTATCTCTTTGTGGGACTATTCTAGAACATATTTTTTCCATTGATTTGTATTTGTGTAGTTTCCAGATTCCTGCCATTGAGAACATTCGTGTATATGTCTCCTGGTTATACAAGCCAGGAGTTTCCTAGGCTAGATGCCTAAGAGTAGAATTGCTGGGTTGTACGTATTCTAGATAGTACTAAATTGCTTTCCAAAAGGGTCATGTCGGGGTGCCTGGGTGGCTCAGTCATTAAGCGTCTGCCTTCGGCTCAGGTCATGATCCCAGGTCCTGGGATCGAGCCCCGCATCGGGCTCCCTGCTCCGCGGGAAGCCTGCTTCTCGCTCTCCCACTCCCCCTGCTTGTGTTCCCTTTCTTGCTGTCTCTCTCTCTCTGTCAAATAAATAAATAAAATCTTTAAAAAAAAAAGGGTCATGTCAACCATTGTTTTTGTTAATATTCATAGTACAGGTAAGAAATATAAAGTTGAGGGCTCATTTTGAGATTGGAAGAGTGTACACATGCGATATTAACATGAGATTGTGCCTCGATATGAGATAAATGTCACCTTGGATTGAATCTATCAACAAAGCTATTAGAAATTTATTTCCTGGGCTGGGGGGCAGATTTAGGAGACACCCAAGTTTCTGGGACCAGGGAACCGATGTATTAAGAGAGCTGTGATTAGAATCAATGATAAGTACAGAAATATGTAACAGGGAGAGGTTGCAGAGCAAAATGTGCTTGCCAGTAGAGATAGGGAAGAGGGTAGAAGGCATGAATCAATACTGTTATCTCAACAATAAAAGCTCATGTTCTCTATCAAGTGCTGAGAACCACGTGACTAGCAGGAAACTTGTCTCCCCCAGGACAGAAATGCCCATTACATTCATTCAAGCAGCATATATGTAGAAAGCTTTAACTATATCCAAGGAGCTGGACTGGGAGAGAAAGACACAAATCCAAGAACTTCTTTGCCCTCAGAACGTTCATCACTTGTGGGGAGGACATAATGCACGGTGGGTTGGAAGACAAGAGGTAAAAGCCAGAAACAGGCAGGGTATATCAGAAATTCCAGAAGAAGGGGGCTAGCAGCAACTGGCAGAATCAGAGTTTACAGAAAAGGAGGCTTGTGAGCCGAGCCCTCAAGTCCGAACTAGGGGAAACCAACAATTCTGAGCATTAGAAAACACTTGATCTCTTCATCCTCCTCAGGAAGAGGGAAGGGCAATGCCCAGAGGACACACCGTGAAGAATCCTACAGCAAGGAAATAGAAACAATCACGGTTAGATGCAACCACATGGATGAATCGCAAAAACATTGTGCAGGGCCAAAGAAGTCAGACGTGGAAGAGTGCATACTTACATTTCCACGAAGCTCTAGAACACAGAGAACTCATCTATGGGGATAGAAATCAGACTCTAGGGTGTCTGTAGGGTAGTGGTGTGCGGCGACCCGTCCTTCCTCATCCCTGCCGATTGCTACCATTCTTTGCAACTTCATGATAGCAGAGAATCAGCCGCGGTGGAAATATTTACACCATGAGAAAGGGCGAATACTACACATTACAAATCAGCCTGTCTCTCTCTCTTCCTCCCTCTCTCTCTCTCTTTCATCTCTCTGTTTGCCAGTCCATCTCTCATTTCAAAAACCCATTTTTAAACATTTACCACGACTGCTGGTAGGAGCGAGAGGGATTAACTGAAAAGGGTACAGAGGAAACTTTCTGGAGTGATGGAAAGTCTCTACATCTTGTTTGCTACATGGGTATGCTTACCTGGGTATATGCAGTTGTAAAAGCTCAAGGAATGGAACATTCAAGAACTGTGCATTTATTACATGGGAGTTACAGCTCCATAAAAAGACTATATGTACATAGAGCCTAAAATAAAGTAAAATGATGGAGAGATCACTTTGCAGAACAGAAAGAAAGCAGAAAAACACCCAGGGCTGGGGAAGGCCGTGGCATTATTTGAAGGCAGGTAAGCCTTCTTTCTAACTTTGAGTGAGTGGGTGGGAACAGCTGGAGGAAAAGCTGAAAAGGCTCAGCTTATAGAAATGAAGCAGATCTGGGCACCTGGGTGGCTCAGTTGGTTAAGCGACTGCCTTCAGCTCAGGTCATGATCCTGGAGTCCCGGGATCGAGTCCCGCATCGGGCTCCCTGCTCGGCAGGGAGTCTGCTTCTCCCTCTGACCTTCCTCCCTCTCATGCTGTCTCTCATTCTCTCGCAAATAAATAAATAAAATCTTTAAAAAAAAAAAAAAAGAAATGAAGCAGGTTTAATCAGGGAGAACCATAGTTACACTGCACTTTCGATCATTGCTACATTTTGTAATTATGTATATATAATGCTTCTATTTTTTATACATTGTATTTTTGGTGCCCAGCACAGTATCTGTCTAATATAAAGAGCACTGCAACCCAAAGGCCAAAAGAATAACTGAAGGGGGGACACCTGGGTGGCTCAGTCGGTTGAGTGTCTGCCTTTGGCTCAGGTCATAATCCCGGGTTCTAGGATCGAGTCCTGCATCGGGGTCCCTGCTCAGCGGGGAGCCTGCTTCTCCCTCTGCCTGCCGCTCCCCCTGCTTGTGCTTTCTGTCTCTCCCTCTGACAAATAAGTAAATAAAATCTTTGAAAAAAAAAAAAAGAGGGGCGCCTGGGTGGCTCAGCTGGTTAAACGCCTGCCTTCAGCTTGGGTCACGATCTCAGGGTCCTGGGATCGAGCTCCAGCTCGGTGGGGAGTCTGCTTCTTCCTCTCCCTCTGCTGTTCTCGCTCGTGCTCTCTCTCTCTCAAATAAATGAATAAAATCTTAAAAAAAAAAAAAAAGAATGACTGAAGGGCAGCTGGACAAGAAGGGGACAGGACTGAGCCAGGGTGACCAAGGGACCTGGGCTGGACCCTGGCAGAGGGGTGTCGATTGAGCCTTTCCCTGTTTCTTTGTGCGTGGTTCCCAAAGGTGCACACCACCATGATATGTACATGGATGCTCAAGGATGTGACAAAAAGAAGCACAATGTGGTTGGTGAGATTTTTGTGAAGTCAACTTTTTTCCCATTTAAATGACTGTTCTTTATTCTGTGCTGTGTACTTCTTCCCTTTTTTTTTTTAAATTGGTGTTAGAGTGTCCTTTTCTCATCAAATGGAGTAGCTGCTGCGGAAACTAGTATGATGATTCCTCAAAAAATTAAACATAGACTTACCATATGACCCAGCAATTCCAGTTCTGAGTAGATACCCAGGAGAATTCAAAGCAGGAGTTGAACCGATATTTGTGCACTGTGTTCATAGCAGGAATGCATAACAGCCCGAAGGTAGAAAAAACTCAAATACCCCCCAATGGATGACAGGATAAACAAAATGCTGTCCATTCACACAATGGAATATTATTCAGCCTTAAAAAGGAAGGAAATTCCGACACCTGATAAAACATGGATGAAGCTTGAGGACACTATGCTTGGTGAAATCAGGCAGACGCAAAAGAACAAATACTCTATTGTTAAAAAAACAAAATTCAACTGGGTAAATGTAAGATCGAATTGGCTTTGTTTGATAATTAATAAAATGAGCAGCATCCTATCTTAGCAGGTAGAAAGGAACTCCGAGAAGCTGTACAAAAGGGAAGGTTTTTATAGGCAGAAAAAGGAAGTTTCTAGGAAAGAGTAGATTGTTTCAGGCAGGAGTCTCCTTCCTTTGGGGGAAGGCGGGGAGTCTATCAGGCAGATTGCCTCACTTGTGACCACCAAGTAATTCCAGATTGACTAGTTAAAGGTCACATTCTTGGGAGAGGCCAAAACTGCAGTTAGGTTAGGTATTAAGTCTTGTTTTGCTGACGTGGGGCTTAACACGAGTGAATCCATTTTGGGTCTGTTGTTTCTTTTTTAACAGTATGACTCCAATTATTTGAGGTCCCCAGAGGAGTCCCGTCCACACAGACAGAGAGGAGACGGTGGGAGCCTGGGCTGGGGCAGGGGGTGGGGAGTCCGTGCTTCATGGGGACAGTTTGGGGAGATGGAAAGTTCTGGAGACGGAGGGTGGGGGTGGTCGCAGGACAGGGGTACTTCATGCCGCTGAGTTGTACACTTAGAATATAAAGTGGTAAATCTTATGTCATATTTGCCACAACTTAAAAAAAAATGTTTTGAAATGATCTTTTTTTCGGAGGGCTGTGTGTCCATTAGCGACAATAAGACTTAAATTGACTCTGGGTGGTCTCGCACAACTTTTGGGGATTTGGGTGGCTCCTGTAGCCCCAGTCGGGCACCACAAGGCTTACACGGGTCTGGCCTCAGCTTTGCGCACCTGCCCACTCTCATCAGCCCCTAAGAGACCTCCCTCAGGCTCCGCCTCCCTTGAGCCTCCGCCCAGAGTCTCAGACGCACGCGCAAACCAGCAGTGGGGGAAGCGAGCGAGTGCGCACACTCCTGGCACCGCCTCAGTAGGTCTCCGCCCCTTTCCCCCACGGGAAGGCGGCCTTCGGCTGGTGCGCACGCGCCATGGTGAGGGGCGGGGCCTCGCGGCTCCCGGCTCTGGCTCTCGCGAGAGGCCGGCCCGCAATCTCGTTGCTCCCCCTCCCTGTCCGCGGCCTCCCGGGCTCCGGCTGCAGCGTCAGCCTCGGACGGGCCTTCTTGGCGGCGGCGGCGGCTCCTTGGCCTCAGCGCCGGGGCCCCTCCGCGCCCCTCGGCCCGGGTCCGCAGCGACGCTCTCACTCGCCGCCCGGGCGCCCGCCTAGGCCGCGGCCGCAGCCCCGGGCTCGCGTCGGCGCCGCCCGCTCCCGGCCCGCCCCCTATGGGCCCCGGTTAGAGGTGCCGCCGCCGCCGGCCCGCGGAGCCCCGATGCTGGCCCGGAGGAAGCCGGTGCTGCCGGCGCTCACTATCAACCCCGCCATCGCCGAGGGCCCGTCCCCCACCAGCGAGGGCGCCTCCGAGTGAGTGGGCCGGGCTTGGCCGGGGTGAGGAAGGGGAGGGGGTCCCTGAGTAGTGAGGTCAGTAGAAGGGGGGGACCTGAAAGGAGATGGGGTGGGAGTTCCCTGAGTGGTGAGGACGGGGGAGGAGGTCCCTAAGTGGAGAGGATGGGTTGCGGGGCGCTGAGTAGCAAGATGGGGGAAGGAGGTCCCTGAATGGAGAGGATGGGGTGCGGGTCCCTGAGCAGTGAGGTCGGGGCAGGGGGTCCCTCAGTGAAGAGGATGGGGCGGAAAGGCCCTGAGCGAAGATGGGGTGGGAGTCCGTGAGTGGAGAGGATGGGCTGTGGGGCCCTGAACCGTGAGGTCGGTGGGGGGGGGGGGGTCCCTGAGTGGAGAGGATGGGGTGTGGGGCTCTCAGTAGGGAGGTTGAGGGGAGGGGGACCGTGAGTGGAGAGGATGGGGTGCGGGACCCTGAGGACTGAGGTCAGGAGAGGGTCCCTGAGTGAAGAGGATGGGGTGGGAGGTCTTGAGGAGTGAAATGGAGTTGAGGGAGGGTTCCTGCCCACAGAGGATGGGAGGAGGAGTCTGAGTGGTGAATCAAGGCAGGAGGAGGTCCCCGAGGGAAAAGATGGGGTATGGGGCCCCTGAGTAGTGAAATTGGAGTTGGGTGGGTCCCTGAGTAGTGAGGTAGATGGTGGAGGTCCTTGCATACCAAAGAATGGGGTGAAGGGGTTCCTGGGAGGAGAGGAATGGGGGGAAGTGTCCCTCCAGGGGAAGGGTGGTTGAGGGCTCCCTGAAGGGTAAGATGAGCCAGGACCCCCTGAGGGGAGAAGACTAGTTGAGGGGTCTCTGAGGGGACAGGGCCAGGCGAGGCCCCTGAGTAGTGAGGTCAACTGCAGGATCCTGGTGGGGAGGAGGAGAAGGAGCCTCTAGGGGCTGGAGCCGCAGGCACCAAAGCAGACAGGAGGACTTGGGGGGAAGGGACAGGAAGGAGCATCTGGGACAGTGGGGTCTCCAGATGGGCGGAATCATATTGTGGGAGGGGCACGTACTTTCGAGGTCAAGCGAGGGTGACCCCTTGGCCACAGAAGAAGTCCCTGTGATCTCCCCACTCCTGTTCCCCATGCTAAAGAGGAGCAGGACGGTTCCAGAGGCCCCTGGCTGGGGTCTGTTTGCTGTGCTTGTGGTGTGACCCCCTGAGAACCAGGTGTGATGGGGGAGCAGCCTGTGTGGTGCCTCTCAGGGGACATGGCTGCTGCGCCCCCGGTGAGAGAGTCTGATGCCTGTGTGTGCGAGTTGACATCTTTCTCTGAGCAGGCAGCTCAGCATGGGGATGTGTTCCTTATTTCCAAAAGTCTGCTGCTTATTCTTCTCAGGAGAGCGCCTCCTTCATTCTCTTCTTTCTTTTACGTGGTTTCTGATTTCCATCCCTTCCAGAACTCCCCCTGCAGAGAAAGCCAGCCATTGGAATTCCAGGGTTTTTTTTATAACCACAGCTGGGTCGCTATTAAATTTAAAGTGGATTAATCAGCTGACTCCAGAACACATTTTCGAGCTCATAGGGCAGTGCGAAGACGACTTTGCGGAGTCTGGCCTCAAAAGCCACCTCTTCGGGCGCCTGGGTGGCTCAGTCGTTAAGCGTCTGCCTTCAGCTCAGGTCATGATCCCAGAGTCCTGGGATCGAGTCCCACATCGGGCTCCCTGCTCCGCGGGGGGCCTGCTTCTCCCTCTCCCACTCCCCCTGCTTGTGTTCCCTCTCTTGCTGTGTCTCTCTCTCTCAAACAAATAAATAAAATCTTTAAAAAAAAAAAAAAGCCACCTCTTCAACCGTTTAGGAAGGAAGCTTGTCATGTACATTCATTCCTTTGCCTTCCCTCCTCCGTCCCTTCCTCATCCAGGTCTTTGTTAACCAGGCATTCAGGGAGCACGTAGTAGGCCCACAGTCCTGGCTCAGCATCATGCCATGATGAGCAGGGCTTTGCAGTGCGGAAGGATGCAGGTTGATTCCAGGCACTGCCACTTCCTTGCATTGTGACCCACAGGCAAGTTACTTAACCTCTCTGAGCCTGTTCCCTCCTGCGTGGGCTGGGACTACAAGATACCCACATCCCAGGAAGATTTTGAGAGTGAAACAAAGTGGGGTTTGTAAAGCCCTGATATGTGCTCAGGAAGTGGCACCTAGCCCCCTGCCTTCTAGCACCTTCTTTGCTGTAGGAGCTCAGATGACTTTCCTCATCTCCTTCCCAGCCAGTGCCCCTTTGCTCAAGCCTCTAAGTTCTAGCCTAGTTACAGTCAAATTTCAGGATTGGGAGGTTCCTGAGAGAGCTCCAGTCTCCCCCTTCATTCCCTGCTTGAATCCCCCCATCAGGTCTCCCCCAGGTTGGGGGTCAGCCTGGGCTTAAATGCCCTCAGAAATTGGCTGGGGATCACCCAAGGTCCTTTAGAGGCTTTTCTTAGCTACCCACCCTGTCTGGTCCCCTGGCCACTGCCAGTGCTTGAAATGTGGCTAGCCGGTCCAAATTCAGGGGAGCTGGAAGGATAATATGCATTCCAGATTCCAAAGACTTCATATGAAGAAAAAGGAAAATATTCATTAATTTGTTTATTCTGATTTCATATTGAAATTTATATTTTTGATGGGTTAAGTTGAATATGTTAAAATTAATTTCACCTGATATATTTTTTTTTAACGTGGCTAGAAAAATTTTAATTGCACATGTAACTTTTATACTATTTCTTTCGGATAGCACTGGGTTAGTCCTTGTGTGCATCGAGCTAATGTCTGCCCGCCTGTTATGGGGAGCTGCTTTTGACTCCAGGATTTGGTTCAAAGTCAAGGCATTAGTGAAAATAGCTACTATCAAAATTCCTTGGGAAATTCCTCGAATCACCCAATAAAGTGCAGTTTACATGGTTGGGTGTTTTTTGTTTTTTTTGTTTGTTTGTTTTAAGATTTATTTATTTGAGGGGCACCTGGGTGGCTCAGTCGGTTAAGTGTCTGCCTTCGGCTCAGGTCGTGATCCCAGGGTCCTGGGATTGAGCCCCACATCAGGCTCCCTGCCCTGCAGGAAGTCTGCTTCTCCCTCTCCCACTCCCCCTGCTTGTGTCCCTCTCTCGCTGTGTCTCTCTCTGTCAAATAAATAAATAAAATCTTAAAAAAAAAATTATTTATTTTGAGAGCACAAGAGAGTGGGGGTGGGGGGGGAGGGAGAGGCAGGGAGAGGCAGGGAGAGGGAGGGAGAGAACCCCAAGCAGACACCACACTGAGCACAGAGCCTGACTCAGGGCTTGATCTCATGACCCAAGATCACGACCTGAGCCAAATCAAGAATCAGATACTTAACTGACTGCGCCAGCCAGGCGCCCCTGGTTGGTTTTTTTAATGACTGGCTCCAGGAATGTTTGTGCATATAAATGCTTAATGTTTAGAGTCATATCATAAGAGTATGCTGGCTGAGCAGCATGCCCTGGAAATGTCTGCACTGTTTGCTTTCTGCCCCTCTTCATTTCCCCTCAAGTGCTCATGCGTCATTCATGTGCATTAAAGGCACACATCCTGCAATTTCTGTCTTCTGCCCGCTGGTTCTTGCTCTTGGCCCTGAGACCACTCAGAACAAGTTTGCTCCTCAGTCCCGGCCTGAACCTTCACTCACCTGATCTGTGGCTCAGCTTCTCCACCGCCCCCCCGCCCCCCGCCATTCCTGCATCTCCTTCCAATGTGGTCTGGAGTCCTCGTGTCAGGAAGGGGGGCTCCTGGGTCTGAGACTCGCACCACTGAACCAGAGCTGGTCCTGAGGGAAGGGCTGGTGTCTGATCCATCCCCGTGTCCTTGCAGCGACACACCTGGGGCGTGGCACGGAGTAGCCTCCCTATAAGCTTGGCCGGATCCGGTCATCTTTCCATAGCTTGCACATTCTTCACTAGCCCTTGCCCTTGGGGTCTTTGCAGAGCAAACTTGGTGGACCTCCAGAAGAAGCTAGCGGAGCTAGAACTCGACGAGCAGCAGAAGAAGCGACTGGAAGCCTTCCTCACCCAGAAGGCCAAGGTCGGGGAACTCAAGGACGATGACTTTGAAAGAATCTCGGAGCTGGGAGCCGGGAACGGTGGGGTGGTCACCAAGGTCCAGCACAGACCTTCCGGCCTCATCATGGCGAGAAAGGTGAGAGGCGGTCGGTGAGGGCGGGCACACCATCCCTGTGCCCTGACGCTGTGCATGGTGAGACAGGCCCCCCCAGACATGGCAGAGAGGTTTGAAAGGCGCAAGCCTCTGCTTTCTGATAGGCCCCTGAGCTCCGAGCACTCAGCACTCACCCCGTCCTCAGGGAGAGTCGGTCTCTGGTTAGGACGTGGCCTGTCTGCCTCGAGCAGCTCTTCCCTTCCGTCCCCGACCTCTGCCCTCCAGGACTTAAAGTCCCACTCTCAGAAACATTCTGACTGTTCCAGACTGGCTTCCTCACCCGGGCTCCCAGCTAAGCGGTCGAGAAGCCTCCCTGACACATGGACGGGTAGAGAAGAGGAGGATGTGACCCTTTGGGGATAGTGGCTCCCAAACACATAACCAGGGAACCTTATGTGACAAATTACTCAGCTCCTACAGGCATGTTCTCTCGGGCACGGAGAGCCAGCTCTTCTGGAGCTGGCTCCCCCTGTAGTCCCCACTTCGTGTGCTCGGAAAGCCGGCCACCCCACGCCCGGGTGGAGGGCGCTGCCCTGGCTCTCCGCTGGGACTTCGTGTTGCAGCTATTTCTTCTGTCCCCGGAGCACTGCCTGCCCTCCAAGACCTGGCTCTGTCCCCTCACCACGGGTAGCCTTTCTTGTACCGGAGCCGCCCCAGAAATCTCGGGTCTGCCGTCACCCCGCGAACAGGGACTAGAAAGGCAGACGTGAGATTCCGAGGATGACGGGGTGGGAGGGGGGCTGCGAACAGAGTGCTGACCCAGGTCGACATCGGGGACCTCGGAGTGTCCCCGAGCCAGCTGAGCCGTCGCCTGGCGGGGAGGGGAGCACTGACACGCCTTGTAAGCGTGACTCCGGGAGCTGCTCTGCAACTCTGTGAAAGCCTTCGGAGCCAGATTTGGGGGCGTAAACCCCGGGGGCCCAGGTGAGTTCTGCCGAGCAGTCATGGTGCCGGCCCGCTGCAGGTTTCCAGGTTTCACAGCATCCTTCAGCCGCAGGAGACACCACCGTGGGCAGCGGGGTGGAGGCTGCACAGGACACTGGTGTCAGAGCTTTCCCGAGCCTCCATAAGTCTTTCAAAGTAAAAAGCTGCAGGAAAGTAGGTCTGAGATCTGGGGGAGAAGGACGTTCGGTGCGGTTCTCCGTAGGTGGTAAGCTCCCCCATGGTGTGAGCCCCGAGCAGCTGCACGCCCAGCACAGTGCGCACAGGATGCGGCTGTGTCCACAGGCATTTGATGAGCACGCTGAATAAGAAGGCCGGCCGCCCGGCTGTCGTGTGGCTCCGGGCTGTGACTCCGTGATGGCCCAGGAGCTTGCGACCGGTCCCCAGGAGTCAAGGGCTCCTTTCAGTCTATCTAGAATGCCAGTTCACCCGCGAGGCCAGTTTGTCTTCATTTAGCTGCAGGCACCGATGGGAAATTGACGTGGCAAAGTGGTTTTGGGGACACCAGCCTCGGTCCTTCTCCCCACTACCCTGGGTGGCCTCTGAATTCCCAGGTGCCGGGTATGGATTCCGTGCTTTCCGAGTCCATAAGCTCACCAGATCTCCGAATTCAGCCTGCCACAGGGCTAGAAACCAGGGGCTGCGGTGGGGCTTCCCCGCGGGCCAGCACCCTTTGTTGCCAGCATCCCTGCGGCCCCTTCAATCGGCAGAGGATTTTCCTAACCAGTATGACCTGCCGGGAGAGCAGGGCGACCAGTTATGTAACCCTCGAGTGAACTGGTCTCGATTTTTACAGTCACACGTGATGGTAAATGTGTTCTTGACTCACGCGTGGCGTTCTGACTCCTCCTGCATCCTTCTGAGAGCCCGAAGAGCAGAACCTCTGCATTGCTCAGGCCAGGAGAGCCATATGATGAAGTTAGCGTGTGTGTCAGGCACGGGCCTTCCTCGACTCCCTTGGCCTTGCGGGAGGAGCGTGTTTGGGCCTCGCGTTTGTGCGGGCCCTGAGCACTTGCTTGCCTCTGATGGAGGTCTGTGACTCCGCAAGGCCACGTCGTGGTCCTTCGGCCATCCTCACGTGACGGCCCCGTGTCAGAGCCGGTGTCATGTTCTGGTTTCAGTTGAGCAACAGCTCCATTTTACACACGAGGAAACAGGCCGAGGTGGGTCAGCATCTGAATTGGGTTCGAACCCTCTCAGGTTTGCCCTTTGCAGTTGGCCCTGACGTGATAGAAGATGTCGGTGTTTCACCTCCAGAATTTATTTCCCTCTCTTTCTTGTGTGTACTCCCCGCACCCCCATTCTGCAGTAGAAATCGCCTTAAACTCCTAGATGGGCTTGGTGTTGGGTTCGAGTGCCTTGCGCCATCCCTGTGTAAGCAGCTCCTGGAGTGTGCATGACCCCAAGGTGGTGGCATGGAGAGAGCGTGGGTTTTGGTGATCTGGGAGCCCGGCCCTGACGCAGACTTGACTACTCAGCAGCATATGCCCCTGGAAACAGGATTGAGCCTCTTAGAACCTGAAGCTGCTCATCAGTGCAGTGGGGGCAATTCTCCCGTCCCCGCAAGGGCTGTCGTCAGGGTGAGGTGTGACCACGCATGCTCAGAACCGTGCCCTTGCTTCCCATGCCTGCTTTCTCCGTATGCTCTCAGCATGGCTCCTCAGTGATCTGGAAGGCTCGCTCTCCAGGCCCGGGTAGAAGGGACCCATGAGCTCCCGCGTCCTCTCTACTGCATCTTCCCCAAAAGCCTCTGACTTCCTGTGGCCTTACTTCATGTGGAAGGCCCCAACTCCAGGCTCCGGTGACCTCTGGGTTTCTGTCCAGTGCTGCCCACCTTTGTCCACCCCTTCCTTTATGTGAAGCCTGTAGGGTTCTCGCTCCCCAGCTCAGTCACTCATCTGTGGCTCCTTTGAAGTTCTTGGTGGAGAGCTGCAGTGTCCACAGCAGCTACCCCGGTCAGCTGTGGACACGGAGCCCTTGAGATGCGGTCAGTCCAGCTGAGATGTGCTGTTCGTGCAAAGAAATACGATGCCAGATTTCAAGGGCTCAGTATGGGACTATCTCATTCATATTTTTACATGGATTACATATTGAAAGTAGTTTTTTGATACACTACATTGAGTTAAAATACGTAAAAATAGTCATTTCACCTGTTTCTTTGTACTTTTGTAATGTGGCAGCTAGAGGATTTAAAATTAAACCCGAGGCCTATTGTATTTCTCTTGGCTGGTGCTGGCCTCCATCACCCTCCATGGTCTGTCTGTTGGCCTCAATGAGTCCTCTCTGGGCTTTTGAGAGCAGACCTCCTGCCTTCCGCATAGACCGCAACGTTTCATTTTCAGACCCAGCCTCTCACGTGTGTGAGGGGGCCTCAAATCACAGTTGTGGTCCCACCAAAGGAGAGAGCATCCCTGGGTCCTACTGGGGGTGGCCCTGGGGGGAGTACAGGGCCTGGAACCCATGGCCAAAGCTTGCCTTTGCAGGGGGGGCATGAAGCTTTGCTGGGAGTGGCAAGAAGCCCCGGGCACTGTCCCACCAGGACCTACTGCAGTTCTCAAGGTGGCCAGGGTCATTGGGGAGCGGGTGTTGCTCCCCACACACACCCTGTGCCTCCCTGAACTTGGCACATGCCCCTTTGTGCCTTGGTGCCCTCAGTCAGCATTTTGCCCCCCCGCCTGGAACACCCACCCCCACCACATCCGTCTGGCCAACTCCCACTTGTCCTTCCAGGCGCGTGTCCACTCCGAGCAAGTCTTTGCCATTCCCTCTCCCCATCACAGGGTTCCGATGAAATGTAGGATCTGTGGCGACAGGTTCAGACACCCTTGATCTGACAGGTGGGTAGAAATCACCTTTTTCTTGTCGTGTTGGAATGGTCGGAGCAGCTGAGATTCTAAGTGGCCAGCACGTGGAGTCCCGGCCTCAACTCTTTCCTGTTGGGCATTGCTCTTGGCGCTTTGTCTCCTGTGTCCTGCATCTCTCCAGGCAGTCCTCGGGTTTCTTCCCATCTGAACGTCGTGATGCCGTGGGTGACCATCCACGGCTACTGACTTGAACTCAGGTCGAAGGGGAGCTAGGAGCCTCCTCGGGTGGCGGTTTGAGGCTTCCTCTGTGTCATCTCCAGCCCGGAGGGGGAAGGGTTCCAGAAGCAGACCCCCGCTGAGAGGGGCGAGGTCATGGGCGTCCCTGGTCTGGGTCCTGGGAAAGGCGGTACTCGTACAGTTGGGTGGGAAGAGAATTCTTCTTAAGGACGCCTCGCTCCTGTTCCTGGTGGAGTAGTGTGCCTGTGTGTGTGGGTGCGTGTTTATCTGTTCACCTGTAGGTGGACACTTGGGTGGCTTCCACGCTTTGGCAATCGTGAGTCCTGTTGCGTGAACACAGGTGTGCAAGTTTGTGTGTAGACGTGGGTTTTTTTTTTTCCTCTAGGTAAATGCCTAGGAGTGGATTGCACAGTTTTGAATGCTGCTGTGTGCACATCAAGGGCAGGGGGCCAAAGGCCCCTCCTTCTGGGCCCCTCAGAGGCCTGGTTGTGAGCGCCCTTCGCTTTCCCCCGCAGCTAATCCACCTGGAAATCAAGCCGGCCATCCGGAACCAGATCATCCGTGAGCTGCAGGTGCTGCACGAGTGTAACTCTCCGTACATCGTGGGCTTCTACGGGGCCTTCTACAGCGACGGTGAGATCAGCATCTGCATGGAGCACATGGTGAGTGCGCTCCCTGCCCACCCGTCCGAGCCCGCGTCCTCAGATGCAAAGCACACCTGTTTCCAAGGGGTCCTTCTGGAGATACTCCGTGCCGTGCAAGCGTGTGCTCATAGATCCTTTGGTTCTCTAAGCACGAGATGCTCCCCCTCCCCCCGCCTGGCCTCTCCCCGGATACGTGGTGGAAGCCGTTCCCTGCTGGCACACAGGGAGCTGGCGTCATTTTCCCTACCGTCCGTGTGCCAGCCACGGCGAGTGCCTGTAAGGTAGTTTATTGAACACTCTCGTGGTGGCAGACACAGGTTGTTTTCGACCTGTGGGGACCGACAGCGGGAGAAATGTCCTTGGGCCAGAGGTGGGATAAGGTCCCGAAGGTGGAATTGCTGGGCCCGAGGGCCTATGTGGTGGAGACTTGGATGGCTGTTTCCCAAGCACCCCCTGAGGAGAGAACAGTGATCTGGGTGCTCTGTTCAAGGCGAGGCCCGGCTTTGCAGCCCAGCTCAGGTCTGTGGAATCAGACGCTCTGGGGTGGAACACAGGAACCGATCTTGTTTCAAACCACCATGGTTGATTCTGATGAGCCCCCTTATTAAGAAACTCTGGTCTTGAACCTCAGAAATGGGTGGGATCGGGGATAGCGAAAGCAGAAGTGGTCAGAGCTGAGGGCCCTGGGAGGAAATGCTGCCGACCCCGTGCGGAGCCTGATTTGTCAGGTACGGGGCTGCCTGCCCCCCGGCCATCCAGGCTCAGGCCCTTCGGGGCCCTTGCAAAACCAGGATGCGGTGGCCTTAGGCCCAGCAGCTTGGGTTACGCCTCACAGGCGCGGCGCTCTCCCCCCTGACGGTTTTGTAACGGAGGCAGGAAGTGAATTTGAGCAAGCGCCCGTGAGGAATGTATCGAGAGTGGCCGCGTGGTGTCACCGTGCCCTGGAGAAGGTGCTACCCTCCCCCCCCCCCGCCCCTACCTGGCCCCAGGCCCCCCGCCCGGCAGCGCCCCACTGCAGCCTGTCTGCCCCTACAAAGGGAGACGGAAGTGGGACCCACCGGCTGCCTGGCGCTCACTGCCGGACGGGGAGTCCCTCCGCCTCCCCTCCCTGTTCTCCCTGAACCCCGTGGGAGTTCGGAGGTGCCTTTTGCGCTTCTGGAGGAGGGGGAGCGTCACAGGCTGGCCTGCCTTCTGCTTTTGTTCTCAGTGAACTTGAAGGGTTTCCTGCATGAGGCGTCCGCACGAGGAGCGAGGAGCGAGCCACACTGATGCAGGGGGAGGTGATCCCAGTGGTTTATTGTGCTCATCCTCTGCAAATTCCTAGTTGGGTTTTTTGGTGTGCTTTTGTGCTGGGCGTAGGAGGGCAGCGGAGCGAGGGAATAGTGCCCTGGCGGCTGTCAGGTGAGGCGTGCACCTGCGCTCCCCGGGCGCCAAGATCGGATGCCGTTGTTCTCGAGTTAGCGATGAGACTGGGCGGCTCAGCACCCAGGAGGGGGCGCTGCGTGCAAGAAAGGGGCGAGGAGAATAAAATGATGTAAAAGTACCAGAAGGGCGAGGTAGCCCCCGCCCCACCGCCCTTCACAGTGTTTCCACGTCACCTAATCCGCTCCGGAACCGCGCCACGTGCCCAGGGCATTTCCGTGCGTGCATGACATTTCTGCGATGTTCGTTTGCGTGCCGTAGTGGGGGACAGCCTGGGGTCAGGCGTGCACTCCACCGCTAACCTCCTAATAGCGTGACCTGGGACCAGGTTCTCCCCCCTCCACCTGTAGAGCTGAGGGGTGCCCGTGCCTGAGTCCTGGGGCTGGGGTGGGGGGGAGCCAGTCTTCCTGCAGCATCTGGAGCAGCGAGCAGAGGGTGAGACTTCATCTCTGTGCAGGTTTGGATGTGGATTGGCCCATGTTTCTGACTGGTCGATTCCAGCCCCGGCTTGCAAGCAAAGACCCTGAGTTGGTGATGAGCAGCCCAGACTCAGCACAGAAGGGTGAACTCACTGGTCCAGTGTCTGGGGCTTAGAGAGAGCGGGCGGTGGTTTCCCCGGGGCCTTGGGCTATCACTGGGGCAACTCCAGGCATGGACCCTGCAGACGGCGGTTATCTTGGGGGGCAGCTTACTGACCATTCAGAGGCACCTGTTGGTGTTTCTTGGGGTCTAGTCACATCTGAAGCATATGCCTCCTTGTTCTGTAATAGTGAAAAATCACACATCTGCCGGTAAGGGAGAGGTAGAGAGCGATAACGGGCCACTTGGCAGTGGAGAAACGAGGTGGTGTGTATGTGCCGAGGGAGAAAGTATGCATAATGTGAGCCCTAAAGTCTGTTTCCCAGTGCATATGGATGCATATGCAAATACACAGAAGGATCTGAAAGTCACACTTCAGGGGAGGCAGGTGGAATTTTTGGGAGATGAGAGTGTTACTTACCTATAATTGTTCTTGTTTTGAGAGAGAGAGAGAGAGAGTGTGTGAACAGGGGAAGGGGCAGAGGGAGAGTCTCAAGCAGACTCCGCGCCGAACACAGAGCCCAGTGGGGGGCTTGATCCTTTGACCCTGAGATCATGACCCGAGCCGAAACCAAAAGTCAGACGCTTCACCGACTGAGCCACCCAGGCGCCCCTGCAGTTGAGTTTTTTTATAAAATGGTATTCATGTACCACTTAACTTAATAAAAGCACGATTTCCGGAATATTTAGAACACATACACAAAATGAAAACGTGTGACACTGCACAGGGTGTGAGATTTGGGGTCAGAGGGACCCAGTTGTGCTATCTCCTGGACCACTTCCTGTCGATGTGACTTGAGCAACTCACGCTCTTCTTAGTATGGACCTGGGGGTCTCATCCGGAAGTGATCCCGCCCCAGGGGACACTGGGCCACGTTGGGGACATCTGTGCTCGGCACGAGGGGTGGGGTGGGGCAGAGCCAGCCAGAGAGAGAGCGCAGAACGGTCCGCTCACCGAGGCGCCCCACACAGGGCCTGGCCTATCATGGCCCCTCTGTGGACGCTCCCGCCAGACGTCCGTCTTCATATATAAACCTATCACAGCTCCATAAACGTTCAGAACGAAAGGAGCTGTGTTGGGAAGCAGGGTCATAGTTTAAAAAGATTTTTTTTGTATTCTTTTAAGGTTGGGTGATACAGGGGAGAAACGAGAATAGAATGCATTTCCTCTGGTCCTGCAGGCCCTGCAGGTTTCGGCTTGGGTCATGATCTCAGGGTCAAAGGATCAAGCCCCCCACTGGGCAGAGCCAGCAACGCTGGCCCCGTGGTTTTCTCCTCGGGCACAGCCACCCTCTGTGCTCAGTCCCGCACCCTCAGTCTGGAGCTAATCCAGAGTCACATGCAGGTTGTAGAAGCTTCACAGGGTGTTGGATTTTCTAGAACTCCCCACCCACGGCCTTTCTAACTGAGCAAGGTTGGGGCAGAAGTGCTGAGACAGGAGGCCCCAGCATCCCTGGGACTGCAGGCTTCCCCCCAACCTCCCCGGGCCCCTCCCCTCTCCTCTGGCGGCTGGAGCTGTGTGGCTGTAGGTGGCCTGGAGCAGCATGGGAGAGAAAGCACCTGCTCCCAGGTTCAGTTCGGTGTGTCCACCTAGCGTTCCGGGGGGCCCGGCGGGGACCCCGGCCTGGGTTTGGTCTCCAGGTTTGCTGTCAGATGACCTGTGGATTTGAGGCCAGGCCTGGGGTGGGGAGCTGACCGGGAGGACCTGCATCCCATCCTTTGCAGGACTCACCAGTGCGTGGCGGCGAACACAGGACCTCGGGGCCAGGGGCAGGGGAATGGGGAGCAGTGGGCAGCAGCGGCTTGGCCTGCGTTCTCCTGCCCTGGCTCCTCTGGGCTCTCCATCCCCCGTGTAGTGGGGCTGCCATGGGCTGGCGGGAGTAGAACCCAGGCCCCGGAAGCAGGCTTCGCGGTTGCTCAGGTTGCAAGCCCAGCAGCTGCGCTCCTCCCGCTGCTGCCGTGGCAACCTGGGGAAGGGGCCGGGCCGCCGAGGGAGCATGCTGGCACCCTTGTTCCTTCCTTACTGGATGGGCCGCGTAGAGGCCCCAGAGGTGGCAGGGCCCAAAGGAGGCCCCACTCTGGGCCAGCGGGTTGCGTTTGGCTGTGGTCTGGCCTCCGTTTCCTATGGAGGAAATTGAGCTGCAGCTCGCCGGGAAGCGGGGAAGTGCTTCGCTTTTATACCTGCCGCCCCGGTGTCCCTCTGGGAGTCCTCCTGTGCCCTGCAGGCCCTGCCCGGCCGACTGCTCAGCACGGCCTGCTTTTTCTTTCCTGTGCTGACCCTAGGATGGCGGTTCTCTGGATCAGGTGTTAAAAGAAGCCAAGAGAATTCCCGAGGAGATCTTGGGGAAGGTCAGCATTGCGGTAAGTGGCTCCTGGCCATGTGCTCTGCCGGGTTTGTTCTTACCCCACCCTGTTCACGTGGCCAGGGTCGGAGCAGCCCACGCCCGTCTCTGCCAGCTGCGGGCCTGGCACGCGGCGTCTCGTGGCCCATAAAACAGGAGTGATGCTTCCCTGCCCTATATAGGCGTCGGGGGTGCCCGCGGCCCGAGTGGCAGGGTCCCAGCCTTGGTGAAACAGCCATCTGTCTGCGGGGCCTCCACGTAAACCCAGCACAGAAGCGCTCACCAGCCAGTGCCCACTGGGCCTGTGTGACCTTCGGGGCAGGGTGGTGAGGGCGGGTGAGCCGGGCATCTGCCCACTGGCCTGGGACGGTATGGCCGTCCCTGCCACCCTTCTCACTTGCCCCCGGCCCTCAATGTGGGCTCCCTGAGCTTGTCCCAGACGTGCGGCCTCTCAGGTCTGCCCGTGGCGCTGCCCTGCTGACCCCTCCCTGGGGCTCCCCCGCAGGTTCTTCGGGGTTTGGCGTATCTCCGGGAAAAGCACCAGATCATGCACCGAGGTGAGCCGGATGGGGGCGTCTGGGGGTCGGGTGGAGCTGGCAGGCAGGTCAGGCCCCCCTCACCTGCCGCTGGCTCTGTCCTCAGACGTGAAACCTTCCAACATCCTCGTCAACTCCCGAGGGGAGATTAAGCTGTGCGATTTTGGGGTGAGCGGGCAGCTCATCGACTCCATGGCCAACTCCTTTGTGGGAACTCGGTCCTACATGTCTGTAAGTCCATTGGGTGTGAGGGCATCTGTACCCTCCCCCATCCTGTCAGCTGTTCCGTTTTCCAGAAGCTTTTCCAAAGCCTGCGGTTCTCCTAGTACACTTTCTGTTTCCACTCGGTTTCTCCTTTACGTCCAGATTCTAGTTGCGGCTCAGGGTTTTCTCTGCAAATGCCCGCCCAGTGGCTTCCCTCTAGCAGGAAGAGACTAGTCCAGGGGAGCAGGTAGTCAATCTCTCAGCCAAGAAACTACCCCCCAGATATCTCAGGAAGCGTCTGGGTGATATCAGGAGCAGACTCTGAGAAGCTAGTCTTGGGATTGTTGCGGAAACGGAGGCACCCCGCTGCCTCCTGGGCCGATTTGGGTTTTGAGCACTGTTGTCAGCACTGGCTGGGCCGTGGCGGTCCCGCGGCGGGGGCAGGGACGAGACGGAGGTGCTGGGTCTCTGGAGGGCGGCCTGGGGCCCAGATGGGGCTGTGGGGGGAACCCCGCGAGCGCTCCCGGGCCCCAGCGTCCCTCGGGGCGTCTCTCTGCTCTCTCTCGCCGACAGCCAGAGCGGCTGCAGGGCACGCACTACTCGGTGCAGTCGGACATCTGGAGCATGGGCCTGTCCCTGGTGGAGCTGTCCATCGGAAGGTACCCCATCCCCCCACCAGATGCCAAGGAGCTAGAGGCCATATTTGGCCGGCCCGTGGTGGACGGGGCAGAAGGAGAGCCTCACAGCATCTCGCCACGGCCGAAACCCCCTGGACGCCCCGTCAGCGGTACGACCTCACTCTGGAACTCTGGGCTGGGACAGGCCGTGATCCGCATGGGGGGAGAGTCGCGCCCGGTGGCGGCAGCTGCCTCCCCTCCGGCCCCCCTCAGCACCACCTGTCCCCCTGGGTCACGGTAACTGCGCCCCGCGGTCCGCAGATGGTCCTGAGGCTTCTGGGGACAGCTCCCCAGGCCACTGCCATCCAGGGCAGCTGCGTGGGTTGTGGCCAGGTGGGGGGCGGGGGGTGGTGTTCTCGAAACAGACTCCTCAGCCCAGCCGCTGGTTGGGTGGGTTTTCCAGCATTTCATCACAAAAATGTTCAAACATAGAGAAAGGCCTGCCAGGATTGCCCAGCGAGCCGCCCATGTGCCCACCGCCTGGACTCGGCAGCAAATGCTCTGCTGCGTTTGGGCCGGTCCTTTCAGAAACTGAAAGTCACGACTCAGAATTTCCTTGGGTGGCCTGTCAGATTCAGTCCTGACACACAGTGTGGGAGGGGACAAAAGGCTGGGGGCTCTGGGGGCCAGCAGCAGGCCCCTGGGAGGTGGGGGGCGCCCCCGTGCCAGAGGGGTCCAGGCTGACCCTTTGACCATTCTGGAGGTGGTGAGGGGGGAGGGGTCACGGCGGATGCAGCGTAATTAGGAAGCAGCATTTAGGACTCTGATTTCTGTTTTTTAAGTCAAGTGACAGGAAGGGAGTTGAGTGAGTCTCAAGGAGTGTGCGGCCGAGTGCGGGTGGGTTGCGTTTGTCTGATACCAGCTTTATTGAGATAGACTTCATGCTCCACGGGGCCCCCTTGTTGAAGGCGTACAATTCGGTGGAATTTTGTATCTTCATAAGGTTGTGCCAGCATAACCACTATCTAGTTCCAGAATAGTCTATCACCGCAAAAAGAAGCCCCTTCCCCACCCGCATCCCCCTCCCCAGCCCCTGCCCCCGAGAGCCCCCTTCCCGTCTGTGGATGAGCCCGTTCTGGACGTGTCACCCACATGGACTCACACCCCGCGTGACCTTCCATGTCCGGGTCCCTCCCTGAGCGTCCCCGCCCCCATCAACGGTCACTCCCCACCTTCTCCCCCGCCCCCCGAGCCCCCTTCCTGTCCGCGGATGAGCCCGTTCTGTGCGTGTCACCCACGTGGACTCACACCCCACGTGGCCTTCTGTGTCTGGTTCCCTCCCTGAGCATCCCCGCTCCCATCAACAATCACTCCCCACCTTCTCCCCTGCCCCAGCCCCCCGAGCCCCCTTCCCATCTGCAGATGAGCCCATGTGGCTTCTGTGTCCGGTTCCCTCCCTGAGCGTCGTGGGCTCGGGGTCTGTCCCCAGGGCCGCGCGTGTGGGCACCTCGCTCCTGTCCGTGGCCATGTATCCCCGTGGGTGGTGGACCATGTTGTGTGTCTTCACCGCTGATGGACATGGGCCATCAAATGGCGGCTTCCACAGTATTTTCAAGCTCAGCTTCTCCTTTCCTGGTGGCAGATCCACATTGCTGGGGTGTCTTGATTTTCTCCGAGGGGAGAACCCCCTGCCCCCATCTGTGTCCCCGGGCCCTGGCCCTTTCCCTCCCAGCACCAGCTCCCAGATGGCATCGCGGGCCTTCAGCTGGGGCCCTGTCCCAGCAGGGAGGAGCGGCGGGCCATGCCAGGCCACCTTGGCCTGCCAGCCCCTCCCCCAGCCCTGGCCTGCGTGCCCGTTTCAGGACAGGGGACAGAAGGCGAAAGTCCAGCTGCCAAACCCGGCCCTGGCCAGCTGGGTCGAAGATGGGGATCAGCTACCCCCAGCCGGTCGTCTGTTCTGGGCAGCATTGGGGCCTGACGCTGCCTTCGCCCGCGGCTCCGTGCAAGGTCACGCTGCCGTCCTTGCTGCTGGTCAGCACCACCCCCCACACCCTGCCTGTGCGCCAGAAAGCAGGGGTTGTGACTTTGGCACAGCCTGGGAGCAGCCCCGTGCCAAATGTGTGCTTTCTCAAAAAATGCCCCTGTTCATTTTGGCGTTTTGCTTTGTTTTGCTAATTCGCCGGAGGCTCAGAGAGAAGCTGCTTTCCCAAGAAAGCGAGCTCGGCAGCAAGGACCCCACCAGGGCACCTCCCCTGGGTTAGGCCAGTGTCAGGGGAAGGGTACCCGGCAGACGCCCGCCTCACCTCTGTTTCTGTCTCTGCCCGAGCAGGTCACGGGACGGACAGCCGGCCAGCCATGGCCATCTTCGAGCTGCTGGACTATATTGTGAACGAGGTGTGTACCGGAGGCCCCTCTGGTCCGTCTTCACGAGGGCGGATTAAGCTGTTGGACTTGGAATTGTTACCCAAGGGAAGGGAATTCTGCACGTAGACCGGATTCTGTTGGGGAGGAGTGGGGGGCGGAGCAGGGACCTCTTTTCAATGGTCAGTTATCGGGTAGAAGCGTGTGGCCTTCCTGCCATACCACACGAGTCTGCCACGTCCTGAGAGGAGTTTACGTCCCTGTGTGGGTGTGGGTGTGGGTAAAGACACCCCCCCCCCCCGCAAGGCCGCATGCCCAGGCCCAAGAGCTGCCCCTGGTAGCTCTCTGCGCATCTGACTCCCTGCACGCGCTGTCATGAGTGATCCACTTCCTCGGGGAAAGTTCAGGGAAGGAGGCACGGAGGGCCCAGCCCCCCGGTCGGCCTCACCACCGTGTGAGCGGGTAGTGGGACTGTTTCCGTTGTGGATGTACAGGGATGGGAGCAGCTTCCTTGGGCCTGCAGCTGGAAAGGGGCAGAGCGGGACCTGACCCTGAAACCCACCCTCCCTGCCTGGCTGGGTCACCCTTCCTGGGCCTTCTGTGGGCCGAAGTGTGCTTTTGGGGCCCCTCGGAGTCAGGGCAGAGAAATGGGGTGGCCGGGCGGCCTGTGGCACCGGCTTGGTATAGGGTTGAGTGTTGGGGTGAGCGGCTCGGAGCGGGGCTGGTGATGACAGAACAGGATGGGCTGGAACACCCTGCACCTGGCAGCCGCACCTAGGCGCAGCAAGCACGTCCTCCCCGGGAGCCTGCCAGCACCCCCCACCCCTGCGTGGAGGAAGGCCCCGTGGGTTTCACCAGGCCGCCTGCCCACTGCCTGCCCTGACGGGGGCCTGACCTTGCATACAGCTGTCCCCACCCTGGCACATAGATATGGGGCCAGGCTCCTTGGGCTTCTGGAACCTGTTGCCCCACCCCGCGCCCCTCCCCCCAGTGCTCCGGACCCCCAGCTGGAAATGGATGGGCCCTTTCTACTCCCCCCTGGAACCAGCTGTGATCCCAAAACCAGAGCTTTCCAAAGAGAACCCCAGAAGGGCCTGACCAAATTGGCAGGGCCTGTGGGGAAGCTGCCAGAAGGCGGGCATGGGGTGGGGGGGGCTCCCCCCTCCGGCAAGGTGAAGGGACTGGGGCCAGGAGAGGTGCCTTCTGAGGATCCCCAAAAAGTGCTGTCCTCATGGGTTCAGGGCCGTGAAGCACCTTCTCCCCGTGATTCGAGAGCCATCCTCGAGCATCCGACCCCCACCTCTGCTCTCTCCCACAGCCACCTCCCAAGTTGCCCAGCGGTGTCTTCACCCAGGACTTCCAGGAGTTTGTAAATAAATGGTAAGGTGCCACAGTCTCAGGGCGGCCCGGGGCGGGGTGCCAGGCCGTCAGAGGCCCCGCCTGCCTCCTGGGATGGCTGCCCACACCCCGGCCGCTGGCCCAGATGCACACTTCCTTCCTGGTCCCGGGCCGGGCCCCTCTGCCGGGATCAGCGGCATCTGGGGGCACCTGGAGCTCACCTGAGAACCCAGTAGGTTCCCTTTTCAAGGCTACTGAGTCGCGGTGTCCAGGTGCTGTCCCCATCCTGTCCCCAAAGCCCAGAACAAACCAGGATTCCTGCCTTGCCTTCCGCCAGCAGGCGTCCCAGTTTCCTAAGCCATCAAGCCCTGTAACCCACCAGCTTCCCAACAAGGCTTCCAAGTCGGGTTCTGGCAAGCGGTCAGCTGCTCTCGGTGCGTCAGCGGGGCCTGGGGCGCGCAGGCTCTGCAACAGGAGGGGCCGGGGCCACCCCTCACCTCGAGGGCCGTGTTGCATGTCAGGGCGGGTGGAGTCGGCCTGGGGAGTACATCACAGACAGCAGCAGACCCACACCACCGGCCCTTTGCACAGCCACTGGCATGAATCCAGGGATCTGGGTGAATGTTTCTCTACCCCTCTCATTTTCTTTTGGTTCTGAACAGCCACCGTTAGGCCTCAGGCCGGTTTGAGCAAGTCTTTAGGGGCAGTTCTGCTTTTTTGAAGGAAAAAGTTCCATTTTGACATTCAGACTCCCAGGTTAGGGGGTTATTAGCAGTGCGGTTGCGCGGGGCCTCAGACCCGGCAGCGGCCAGCTGGTCCCCTCAGCCTTTCCCCTTCCCTCTTGTCCTGGTCTCAGACCCTTACCCTTCCCTCCCCGGGGGTCCTGCCCTTACACCCGAGGGACAGCAGAGCGGGTTCTGTTCTTGCTGCGTCCGGCTTCAGATGGGCCAGGCGCGGGGACGGGGCTGACCGATGACGGCCCAAAACCAAGTCCCCGTGGCCGCTGGCTAACTGCCCTGCCTTGTCTCCCCCACCCTCTGTCTTCCTCTCCAGCCTAATAAAGAACCCAGCAGAGCGAGCGGATCTGAAGATGCTCATGGTGAGTGATCGCAGGGGCACGGGCTCACCTCGGGGAGACCCCAGCCAGCTCTCAAGCCGACTCTGCATCCTGGGCCACATGTCCCGCCAGAGAGCCCCTGTGGTCTCCTGGCTTCATTAGTGGGGAGGATCTAGAGCAGCTGTGGTTCCCTTGGCTCCTGGAGCCACGGGATGGCCCATCCGTGCCCATGGTCAGGGGTGTTACTGAGAGTGGTAGGGCCCCACAGGCTGGGAAAACCTGGGCTTACCAGCCCCCCTGTAAGTCCACACTGTCTGATGCCCTTGAGAACCAAGGTGGGCGTGGAGACTCCCTTTCCTCTAGCAATGCAAGACCACTGGCGCATTCAGGCCCCTCCACTGCCGGCTCTCGTCCCCCCACACCCCTGCCATGCCTGCGGCAGCCTACCCTTCACACACCCCCACGACGTGAGACCGTGACAGTCACGGGCACCAGTCCTATGTCTCGGGCATGCAAACGGCAGAACTCGAGCCTCTATTCGTTGTCAGAACTCAGCCTTTCCAGTAAGGGGGCCGCGGCCTTCCTGCCTCCTCCAAAGAGCCTCCACCTCAGGGCCTTTGCAAAGGACAGGCCTGCTCCCTGGGGGACACGGCCCTTGCCCCTCTCGACCAACTTGTCCCCATCCTGGGGTCTCCGCTTCGGCGCCTCCTGTGAGGTGTCCCCAGGCGCCCCTCCGTTAGTTTCGGTGACAGCCAGCGTCTCCCGGTCGTGGGCGCGGAGAGCACCATGTGGGAAGGGTCTGCGTGCCCTGGTTCTTCGAGAGTCTGTTGTGTCCGCCGTAGAGAGTGTTCGTGTGATGTCACAAATGCGTGTTGGGTGTAAGATGTACAGATCTGTGATCTAGACAAGCTCCTTGATGTTGAGGTCCCCATGGGGCCCCCAGGTCTCTGCCCCACTTAAACCACTTTCTGTGGGGCCTGCTGCCCCAGACCATGGGAGTCTGGCCCTCTGTCCTGTCACCCCCAAGCCTGTGCTGACTCTTGGGAAGGTGAGGATGGCGTCTCCTGCCCCCCCCGCCTGGGCATCTTGTGGGGGACCAGGCCTCCTCCCGTGCACCCCGAGCCCCCAGGACCGCCTCTCCCCCGCACACCCTGTGGGGACAGCGTTGCTCACACCCCCCAGCCTTCAACCAGGAACCTCTGTTGCCACGCCGTCCCGGACGGGAACCACCAGCCATGTGCTGATCTCAGATACTTGAAACGGAACGCGCGCTTCTCTTCTTCAGCCCCAGGAGCCGACGTCCGAGGCTCAGGAGCCTCACGTGGCCAGTGGCTGCCACACCAGATGGAACGAGTCGGGGACTTCCTGTCCTCACGGAGGCTTCTCTTGTTCCAGATCCGATGTTCTCACCCAGGGGCGACTCTGTCCCCAGGGGACACAGGGCGGTGTCTGGGGACGTCTGTGGGCTTCACGACGGGGGTGCTCTGGGCGTCGAGGGGGTGGGGGCTGGGGACACTGCTCAGCCCCTCAGAGTGTGACCAGCCCTGCGTTGGCGGGGCCAGGTGGTGACCTGGGCCTGGTGAGCACAGCATCACCTCCCGCTCAGGCTTGGCGCCATTTGGCCTGCCGGGCCGCGCTCCTTCCTGACGCGCGTCTCCTCCCCTTGCAGAGCCACACCTTCATCAAGCGGTCCGAGGTGGAAGAAGTGGATTTTGCCGGCTGGTTGTGTAAAACGCTGCGGCTGAACCAGCCCAGCACACCCACGCGCACCGCCGTGTGATGGGGTCCCATGGGCGACCTGCCCGCCGTCCCACCCGTGCCCCGCCCCTCCTGCCCAGGACAGGCCAGGGCCTCCTCTCCCCCGGCCCGGCCCGCCTCTCCCTCCGCCTTCCGCGGAGCTGCCCGCACACCCCGCAGTGGACATTGAGCCTCCGGTCCCCGGGGAGGGTGACGCTGCTCGCGGTGTCTTCTTGGACCTGCTTCTTAGGTTTAAAACAAAACAGGGAAAGAAAAAGCAAACTGTGCCCGTTGTACTTCCTGTTCTGTTTGTTCAGTGGGGGGGTGGGCTGGCAGTCCCAGCCCTGAGCCCACCGCCCACCTGGGGCAGAGCGGTGGGGTAGGGGGGACACCAGGAACTGGGGATGCAGCCTCAGGGAACCTCTAGACCTTGGTGTCTTTCACCAAAAGAAAGGGAGGTGCCGCCGCCCCACGCTCCTATGTCGTCCCTCGCATGACGCCCGACATTCACCCCTGGAGGTGGTCCCCAGGGCCCACTGGTGGTCATGGGGTCCACTCCCTCCCTCCCTCTTGTCATGCCGCTGACCTGCCTGTGCTCAGCAGCCTGTGACCTACCCCCAGGAGGGACCTGCTCACCCCTTCCTGTGCTGCAGGGGACAGACACTTCTAACTCTTGGTGGCAGTTGCTGAGCTGACACTTGGCAGAAAGGGAGCAGTGGGCTTCCAGGCTGTCGGTGTGGTCGAAAAGCCCCGCAGATCCAGCAGATGGGCCTGTGCTGTCCCCACGCCTGCGGGCTGGCAGATGCAGGCAGGTGGCTCTTCATGTCAACTCTGCTCCCCCAGAGAATCGGAAGTGACTGCCCAAGGTGCATCCCTCAGGCCCTCTGGCAGGTCAGCACCAGCTGCTGGGAAAGGAAACGGTGAGGGTGAGGTGGTCCCAGTTCCTGTGTCCATCTGGATGTGCACGTGCCCCAGGACCCAAGGCCGGGCCGCCTCTGAGGCTTCCCTGCCAGCTCTGAAGATGGCGGGGCTGTGAGCGCCCCCTGGACGCTGCGGCGGGTCGCGGGACTCGGCTGCTCTGCGGGCACGGCAGGCGGCCAGCCCTGGGTTTCTGGAGGCCGCCCTCCCAGTCTCCTGTGCTTTTTCCTGTGGACGCCAAAGAGGAGACGAGTTGCTGGCTCCTTCCACCGGCTTTCTGGGTTTCCACCACTTCCTAGTCCCCAAAGTCTCACCTATTGAGAAGAGAATAAAGCAGATACCCCGAAATCCGCCGCTGTCGCTCTATGGGGCCGGGAAGGTGGGTCAGCGTCTGGGCGGCGGGGCCCAACACGGGCCACCACGATGGGCCGCATCTTGGGGCCTGTCCCACACACGCCACGGCCGCCGAGCCTCTGGTAACGGGCTGCCATTTTCAAGGAGTAAGAGACCACGGTGACTGGGTCCTGAGGGCTCAGGGAGGATTTGGAATCAGTGGGGTAAGGTCTCTGCTGCTCGGTGTCCCAGGGCCGGACCACAGAGAAGCGGACTCTTTGTCTTCCCTATCTGTCCCAGACCAGGCTCCTGGGAAGCCAGGAACTCACCAGAACCTTGGGGACCTAGGCCAGCACTTCCTGGTGTCTCCCCTGCACACACCCGGCTCTCCCGTCGGCCAGACAGACCTGCTGACAGGCTCTATTGCGAAGGGGCAGGCTCCTCCTGAGTTGCGTAGGAGCTGTTGGTTTTGGGGTCTCCTGACATGGGGTCAGCAGAAGGTGGCCCTTAGGAGATACAGAGCGTTTTGTGCGGCCGGGTTGAGGTTTCTCGGCTCCTCTTGAAGAATCTCGATGCCACCAAGTATGGGAGCCCGAAGACCCCGCCTCCATCTTCGGGGGCCCCTGCGGACACAACACCTGTGACCCCCGGACACCCCATCTTTCTGACCTCTCTGTCCAAACAAAATCAATCAGGAAAGGCATCCGAGCTTTGGGATCTTGAGCGTTGGTTGGGTTCTTCGTTTGTTTTGTGTTGTCTTTGCTTTTTTGTTCCTGCGCTTGGTTTGGGAGAAGATCCCGAGTGTCTTGTCCGCACCAGCTTTTCTCATCCTGTGCCCTGCGTCCCCGGAGGGTGGGCCCCGTCCCCGCCTGGTTCCCTCCCGCACCGTTTGTGCCGCGGAGTCCTGAGCGGCTCACCGGACGGCCTGGTGGTGCACCCCCCTCCCCCAGGAAAGCCCACCCGCATTCCCCTCCCGCAGCGAGCTCGGCGGGGTGGCCCGGGCGGAGCGCAGGGCATGAGCCTGCAGACCCAGCCCAGGTCACTGCCGGGCCAGCGCTGCGTGTAAGACGGGGAAAGACACAGGTGAAGGTAATGCAATGGCATGTTTTATTCATCCCAACAGAGGCAAAATACTACCCTCTCGCCTTGTAACCAATGTGAGAAATTAGCAGTGTGGTCTTTCACGTTCTTTGTGTCTTCTTCCACGGAGCCTTTGGAATCCAGCGTGTCTTTTGCCCTCGCAGCGCACCTCAGCCCAGCGTGGCCACGTCTCCGGGGCCGGGGGCCGCGTTGGGCAGCAGAGGCCCAAGCCCGCTCCGCTGTCAGCCCGCTGGGTCTCAACCTGGGAACACAGGGCCATGTCCGAGATGTCTGTGGTCACACTGGGGGTGCTCCTGGCATCTGTTGGGTGGGGGCCAGAGAGGCTGCTCAGCCCCCCACAGCGCCCTGGACGCCCGCAGAGAAGGATCCCGAATGGCTGCAGTGGGGCGGTGGTGGGGAGACCCCGCGTTAATTATTTGGAAAAGAAATTGAGTCCAGCCCCTGCTCGTGCTGGACCCCAGAGTAAAGCCCCCGCTGTACAAACCAGGCGACCCCGGTGTCTATGAGTCACCCCCTCTCTCCCTCCCACTCTGTGTGTTTATTTTTAAGTAAGCTCTAGGTGGGGCTCAAGCTCACGAGGTCAAGCGCCGCGCACTCCACCGCCAGCCAGATGTCCCTCAGCATGTGTATCTAAATGTGTGTGGCCTCCCAGGGGTCTCACCTGGGGCAACCCTGCCCCCAGGGCACACTGGGCCACGTCTGGGACGTCTGTGGTGGTCCACTGGGGAGCTCCTGGCTCCGAGGGAGTGGGCTGGGGATGCTGCTCCACCCCCACAGCACCCCCGTGGACGATGCCGAGGGCAGAGAGCCTGACTCAGCCCTAAACCCTACCCCAGTTTGATGGACCAAGAGGAGAGCATCTGTGTCCCAGCCTCCCTGCCCAAACCAGTGGACTTCCTGTGGCCATAGTCCGGGACACGGTGCGGCAGGAGGAATGTGGGCAGAGGGGGCCTGGAACCTTCTGGGAGGTGGGGAGTCCAGAGAAGGGTGCTCAGCCAGCCCTCTGGGCGGAGGTATGTGCCGGGCAGGAAGCCTCAGGTCAGAGGCGGAAGTCGGCCTCCCTCTGTGGGCCATGGACTCCGGGTTAACAGAGGTCAGAGGAAACTGCCACAGGGTTTCCCAGAAAGCGGGGTCCAAGGTGGAGTGGGGGTGAGGAAGGGGAAGGGGTGCCCTCAAAACGAAAGCAGCAGGGTTCCTCCAGGCCCCGCCCCTCCCGGGCTTGGAGCTGACCAGGTGTGTGAGCCTGGGGCAGCCCCCAGCCAGGTGGGTGGAGGACCTGCCTGGTCTGCCGTCCCCATGGCAACGTCGGGCTGGCTCCGGAGGAGGAGGAAGGAGGGCCGAGGGAGAGGCCTGGGCCCCACCGCAGCCTGAACAGCCTGAACCGAGGCCGAGGCTCAGTCTCGGGTTTCTTCCCCGGGCTTCCCAGGGGACAGAGGGAGGCCCGAAGAGCAGCCCTTGGAGAACCGGGGGCCTCGGGTGAGGGAGGGACTGCGGCCCACAGCCCTGCCGCCTCCCCTGGGACACCCACCCCGTGGCTGCAGGACCCACACCACTTTCCCCCTGGCTCAGCAGCCTCAAGGGAGGCCATGCCCCCTGGGAGCCCCCCCTTCCTTCCCCGCCCCACCAGCAGAGGGGGTCCTCCCAGGCCTACAGAGCAGATCCTCTCCGGAGCAGCCCTGAATCCCTTCTCTCTCTACCCCGGCCCCACCCCGTATTGTGAGCCGCACAGGTCTCTGACCCCCGGAGACGCTAGGCTACTTGCCCAAGGTGACATGGGGCCCACCCAGAGGGTCCCACCTTCCCCAGGACAAACGCCGGCCATCCTGCCGTCGCCAAAGCCACGCTTTCTCCTGACTCAGTCGCTGTCTTTTCAATCCACTGATGCCCCGCTATGGTGTCCGCAGCCTGGCCATAGAGCTGAACAGAACTCACAGCGCCCCTAAGGCTAAAGGCAAAGCGAGGCAGAACCCCATGGACTGGGTGTTCTTGCCGAGAACCGCCTGTGAAGGAGGGTCACCAAGGGCCCTCGGGCAGGGGGCATCCCCAGCAGGGGAACCCGCGGAGGCCAAGGCTTGGCAGTGGGGCCACAGAACATGGGCCCTGGAGAAGATCCACCGGCCTGGGGAGGGGGGATGGGGCTCAAAATACTTAACAGCCATCCAGTGGAGCAGTGACCACCCCCCTGGACATGGGAAGGGACCTGGGTTCAGAAGGGAGTCAGGGGACCCCGCTATGCCTGGCGTTGACCCTTTCTGGTGGTGCAGTGGGAAATAAAGGGGTCTGGTCGTTGGCCACCAGGTGGAACCGAAGCCTGTTAGCACTCAACCCCCCACTGGCCTTGGGCGCAGGACTGGGTGGTGGCCACGCTGGGAGCCAGGTCAGTTGGGTGTCTGGCTAAGAAACTAGTAGTTTGTGCCAGGGACAGCTGCCGACTGCGAGCCAGGCAGTAACCTCAGACAAACAGGTTTAGGAAGCTGAGTTAATAAGGAGCAGGACGCACAGATTGCCCCGCACGGGGGTCTAGCCCCGACTGTGGCTGTCCTCTTGGGGGCCACACCAGCGATGCGGGGGTGCACATCCAGGCATCAATGAGGGGCCTCAGGGAAGCAGACCTTGGAGTGCAAAGAACGTCACAGAGCTGGGTCCTAAAGGGCAGGGCGAGGCCGTGGCCTGGAGACCCCCACACGGCCTGCCCGGGGTCCAGCCCTTAGATCTGTCTCTTCCACAGAGACCCTGGCTGGGTGGAGGTAAAGCCTGGACCCAGAGAAGCTGTCCTGGGTGCCCCCTGCCCCCCAAAGAACCAAGCCCACCTGGCTCGGCTGTCCACTCCCTGCACATGTCCGGTTCTGCTTGCCTCTGAGCCTTTTCACACTCTGTTCCCTCTGCACCTGCCTAGCTCCTACTCACTGATGGGTGGGCAGCTGCTCAGAATTCATCTTCTCAGGGAGGCCACCCCTGCTTCCCTCACCCCTGTAACCCTCTGTGTGGCTGCAGTCACCCCCTCCGCTCACGTACAAGCTCATGCAGGGGTCACTCGCCAGCCCCCTGCCCTGACCCTCATCTCCTTTCTTCCAGTGACAGGATTTTTTCACAGGGACCCAGGTTTCTTTTTTTTTTTTTTTAAGATTTTTATTTATTTATTTGAGAGAGAGAATGAGAGAGAGCACATGAGAGGGGGGAGGGTCAGAGGGAGAAGCAGACTCCCTGCTCCGCAGGGAGCCTGATGTGGGACTCGATCCCGGGACTCCAGGATAATGACCCGAGCCGAAGGCAGCCACTTAACCGACTGAGCTACCCAGGCGCCCCGGGACCCAGGTTTGTAAACACAGTCACATCACCACCCCCATGTCTGTTGGGCCCTGGGACCCAGGGTGCAGGCGCAGGGGCTGCCCAGGGGTCATGGGGTGGGGAGGAGAGGGGAGGAAGGGGAGGGGCGCAGGGGAAGTGCAAATCTCTCACTCTCACCTCCCTCCCTGTGTGCACCTGCTGCTCCCTGTTCTGGAAGCTTCTCTGTCATCACCCCTCTCCAGCCCCAACTCCTGCTCAAACTTCAGGCTCAGGACAAACATCCCCCCTCCCCCCCCCACTCAGGGCAGCCTGCTCCCCACCCCCTCCCCAACAAGGGCCACCAGACCTTCCAGTGAACCTTCAGCATCGCTGCTTGTTGGATTTTCCCACCTCCCATCTTCTTGGCCTCGGACCTGGCAGTGGGCTCTTCAACACGACATGTAAGCACAAGCAGCAAAGGAAAACACAGGTGCGCTTGGACTGCTCAAATCGGGTGCATGAAAGGACCCCATCAAGAGACAACCCAGAGAGTGGGAGGCAGCTCTAGGGTCCAGAGTATAAAGAATACTTACAGCTCAGCAACCAAAAGACAAGCGCCCCAATTAAAAAGCGGGCAGAGGGTTGGAATGGGCATCTCCCCACTGGGCCCATGAGCAGACATTGGACTTGGTTCCCCATGGATGACACCTGGATTTGGGCTGGCTTTCTGGCTGATCCGCAGGGGGATGGGGTCCCAGCACCAGGACCTGGGAGGTGCGTTGGCAAGGCCGAGGCCGGGGGTCTTGGGGTTGGGGGTCAGGAGGGTTGCTTGAAAGAACCCCTAGGTTTGCTGTCTCCTGTCTTCACCCCACATTAAAGAGTAGGAAGTGGCTCCCTGTGTGACTCCTCCTTCCCCTCCCTGCCTCTCCCCTCCCTTCCCTGCCCACAGCAGCCCAGTGGTCCTCCCCTTTAAAGGGAAGGGACTGCGTTCCAGACCTGTGTTCCCAGCCCGCCTGGCCCCCTGCGCTGTGTCAGCCAGCATCTGAGGGCTGCCCTTGAGTGTGTGGGAGCCTCTGGGGGCTTCTGGGGGAGTCCCGGGTTCACCATTGGGCCAACCTAGGGGGTGGGGAAGGGGTTCCCGGAGCCCAGCAGAGACCTAGAGAGCCTGGGTGCCAGAGCCCCTCCGCGGGCTGCCCCTCCTCTCTCTGCACGTTATGGTGCTTGTTACCCCACAAAACACGGGGTCCCCAAACATCACTTACTGGGGTGGAGACACACTAGTCAACACGTTGTGTCACCGTAACACCTGCCCCCATTCACAGCAGTGTGATTCACCAGAGCCCAGGCTGGAAGCAGGCCAGATGCCCATCAGCTGAAGAGCAGATACACACAGTGTGTCCCCCATGCACGGGAGCGTCCCTCGGCCACGAGCACAGGCCCCCACACACACTGTCCCGGGGACGGACCCCGAGCCCACAACGCTCAGGGGGGACCCAGACACGGAAGGCCACGTGGGGTGTGAGTCCACGTGGGTGACACGTCCAGAACGGGCTCATCCGCGGACGGGAAGGGGGCGGGGGCGGGGGAGAAGGTGGGGAGTGACCGTTGATGGGGGCGGGGACGCTCAGGGAGGGACCCGGACACGGAAGGCCACGTGGTGTGTGAGTCCACGTGGGTGACATGTCCGGAACAGGCTCATCTGCGGACGGGAAGGGGGCTCGTGGGGGCCAGGGTCCGCAGGAGGGGAAGGGATGGGGCTTCTTTCTGGGGCGATGGAACTTTCCAGAATTAGAGAGTGGTAGTGTTTGCACAGCTCTGTGAACGTACTAACAACTAGTGAATTATACACTTGAAGTGGGTGAATTAATATCTCAATAAAGCTGTTATTAAAAAAACAAGCCACCCTGTCCCATTGGCACACGCATTGTCTATCTTGCCCGCGCCATGTTATTGACATATGCCTCAGGTGACTCCCCGGTCCTGTCTGGCGAGTCCTCTACCAGGCCCTGATCCTGTGCTGCGGAGACGGGCACGGGGCCCGGTTGCTGCCCTGGCGTGGCTCTCAGGCTCAGAAGGCAGTGGACCCCCATTCTGCACGAGGGCAGCAGGGCGCCCCAAGGAGGGGGGGGCGCATGGGGCTAAGCAACAAGGCCACGCCCATTTCACAGATGGAAACACCAAGTCCCAGAGCTGGGCAGGTGTGCCGGAAAGCCAGCAGAGCAGCTGGCCTTCCAGCCTGGTTCTGCCAGACAGATACTACGGCAGGTGGCCTCAGGGACACTGTCGTCTCCCCCCCAACCCCCCCGCAACACACACACATCCAGGCCCAGACTCGGACCACATGGAGCCTCCTTCCTAGTGGTTTCCGGGCCAAAGGGTCCCTTGCCGGGGGAAGTCAACTGACCCGACATCCTGTTCTGCCTTGCACCTTGCCCCACCCGCTCCCACTGGGGATGCAGTGGGACCGTCCTTGATGTTGGCTGGTGGCTCTCGGCCCCACTTTCAAGGGGGTGGGTTTGGGGAAAGGAGCCCAGAGGGAGGAGGTGCCCTGCCCCACCCACAGTCACTTAGCGAACTTGACCTTGACCCCTTGACCTTGACTCTGAAGGAGCCGAGAATCCCCAGGCCAGGAGGAAGGTCAGGAGGCAGCCCCCTCCCCCCGCCCGGGATGGGACTGCGGTGGCCGAGGCGGCTAACCCTGTGGCTGGCGGGGCCTCCTGTGTGCTCTCCATCCCTCGCTCTGCCTCTCTCTTTTCTTCTCCTGCCCGAAAGTGAAACCGGCGGCACCAAAGTGAAACCAAAGCTCCTGCTGCCGGCCCAGCCCAGGGAGGGCCGGGGGACAGGGGCGGCTGCCGGGCGGCCCACGTGGCAGGCGCAGGACGGAGGGAGGAGTCGCTCCTTCAACTGCGGTGATTTTAAAAAAAGAAAGAACTCGGACCAGAAATGCAGCAGTGTTCTCCCGTCCCCCCCCCACCCCCACCCCCGCGGTCTGGTCTCCTCTGCTCTCCGTCTCTGGCCGGGCTGGGGGCACAGGGCCAGGACTGGCCTGGTCCTTTTGGGGTCCCGCAGGCGAAGCCGACCCCCGGGGACCATCTCTGAGGCTTCCCTCGTTATCCAGCTTCAGGCCCATTGCCCAGATGGAAAGCTGAGGCCCTGAGTGGAGACCGGCTGCCTAGGGCGGCCGGGGCAGTGGGCAGCGGGATGGCTCAAGTCCTGGGTTGTCCTGAGCCATGGGGCAAATTTTCCTTCCCTGCAGAGCACAGAGAGGGAGAAGCAAGGGGCATGCTTGGCAGCAGGCAGGATTGAAGTTAGACCCAGGCCAGACATTCTCCCCATCGGCACTGTGGCCATCTGGGGCCTGATCATTCTCGGGGAGGGGGGGGGCCTGTCCTGAGCACATGGAGTGGGGGGTTCAGCAGCATCTCCAACCCCAACCGCTCGATGCCGGGAGTACCCCCTCGTGTCACAACTACTGATGTCCCAGACATCACCCTTTGTAAGGGGGGGGCCCGGTGGGGGGAGGAATCAGCCTCTCTCATGTGACCCACGGCCCTCAGCAAATTCTTACAACGTGGGGCCAGGCCAGGGAGAGACTGGCAGAGACAGAGCTCTGAGCCAGGCCCCAAAGGCAGGCAGGCTGGCCCCCCGGCTTTGGAGCCCTCTGTCCAGGTTCTGAGAGGCCCTGGGGTCCTCGTCCAGCCTGGGAGTGCAGGGGCGTCCAGGAGACCAGGGCGCAGGTGGGGAGAGAGGCCAGAGGGAGGCGTCCTCTGGGAGTGGCAAGCTGCAAGGCCCATTGCACAGATAGGAATACTGAGCGGCGGGGTGCAGTAAGGGACTGCAAGCCGTGCCAGAAAAAAACCCTCTTCCTCCACCTTGTGGGCCAAGTCTAAACAGCCTACGGGGGTGGGGGGGTGCTGCCCTAGCCCCTGAGGCACCCGGAGGCTGGGCTTCTCCCCAGCCACTGTGGATCCGGAGGCTGCAGGACTCCTGTGATGCTCGGCGGCTGTCCTACGAGAGGCTTCCGGGTGCTCCAAGTGGCAATGATTTGCCAGGCAGGTATGCTCCTTCATACCTGCGCACCTGGTTTGGCCACCCTGGGCGTGCTGGTTAAATGTGAGCTCTGCCCGGGAGCGGGTTCGGGTGGAGCCCGGGGAGCTGGGAGGAGCCCGAGTGGGAGGAGGCTTCACCTGCAGGGGGGCAGCGTGGAGGGGCTCCTGGTGGCCCCCAGCCTTCCTCGTGCCCGCACACAATCCCGGGTTTCTTGGGCACCCATGGCCTGCAATGTGGTGGCCCACAAATTCAGCACTGTGGCCCCAGCGGGACTCAGAGTCTGGGGGGGACGGGGGGCTTGTCTCTGTACTTGCGGGCAGCAAGGGGCAGTGCCCCTTCTTGTTTACTAATGTCTTTACTTGCCAGATCAAAAAGGCTGGCCTCTGCGGAGTTGGACCCTGATATTCTTTGCTTTCCTTCTTCTTAGTCTTTAAAAAACAAACAAACAAACAAACAAAAAACCAGATCAGAACTCTTGATATTTTTATTGTGTAAGATACACATAAGTCACCACCGTAACCATCTCCAAGCGCACAGCTCAGTGGCATGAAGCACACTCACCCTGTCCTGCAGCCACCCCCACCCTCCGTCTCCAGAACGTTCCATCTCCCCACACGGAGACTCTGTCCCCACGAAGCACGGACTCCCCACCCCCTGCCCCAGCCCCTGCTCCCACCCTCTCCTCTCTGTCTCTGTGGACGGGGCTCCTCTGGGGACCTCCTGGGAGTGGGGTCCTGCGGGATGTGTCCTTCTGGGTCTGGCTCCTCTCACTGAGCACAGTGTCCTCGGGGTCCCTGCACGTCGTGGCAGGTGTCAGGGTCCCTTCCTTTCTAAGGCTGGAGTGTGTTCTCACGCGTGGATGGACCGCACCGTGTGTATCCTTCATCCATGGATGGACACCTTTAGGTTGCTTGCACCTTTTGGCGACTACGAACATGGTGTGCAAACACCAACATAATTTTAGGAATTAAACTTCGCTCTGGATTCTCTGACTTAGGCCTCAGCAGCCCTGTTGGCGATTTGGAGCTGGACCTGATGAGTCTGATGGAAGGGCTCTCCACAAAGCTTCCAGGAAATTCTCCTGAGGTTGTGCGCATCTGCCAGCCCGGAGCTAGAGCGTCTGTGCCAGACGGTAGGCAGAGGCTCAGCTGCGACCAAGAGCTGGTCTGACATCCCCCTCTCAGGTACTTGTCCACTCAGTGCTCAGGCTTTATCAGGTGGCCAAATATTCTAAATATCACCCCTGCGTATTTCATTACCCAAAACTCCTGCCACAGGACATTTGCATCATCTCCCCGTGTCTTGCTTTTATAAACAACGCTCAGTTGAACATCCTTGCAGCTACGTCTTGAAGCACAACCCAAAATATTTCCTTTAGATACATTTTTAAAATGTGGACTCTCTGGGCCAATCTGATGGACGTTTTCCATCAGGTGACTTTTGCTGGGTATCTCTAAATTAAGGTATAGGCTACAGGCACCTGGGTGGCTCAGTCGGTGAAGCATCTGCTTTCGGCTCAAGTCATGGTCCCAGGGTCGTGGGATCGAGTCCCGCGTCGGGCTCCGTGCTCAGCGGGGAGCCTGCTTCTCCATCTCCTTCTGCCTGCCACTCCCCCTGCTTGTGCTCTCTCTCTCTCTCTCAGATAAATAAATAAAATCTTTTTAAAAATTTAGATATAGGCTACATAAAGTAAAATGCACAGATATTAAGTATATAGTTTGATGGGTCTGACAAATGTATACACCCATGTAGCCTTGAGTTTTGCTGTCTTTGGCTGTTAGCTTCATTTTAGAAAAGTTTTATTTTTTATTTTTTTTTTTAAGATTTTATTCATTTATTTGAGACAGAGAGAGAAAGGAGGCACGAGCAGGGTGAGGGGCAGAAGGAGAAGCAGGCTTCTGCTGAGCAGGGAGCCCGATGCGGGGCTCGATTCCAGGACCCTGATGGGATCATGACCTGAGCCGAAGGCAGACGCTTCACCGACTGAGCCACCCAGGCGTCCCTCTTAGGAAACTTTTAGAATTTTATAGAAAACCTGCGAAGATTCTAGAGAGACTTCCCATACACCTTTCACCCGGCTTCCCCCAAAGCCAACATCATACACCCCCACCTTTATTTTCACAGCTGGGAACCAACATCCATAAACCCCCATCAGTAAAACTCTGTTGTGGATTTGGACTACGCCTGTTTTTCCACTAAGGCCCTTTTTCTGTTTCTTGACCCCATCCAGGACCCCGCCTTGCAGTTAGCCAACTGACTTTTCCCCCCTTTTAAAAAATAATTGTAGTAAATTATACATTGCGTAACAGTTACCATTTTAACCCTTTCTAGGTGTGCCGTTCAGAGGCCTCGAATACTCACCCTGGGGAGCGGTCACACTCACCACCCGTCTCCAGAACTTTCTCATCTTCCCAGACTGGACCTCGGTCCCCATGCAGCCAGCTGGCCTTTGAGAGCACGCACAGAATCTTTACGGCCCCTCCAGGAAACTTGGTGTTCATTCGGGTGTTTTTTCGTGGTCTACCTCGATTCCAGACGTAGCTCTGTTCAGCCAGACGTGGCTCCCGAACGGTTGATAAGCTCGCCTTCAGCACCTCGGCATCTTCACTCGAGTCAAGGTAGAAACGACAGATGATGGATAGATAGCCAGGTAGATAGGTAGATGTGTTTATATGTGGACAAGTGCGTGCACACATCCGTGCACACACACACAAACGTCATGTTCAAGTCCTAACCTCCAGCACCTTAGAACGTGACCTTCTTTGGAGATACGGTTATTGAAGTTGATATAATTAGTTAACATGAGGTCATGCTGGAGGAGGGTGGGCCCCTAATCCAATATGACTGCTGTCTTTATAAGAAGGGGACATCTGGACATGGAGAGACAGACCCACACAGAGGGAGGGCGCTGGGAAGCGATCCTGGGACCAGGCCATGGGTCTATGAGGTTCCTGGAAGCTAGGAGAGAGGCCAGGACCTGGGGTCTTGGGAGGGAGCGTGGCCCCGCCAACACCTCGACACCTCGACTAGGGACTTCCGGCCCCAGAACTGATAGACTGTCTTTCAGCTGTTCTGTGCTACCCAGTCTGGGGAGCCTACGACAGCAACCCTAGGAAAGCAGCTGATATATTTTATAGGGTCCATTACAAGAGGAGGGTAGGAGGGTCAGAGATCTTGGAAGAATGTCATACTGCCAGTTCTAAAGATAGAAGAAAGAGATCAGGAGCCTTTTAAAAAAATAATTGTGTATATATTATTTATATAACATTGAGATCAAGAGTAAAAATAAATGTGTGCACACACATACACACAGGCAGGTCCGGGAACGGGCCGTGTGTACCCCGGTCTGTTTGCTGATCAGCATACCCTCGCCACATTCTTCCTCACTCCCGGGCACCGTCCAGCTCCTGACTTTGCTGGAATTTGGGGTACCCTCTGCCTGTCTCCTTCTATGGTTTGATCTAACAAGCGAATGAAGACCTGCTTTGGTGTGACTTGTCCCTAGTGATTGCATGAGGGTTCCTGATGCTCGCCATTTTTCTTGTCTGCAAGCTTAAAGACAAATGTTTGTTCTTTAAGCAGGTGTTTAGTGGGCGCCACTCTGCAGGACCGTATCCTGAGCCCCGGGGATTAGGCAGTGAGCGGCCAGGACTGTTTGCTGGAAACTGCTGGCCGTGACCCAATCGTCTTCTAGGTTCCCACAGGCCTCCTTCTCTGCCCCCTTTGCTGGACTCCAGCATTGGGGTGCCCGGGGATGCCCTCTCTGTCCATGCTCCCTTGGGGGATGCCATGCAGCCGTCGAGTTCGGGAAGACCAACCCCTCCACCCCCAGTGCCAAGCCCACCCTCTCTCCGACACTCCTGATTCATCTGTCCACTGCCTCTGGACATCTAATGGACACATCTCCATTGTGAAGAAGAAAAATGGAGTCATGGCTCACGCCTCACGCTCGCTGTCTTCCCAAACCAATGTGTTGTGGCCCCCAGAAGCCCTTTGGGTTCTTTGCTTCCCATCCCCCCGACATCTGACGCAGCATCAAATCTTCTCGACTTGACATTCAAAGTAGATCCATTCCTCATTCTGCTACCGCTGTCTCTGTCTGTGCTCCCCGGATGCGCACCCCAGATCCCCAGCGGGCCGCTCACGCCCTGCCGGGTATTCTCACTCGGCCATGGGTGTGACAGAGGGAGCATAAAGGTGGGCAGTCATCTGCTTAAAGTAATGCTAACATCTTCCCCTCACACTGTTTTGGGGGCACCTTTCCATTTTTTAATTCTAATTTTTTGGAAGAAAAAAATTTGATTTTATTCCTAAACAACCACACTTATATACTAATGGGACGTGCCATCCACTGGGACATTGGAACCAGATAGAACATGGCCACCCTCATATCCTCCTTCAGGTCGACTTATTTTTCTTTTTACTTTTTTATTGTGATAAAATATATATGGCAGAAAATTGACCATTTCAACCATTTTCACCTGTATAAGTCAATGGCATGAAGCACACTCACACTGTCCTGCAGCCTACCCCCACCCTCCATCTCCAGAACTTTCCATCTTCCTAAACACAGACTCCCCACCCCTTGGCCCAGCCCTGGCTCCCACCTTCTCCTCTCTGTCTCTGTGGACGGGACCCCTCTGGGGACCTCCTGGGAGTGGGGTCCTGCGGGATGTGTCCTTCTGGGTCTGGCTTCTCTCACTGAGCCCAGTGTCCTCAGGGTCCCTCCACGTCATGGCAGGTGTCAGATGTCCTTCCTTTTTCAGGCCAAGTAATATTCCAGTATATGAATGAGCCGCATCTTGTTTATCCATTCCTTTGTTGATGGACATTTGGGTCGTGTCTACATTTCAGCTGTTGTGAAAAATGCTGCTGTGAATATGGGTGTTGCTTTGCTTTTTAAAAATTTATGTCATCCACGTACCAAAACACTCACTCTTTAAAGTGTATGATTCAGTGGTTTTCAGTGTACTCAAAAGTTGTACAACCATCACCACAATCTAATCTTGGAACATTTTTATCACTTCTAAAGGAAACGTGTCCCCATTAGCAATCACCCCCCCCCACTGCCCCACGAGCCTCCTTCCCGTCCGTGGATGAGCCTGTTCTGGACGTGTCACCCACGTGGACTCACACCCCGTGTGGCCTTCTGTGTCTGGTTCCCTCCCTGAGCGTCGTGGGCTCGGGGTCCGTCCCCAGGGCAGCACGTGTGGGTGCCTCGCTCCTGTTTGGGGCTGATATCCAGTGCGTGGACGGATGCGTTGTGTGCATTCATCTATCAGGTGATGGACATTTGGACTGTTTTTAGTTTGGGGCTGTTATGAATAATGGTGCTATGGATGTGCACCTCCATGTTTCGATGTGGACCAGATGTCATTTGTCTTGGGTACACACACCTTGCCAGGTTAGATGGTCACTCTGTTTAACTTTGGGAAGAAGTGCCGGCCTATGCCCCACGGCAGCGGCATCATCGTGCTTTCCCACTAGTGGGACAGGAGGTCTCCAGTCTCTCCCCATCCTCACCAACACTTGCTATTGTCTGCCTTTTTGATGCAGCCCATACCAGCGGGGGTGAGGTGGTGTCTCATCGTGGTTTTGATTTGCATTTCCCTAATGACTAATGATGTTGCGCAACTTTTTTTTAATGTATCTTTTTTTTTTTGGCATATCTTTTTTGGAGAGATGTCCATTAAAATCCTTTGCCCATTTCAAACAATTGGTTATTTTGTTTTTATTGCTAGCTTTAAAATTTCTTTACATATTCCGAGAGCAGACCTTTATAGCTATGATTTGCAAATATTCTCTCTCCTTCCGTGGGTTTTTCTTTCACTTTCTTGCTGGTATTCTCTGAAGCACAAAAGCTAAGAAATGTGACTTTATTTTAAATTTCATTATAAATAATATATGCATCGGGGTGCCTGGCCAGCTCAGTCAGGAGAGCATGTGACTCTTGATCTCGGGATCGTGAGTTCAAGCCCCATGTTGGCCGTAGAGATGACTTAAAAAAAACTCATGATGCAAAATTCAAAAGATCAAAGACAGTGAACAGAAGGTCTCTGACCCTGCTCCCCATCGCCTCTGTTTCTCCATCCCAGAAGCAACCCCTGCTTATGGTGACAAGAATTATCTGCTCAAAATATATAAATTTGCAGCCTCGCCAACATAACTCGAATTCAGGTCCATCCATTCACTCGCTGTGTCTTTGGTAAGTTATATGCCTTCTCTGGGTCTCTGCACCATCATCCTGTCCATCAGGGATGATAATCCCTGCTACACAGAGGGACTAAAGTTGCATTCAAAGGAGGAATTCAGAAATCCAGAGCTGATGTTACTACTTACCCCGGAACAAATTTGTTCTGAGGCAAGTGCCAAATATTTGTTGATTTTCATGTTGTTTTATTGCTAAGATGGAGCTGGTCTTGACATACTCTGAAAACCCTTTTGCCAAGCAACTTATGGGGGTCTGCCAATGAAGTAAAAAATGCATTGAGTGTGTGTGTGAACTTTTCTTCTTTGAAATGTGGGTTTCATTGCTGCCCTGGCCAGGAACAGGATCGGGGGTATGGCCCAAACAGTAGTAATAACATCAATATAATAACATCTAGCATGTATGGAGGACTTCTCTCCTACCCTACTGTGCTGTTTTATGTAGGGCGCCTAGGTGGCTCGGTTGGTTAAGTGTCTGCCTTTGGCTGGGGTCATGATCTGAGGGTCCTGGGATTGAGCCCCACGTTGGGCTCTCTGCTCAGTGGGGAGCCTCCTTCTCCCTCTCTCTCTCTTTCTCTCACTATCTCTGCCTCTCTCTCTCTCTCAAATAAATAAATAAAATATTTTTTAAAAAAAGAATGTTATATGTACCTATTGTCTCCCTTGTTAGTACCCTAGGAAGTTTCTATCATTATATTCTGCAATGGACTCTTGAGGATCAGAGAAGTTAAGTAATCTGCCCAAGGTCACACAGTAACTCAATCTTTTATAACCTTATTAGCTTTTATTTTTTATTTTATTTTTTAAAAAGATTTTTATTTATTTATTTGAGAGAGAGAGAGAGAATGAGAGAGAGAGAGAGCATGAGGGGGGAGGGTCAGAGGGAGAAGCAGACTCCCCGCTGGGCAGGGAGCCCGACGTGGGACTCGATCCCGGGACTCCAGGATCATGACCCGAGCTGAAGGCAGTCGCCCAACCAACTGAGCCACCCAGGTGCCCTAACCTTATTAGCTTTTAAAATAGTATCTACTTGGGTATTTGGGCGGGTAGCGAGTGAGGAATGGGGGTCAGGACAAAGCTTTGCCTCCCTCACTATTTTCATATCAGGGACAGGAGTGAGCATGGGAGGTAGGGGTCTGCCATCCTGGCATATCCTGAAGGACCCACCCCCAGCCCTTCTGGCAGGATCCAGAGCCAGGTGAATGCTGCCTTTGACATCCTTGCTCATGGTCCCTCTCTGGGCCTCAGTTTGCTCCTATATAAAATGGCCTGCTTCTTTTCAGGGCGTGTTGAGGATTAGATTCAATGCCAATCTTCTATATGCATTCCCGTCCCCTTCTGAATCAGGTTCTCAACTGTAGAGAAAGGGTGCAGGATATTTGAGACTAGGTGGTACAGGAGGGGAAACTGAGTACTGGCTGAGTGGGTGGAGCTTGGGGTGAGGTGGGAGGGGGGGGGCATTGAGGAGTAAGAACAGAGCATTAGTTATCTGCCGGAGTCCAGGCACAACCCTGAGACCTGCAAAGTGTCTTTCTGCTTGGCCCTTCTAATCCCAAGGCTGATGGCAGGGTGGTTTAAGGAAGGAAGAAGGGCTTACGTCCCAGGCAGGGTCGTTAGAGCAAAGTCCCTGGGTTCCACCCTCACCCCAGACCTTCGTGGCCCCTCCCTCGGTCCCTTCCCACCTATTAGGGGCTGGTTTCAGGCTGCAAGACCTGGGGCTGTCACTTCCCCTCTGGGGGCCTCCCGGGTTTCCCCTTGAAGCCAAATTATTATTACAAAAGCCGATTCAACCCGTTTGGGAGTTGAAAGGCGCCTTTAATATGTTGTGCGCAGAAGTAATAAAGTACAAGGGGCGGTGGGAAGCTTTGAAGTCAGAGAAGGACAGACTGAGTCCACTTCACCCAAGTTTCCTGCCTGTAAGGTAATGGTAGTAATGATAATAGCAATAAATGAGTATAATGAGATTAGATGGTAGAATGGAGGTAAACAGGACCCCGGACAGAGCCAGCCACTCGAGAAGCGCTCAGTAAAAGGCAGCTATTAAGCAGGTGCCAGCCCTCTCCGTCCAAGGGAAGGAGGAAGGGGAAACTGAGGCGCAGAGCCCCCCACGCGGCGGGTCGCACCAGCCAGCCCTCCCCAGGCGCCTACTGTGTGCAGCGGGCAGCCGGCCGGGCCGGGTCAGGCTGTTCTCAACGCTCGTCCCCTCCTCCCCCTCCCCCGTCCCCCGCCGGACCTCTCCCACGACCGGGGAGGAAGTGGGAGAAATGGACAGGGAAAAAAGTTGGATTGAGCCAACGCCTCCCCACTCCCCATCGCTGCCCCTCCGGAGCCACGCAGACCCTGGCGAGAGCGGCCCACAGGACCCAGACGTCCGGGGCCCGGTCCCCGTCCAGCCCAGCGGCCCGCAGTTGGGTGGGGGAACTCGGAAAGCCGGGAAAACAACCGCCCAGCCCGCCCCTCGCCAACCCCTTCCCCCGCTACGCCCCTGGCGCAGCGGGCGGAGGCGACTCTTTTATATAATCGCGGGCAGGCAGGTTGGCTGCTTCATTTAGGGACCCAGGAGCCCAGCGGACCCAAGCCGTCATTCGAAAACCCGCCCCCGGGTCCCTTCTGCGGCTGGGCAAACTGAGGCCCCGGGAGGGCCGGCGCCTGGCCCGGGGTCCCCACTCCCTCGCCCCCCACCCACCCCCAGCAGCCCCGGCCGCTGCGACCCACGCCCGCGTCGGTCCTCGCAGTGCGCACAGCCCTCCCCGCCCCCGCTGCCATCCTGCCACGCCCCGGGCGTCGGGGGCAAAGCCCGCGCCCCCCCGCGCCCGCCCCTGCGCAGAGGCTGGGGGCCTGTTTATCTGGAGGCCCCCACCCCCCCTCCACCCCGGGGGGCCCGCTCCCCCCGCGCCCCGGGGAGCTCTGGGGCCAGATAAGCTGGCAAGCTGGCACGGCGCCGCGCAGCGGGGCGGAGAGGTCATAGGAGGGGGGGCGCGCCGGGGGCGGGCTGGACCCCCCCCCCCAACTTGACAAAACCTAATAACAGCCCGGTCTCCCCGGCGCAGCGGGCGAAGCCCCACGGGAGGGCAGAGACGTGGCAAGAGGGGACCTGCCGAGCCTGTTCTGGCCTCCGAGGCCAGGGTGGGGGGGGCAGGCTGGGCGTGGGGGGGGGCCGGCGGCTGCGGCACCTTTAAGACAAGGGAGGACCCCTCTTGCCCTCGGAGAAACCAGGAAGGGAGTCGCGAGCATCATACGGGGCTTTGGCTGTACTGTACAGTTACTGTAGGGGCAGTGACGCCGCCGCCGCCGGAGCGAGGGAGCGACGAGGGGAGAGCGCGAGAGGCGGAGAGCGAGAGACGCGGACCCCGGAGGCGAGCGGCCGAGGAGCCCAGTCCCAACTCCGGGCCCCGGCCCCTCGCGCCCCGGCCCGGCCCGGCCCCGGCCCGGCCGCGCGAGGTAAGTCAGCGCCCGGCGCGGCCCCCCGTACGGGGTGCAGGGCGGGGACGGGCCGGGGGCGCTGCGCCCACCTCTGCCCTCTCGGGAAGGGGAGATCAGGAGAACCGCGGACGTTCCGCAAGTTTCAGAGGAGGGGGTGGTTGGCAGCTGCCCGGAGGCTGGAGGCGCCCTGGATCCCGAGCGCGGGGAGGGGGCGCCGCCCGAGAAGGGGGATTGGGGGCGAAGTGCACGGGCTTGTGCCCCAGCCCCCCCCACGCGGGTGCATGGCTTTTCGGGGATCCCAGGCGCGCGGGGAGCGGGGGAGGGGAAGCGGGGCCGCATTGAGGGTGGGGGAAACCGGCGTGGGGAGATAGGGGGGCGCGTCGCGTGCTAAGTTTGCAGCTAGGTACTGGGGGTGCTCTCGCCCCCCGGGGGCCTATTCGGTGCTGCGTGCATACGTTGGAGTTGGCCAGGATTGAGCTCCATGGGGGATGGGGGGGGAGGGGGCTGAAAAAACAGGGAGGGGGGCTTTGCAAAGGAGGGGGAAGGGGTGGAGTGTCCCGGTGGGCGGGCGCGGCCGCGGGGGCTTCTGGACGTCGTAGTCCCCCCGCCGCTTGCGGTTGGCAGGTGGCAGGCGGCTCGGACTACAAGTCCCAGGGTGCCTCGCGCCGGCGGCCCGCCGCGGTCCGCGGGTAGGGGCGGTGCGGAGGAGGGGCGGTGAGCGGCGGGCCGGCGAACCAATGGGCGCGGACCGAACGCGCGGCGCGGCGCGGGGGCGGGCCGAGCCGGCCCGAGGGCGGGGCCTGAAGCCGGGCTCCCCTCGCCGGGGGCCGGTGGCGGTCCCCGGCTTCCGGCTGCGCGGCCCGCGGGCCGGCCCCCTCCCCGCCCCGGGGCCCCTCCCCGCCTGGTTGTGTAACCGTCCCCAGCCCCCCTCCCCTCGGCCCCCCGCCCGGGGGGGGGTCACCCACCCGGCGCTCCCCGGGGAGGGCGGTGGCCCGACGGGCCGCGCGGCGCAAGCGAGCCCGGGGATGCGCGGCCTAGTGCAGGCCGGGCCCGGGCGTGGGGGAGGCGGGCGGGCGGACCCAGATCCGGGGTAATTTGCATCGCCCTCCCCCCAGCCCGGGTGGGGATTGGCCGCCGGCGGCGGGGGGTGGCGCGGGGCCAGGCTCACTGCCGCCTCCCGGCCCCTCGGAGGGAGCCAGCCCAGCCGCAGCCGCCGCCGCCGCCACCGCCGCCGCCGGGGCCGGGCCCCCTCGCCGCTGCCCCGGGAAGGAGGTAGGAGCCCCCCGCGCGGGCGGCGCGGCGGGGGCCCGCGGGCCGGGGCGGGGGCCGCGCGCTGCAGGCGGGGCGGGGGAGGGGGCCGCTTCCTGCCCCCGCCCGGGCCTGACTCAGCCTTGGGTGGGGGGACCGGCCTGGCCCCTTGCCCCGCCCGCGCAGTTGCGCGGCTCCGGCCCCCGGGGAGGGGGCGGAGAGCACCCCTCTCCCCCCGCCCGCGCCCCCAAAGCGCGTGACCCCGTCTCCTCTGGCCCGGACCCCCCTCCTTCCCCTTGACGCCACCACCACGTGCGAACCCTGAGCCCGGGCAGAGGAGGGGGTCAGCTGGTGGGATCCGGCCCCCTCCCTCGCTCTTCCTCCCTCCCTGGCTTGGGAACCAGCCCCCTCCCCCAGCCCCAGGCCTGGGAAGCAGGCAGGGACCTGAGCTGAGCGCTGGGGCTGGGTGCACCCCCAGGCACAGGCCTTTGCGGGTTCTGGGAGGCACTGCCCGCGCTGGCTGGCTGCGGGGGAGCCCGGTGGACCGCAGCAAGAGACTGCTGTCCAACGCGGCCGGGGCACCCAGTGGGCGCCCGCTAAATGTTTGGGGAATGTAGCCAGCAGTTGAGTGAGCGGCGGGGGGAGGCCGACAACTCGTCTCTGTCGCCCTAGCCAGGCGGCGGAAGTGAGAGAGCTGCTGGTGCCCCTTCCCCGGGCGTGCCCACCTGGTTCACCCATGGGTGGCGGGCTTGGTTTACTCCCCCCTCCTCCCTGCCAGCTGCCTCCGGGAGCAGGCCCGGCTGGAGAGGGCATCCGGGATTCCATGTCAGCCCCCCCCACCCAACAACAGGGCCAGGGCGTAACCCTGAGTGTGCCGCTCCCACACTGGGGGGCCCGCGGCAGGACCCGCCGATCACTTCCTATTGGCAGAGCTGGTCTTGGGAGAGGTCGGGGGAGTCCAGGCTGGGCCCTGCTGCTGCCCGGTGGAGGGCTCTGGGCAGGGGGCATTCCCCTCCCCCCGGGGGCCACCCCCCCCCCCCGGGGGGCCCCTGGAGCACACCGGGCCTGGCACTTGTCGGCTGGGCTCGGGGCTCTGTTTACCGCCTCCCATCGCTGTGGAGACGGGAGCCTCGGGGAGAAGGGGGGGCAGGAGCCAGTGACTGGAAGAGCGAAGCCCTGGGATCCGCATGCCTAATGAAGGAAAGAGGAGCCAACGGGGACACTGAAATTTTAATTCGTGGGTCACTTTGGGGGGGTATTTATTATTCAGTTCTGATTGGCTGCGTGGTGGCCAGTCAGCACCCTGGCCCGGGCCGGGCACCACGAAACCACGAAACTCTCAGCGCACGCAGGCCCTGGGAGAAGCAGCGTTAGGGTGGCCTCGGAGCCCTGGTGCACCCTTTGCTCTGTGTGGGGTACTGAGGCCCGGCAGAGCTCAGCCTCCATCCAGCGGGGAAGGTTCCCGAGGCAGTAGCAAGTACCTGTGTTTGCCTTTTTCCTTGCTTTCTCTTCCTCGGGGCCCTCTGACCTACCGCTGGTGCAGGCCGGTGGCAGTCCCCATTGCCTGACGAGGAAACCAAGGCTGGGAGAGGAGCCCTGCGCGGGGCTTACAGCAACCCCGGGGAGCTGGTGCTGTGGGGGGGGGGGGGTGGGCGGGAAGACTGAGGCCCAGGGGGAAGCAGAGAGCAGCCCAAGGTCATCACGTTTTAGCTGGGTCTGACCATCGTGGTCCTGCCTCCCGGCTCAGGATGAGGCCCAGTCTTCCTTCCTCTCAGCTGAGGGGCGCCCGCCCACCTGTCTTCCAGAGGACCTGGGGGTCGAGAGCAGGCGCCTGTAGGCCAAATGGAGCTTTCCTGGGGCTCATGAAACCCTTTGCGCAAAGAGGACAGTGAGACTCAGAGAGGGCCAGCAAGGTGCCCAAGGTCACACAGCATGAACCCCTGTCCTCTCGCCTCCCAGCCTTCTGTGGCAGGCACTTTTATGGCTTGCTGGGGCCTTTCCCCTCTGAGCCACAGTCCCTCACCTTGGCACCTTGGCACCTTGGCCCCTGGAGACGGGCAGGGCTCTCTGGGTTTTATGACCCATTATACCTGAGATGACCGAGGTCACCTCGAAAAAGCCAAGTCTCAGGGCCAGCCCCTCTGCAGCAGAGCTGGCCTGAGGTCTGCGGGGGCTTCAAATGACAGCCCACTAGTCGCTCTGTGACCTTGGACAAGCCCCTCGGCCTTTGGGAGTCTGGGTGTCCCCCCTTGTAAAATGGGGTTATGGGGTATTCTGTGGGTGCCTGCAGATCTATCTGTGTTCCTGTTCCTTCCCGCCCTCGTGGAGGGAGCACCCCGGTCAACTCAGGGCGCCAATGGGATTCTGCTGGAGTGTGTCCAGGCCAGCCACTTGAGACACGCAGCACCCCCACCTGTCACCTTGTGCTCCAGGCACCTGACGGGCCATAAACTGCCCCGCAACAGCCCTGGGCAGCGGGGACCAGAGGAACAGGCTTGGGTGGGGGCCAGTGGTCCAGTCTCAGCCCAGCCCTCTCCTCCACCCGAGGCCTCCCTGCGGAGGTCTCTACCCCTCTTGTCAGCCTCAGTCTTGCTGTCAGCCCAAATCTGTTGGCCTAAGGGTTTGGTCAGCGATTCCCCAGGAGCCCCAGGAGCATTTGCTGGGTCCCTGCCGTGCTGCGTCAGGGCCTGGGAGAGCCCCTGCTGCATCCCTGTCCTGATGACCAGGGCTCCGGGGCCTCTGCCCCGGAGTTCACAGATGCCAGGAGTTCACAGATGTCAGCCCGACTCCAGTCCCGCCCCAGGCTCCCTGTGTGACCTCAGGCAAACCTCTCCCTTTTTTGGGCTATCACAAGGCAGCTCTGAGGGGGCGTGAGAATAAGCTGTCCTCAGCCCCAAGGCCCCCACGGGAGGGGGATTTAGTCCCTTGCTGGTGCCCCGGGGGCAGTGTGGGGGAGGGGGGGGACGGAGCCCTGGAAGGACCAGTTAGTACAGAGCCAGTGGGCTTGTGTTAAAATTCAGCTCTGTTGTGTGACCCTGGGCAAGTCCCTTCCCCTCTCTTGAGCCTCAGTTTCCTGACCTATAAAGTGGGCAATGATTACAGACCCTGTGATGCTTGATGTTGAGACATCAGCCCCCCACCCTGCTGCCTGGGAGCCTGTGGGGGAGCAGCCCCTCCCCTTGGGGCCAGGGCCGGGGCCTGAGTCCGGAGCACCAAAGCGCGGAAGATGCCCTGTGGAGAATCTGGCGCTTGTGAGGAGCATGGCCAAAGGACCAGCCCCTCCATCTGTCCCCCCAGCAGGCTGTGAACGGCCACTCAGTGGAAGTGTCCCCACCCACGCCTTTCTGGTTTAACTGGAAAACAAGGCCCTGTCCCACCTCCCATCAGGATGTGTTTGATGGGAGGGAACTTGGCGGGTTTGTGGGCACAGGACACTAGGGCCCCGATGGGCTGAGCTCCCCTTTGGGGCTTCCAGGCTGAGGCCTCCGGCTGCTCAGGCGGGGGGCGGGGGTTGGGGTGGTCGGGTACCTCCTGGGAACGAGCAGGCCTCAGGGTCTGGAGGTAGAGAGGAGTCCAGCTCCTACAGGCCACCCAGGCCTCTTAGGGCAGTTTGTACAAGCAGGTGCAGCCTGAGCAGGTGGGGTAGGAAGTGATGGGATTCTGTGAAGCCTGGCTTTACTTACCCCAGGTGATGGGAAGCTCATTCCTTCTAACTCACCATGAACGGCTTCTCCCTTCCCTGGGCTTCCTCTTGGCGCCCAGTGTGGTGTCAGGGCTGATACTTCCTGACCCATGACAACACTCAAGAGCGTGGGAATAGGGTGAGCCTCAGCCCCACCCATGAGTTGGGGGTCAGATGGGATCCCCATGACCTCCTCATCGCCCCTCCCCGCCCCCCCCACACTTCCCACTGGGCCCGCAGCCTTCCTGCCTCTGGCCCTTTAAGGCCTGGGCAGGAAGCCCCTCCCCATTTAGGGCAATAAATGGACACATAAAATGGCCGAGGGCCTGTTTGCTGGTGTCTGGCCTGGAGAGAGGCCTATGAGGACGGGCGGGCTGGCAGCCCAGCAGCCACGCCGGGCCATGGGTGCCCCCCACTCCCTAATTGGGACGCTGCATTCCTGTCCCATTAAACCCCAGGCCGGGGACCGGGCCAGGCAGGGCTTGGCACCAGGTCAGGGCGGGGTTACCCGTTGGGACCAACCTTGCAACACAGGCCGCTGGCCTGTGAGGGGGCGGGGGCGGCTGGGCGTGGGCCTGGCAACGACGGCACCTGGGCACCAGACTTGCTGTGTGACCTTGGGCCGGCCACCCGCCCTCTCTGGGCCTGGTTTTCCCCTCCAGGTGACGGCTCCTCTCCCCTGGCTTCCTCCTGGGGCCCCCCGCCACACTCCCCTGACACCTCGTTGGTGGGGAAGGGGTTGAATTCCTGCAGTAACGTTCAGAGGTTAAGTTCAAAGCCCCCCATGCACAAGGAGGGGGACAGTGAACAGCCTCAGTGGGCCTTCGGGGACCGGTGCCGGCACACAGTAGGTCCCCAGGAGGAGTTGGCCCAGTGGGCGAGAGTGGGACCCTGGGCCTAGAGCAGCCGCAGTCTCCCTGCTGCTGTCATGACCTCTGAGGAGACCGAGGCAGAGAGGCACCGCCTCTTGCCCAGTGGCCGACCCTTGGAAGTGCAAGAGCCGGGATGTGGGCCCAAGCTGCTGTGCGTGGCACATAGTAGGTGTTAGAGTCCCCTGTGGTTTCCTGTCGTACTCTCCATGGGTGGGGGGGTGGAGAGGCCTTGACCCCTCATTAGGCTGCCCCCTACTCCTCCAGGAAGATGTCAGGTGGCAGTTACCTGCCCACCCCATGCTGGCCGCCCCCTCTCCTTCCTGAGGAGTGCAGGGAGGAGGAGGAGACCCGCCCCAGCCCTCACCTTGCGCCTGACCTTGGGAAGCCTGATAGATACAGCCTCCTCTCCCTGTCTCTCTCCCAGGCGCCCCCACCTCCAGGCCTTGGCCTCTGCTGTTGCCCATGCTCAGGGCGCCCTTCCCACAATCCTGGGGTCCTTCCTGGGTGGCACCTGCTACTCCTGGGACCAGGGGAAGGCGCTCGTGACCTTACCCTGGTGCCCCAGCAGTTGAGTGGCCGCAGCTTGGGTCCGAGAGTCTGAGTCCCAGCCTGGCAGCTGGTCTGCTGTGGGACCTTGCCCGAGTCTGCTCACTGCTCTGAGCCTCTCCTCGTCTGTAAAGCCCAGGGTTACAGCGGGAAGGATGAAGTCAAGATGCCCGGTTCGTTCCTCAATTAGTTCCTGAAATGTCCGGGGCACAGAGGAGGCCCCACAAGGGCCGAAACCGGCTTGGGTTCTACCGGCTTGGGTTCTGCCGCCTTGGAGAAAGTGCAGCAAGCGACCCCGGGTTAGATGGGAGGTGGGACTGGGGGGTGGGGAGCCCGCCAGCTAGGTGGGTGGGGTTGGGTGTGGGCTCTCTCCAGCGCCTAGCTCTGTGGTCTTTGGGTCATCCGGTTTGCTGCGCGCCTACTGTGCGCCCACGGCAGTGCGGGGGGAGCACAGAGGGAAGGGGTGCCCCACCTCTAGCCCGGGAGGAGCCTGCTGAGGCCTGCCCCTCGGCCGCCGAGTCAGCACCCAGCGCCCCGGAAATCCCACGGAGGCGAGCGCGGGGGCGGAGCTCTGATGAAAGATGGGCCGGGTAGGTGTGGGCCTGAGCTCGGGGACCCTGGCCTGCCGCTGAGGGTGGGGACCTGGCCGGCGTGGGGGTGCGGCTTCCCGGAGGAGAGCAGTTTCATTGGATTGTCATTGCCAAGGAAACCACCTGGTGTGGGGGCACCTGCTAGGTGCCAGCCGGGCCTGTTAGAGCGCGGGCAGCCACAAGGCTGTCCGGGTGAGAAGATGCGGTGCACAGTGCGTGTTCAGCAGACGGGGCTGTTTACTGCCCGGAGCCCACCTGACCCAGCAGGGGGGGTTCAGCTGCCCTCCCTCTCCCATCTCACGTGGTCTTCTGCCTCTTTAGAGGGAGGGCCCCAAGAGGCCTGGGTGGGGACAGTGGCCCAGGGCGTGGCGGGCAGGTGGCATGTGTTCTTGGAGAGAGGGTGTGGGCCAGGTGTCTGCAGAGCCAGTTTAGTTTCCAGGGTGAGGGACAAGGTGACGGCTTGCTGAGCAGGTGGGGGGAGCGGGGAGGTGGGAGGCCAGACCCTGAGGGTCAGGCTTGCCGGGCGCCCTTGGCTAGGATTCCAAGTGTATCTGGGCCTTTGTGTTCTCTTCTGTTGGTGGGGGTCATGCTGCTCTCACGGGGGCGGCGGGGGGGGTTTCTTTGGCCGGCATCCATCTTCCCAGGCCTGGCCCTTTGCGGGAGGATCCCTTATGGTTATGTGGGGAAAGAGAAACTCTCGGACCCCACGCAGACCCCAGGGCTTGGTCCGGTGCCCCACGCCAGGTCTGAGGCCCATTTTGCCTCCTTCCCAGCCGGGTGGTTTACAGCAAATGAGAGCCAGGGCATCTTCGGCCTTGATGTAGGGCTGTGCCAGCCCTCTTGCCTGGCGGCCTCAGTGCCCGTGGGAAGGCGGGGGCGGAGCGGCCGTGGAGGGGGCGGCTGGTGAATCATCTGAACCATTTCAGGTCCCGACCTCGAGGCCCCCAGAGACACCTTGGTCCGAGGAGACGCTGGGGCACCTGGGGGGACAATGGCGAGCAGGGCCAGCGTGGCCATCTTGAGGCGGATCAGAAGGGGGTGAGGAGGGCCGAGGCCAGTCTGATCCGGAGCCCATCTGCCCACTTGCTCCCTGGGGCCTGGGGCCAGACAGCAGATGGTGGCAGGGGGTGGAAGCCGCCATAGGGGCTCCTCCGAGGCTTCCCGGGGCTGAGCCTCAGATGGGGTCAGCCCCCCATCTTCCTGCTCCCAGCAGCCACATCTGAGCCTCCCCCCTCCGCCAACGGGCTGGCGGAACAGAGCGGGGAACGGAGCAGCTGGTGTGGTCAGCGGGAAAGGGGGCGGGCCACAGAGAGAGGCATCCTGGGAAGTGTAGTACGTGCCTGAGTGGCCGCACAAAGACCTCTGTGTCAGCCCCAGGGCCTGGACCCTGTTCCCAGGGCGGCCCAGGGTTGGGACGGTCCCGCCCTGGCCTTGGGTCCGGCCACACCAACCCTGGGGTCCCTTGCCAGCCTGGCCCCTCAAGGTGGGAGGGATCTGGGTTCGACCTGGGTTGGGCTGCTCCGCACTGGGGGCTGGGGGTTCCTGAGGTGGCCAGGGAAGGCACAGCTTCGTCCCTGTCCCGGGAGATGTCCGGGGGCTCTGTCCTGAGAGCTGACCAACCAGAGGAATGTGGGTTGTGTTGGGTGGCTTGGGGCAGCCGGGTGCTCCCCAGAGAGGGCGGAGGGGTGGGGACAGGAGCCAGAGGGTTGCACAAGCGCCCGGGTGGGTGGATGAGTCACAGCCCAGGGGAAGGCGGAAAAAAGGAGTGGGGGAGAGGGGCAGGACAGACAGAGTGCCGCCCCCCCGCCATGACCAGCTCTTCCAAAGGCCTCTGTCCATTTGACGGATGGGGAGACTGAGGCCCTGGGCCAGAACAGCAGTGGCCAGGGTGGCCAAGAGTTGGGGAGGGGCTGG